>NC_136962.1:4036123-4149933 GCF_032717465.1 Coenobita brevimanus | reverse complement strand
TTTATCCCAGTCTTTCTGATGTTCCAAACAGTATTTCTTGAGCATCGATTTGAGTGTTTGATGATATCTCTCCAACGCTCCTTGGGTCTGGGGATGGTAAGCTGAAGACGTGATCTGGGTGATGCCCAACTCTTTCAGAGACTGCTTGAAAACGTTTGACATGAAATTACTTCCCCGGTCTGACTGTACCTCCTTGGGCAGACCAAACTTTGTGAAGAACCCTAGCATTTCCTTAACCACGTTCTTTGCTGAGATGTTTATAAGTGGAATGGCTTCAGGATAACGAGTAGCCATATCAATCAGGGTCAACACATAAGAAAATCCTGAAGAAGTCTTAGGAAGAGGGCCCACAATATCCACCAACACACGGGTGAAAGGCGCCTCAAAAGGAGGAATGGGAACTAGAGGTGCAACCTTTTCGGTCTGATTACACTTCCCACAACTTGACAGGTGTGACAAGACTTACAATACCAGGAAACATCCCTGAAGATACCTGGCCAGTAGAAGTGTTTCAAAATGCGTGCCACAGTCTTCCTCACTCCAAGGTGTCCTGCCAAACTGGAATCATGAGCCACTCTAATGATATCCTGCCTACAAACACAAGGGATGACAACTTGATGTACTACCTCCCATTCACAGTCGGCTGATGCTGTTGGGGGTCTCCACTTCCTCATAAGTACTCCTGACTTTACATAATAACAAGTAGAAGCACCGGCTGACTCTTCTTCACTGTAAGCAGAGTTAGCTAGACCTTTCAATTCAGGGTCAGCAACCTGCAACTCAACCAACTCTTGACGAGACAAATTATCAACACTACGGGGTACTGCCTCATCTGGTGAGTGGTCCAAATTAGCAAGAGAAGTGTCTGCTAGGATAACATCATCATCATCATTATCCTCTAAATCACCAGTAACTTTAGACTTAGCCCTAGTGACAGCACGTGCAGGGAACACATCAGGGACATCACAATCCTGGGACGCAGCCACTGGCTCACTAGACAACTGAGGAGCTGGACACACTTGACTTCCACCTATATCATTTCCAAGTAAGAAAGTTACACCTGACATTGGGAGTGTCTCAACCAACCCAACCATAAGGGAACCATTAACAAAACCAGACTCTAAATTCACTCTGCACAGAGGGACAGAGAAGTAATTATTCCCTACACCTTGTAAGACTACAGTTTCATCAGAGGAATTAACATTAGAGCCTAGAACACTGGTCAGCATAAGGGATTGGCAAGCACCTGTATCACGATATATTTTAACTGATTTCCTGTCATTACTGTCCAGAGGACTGACAAAACCATCAGACAGGAAATTAGCACATGAACTCTTGAGAGTGTCACCCACGTTACTGCTCAAAAGAGGAGCTCCATCATGAGAATTTAAGTTACCCCTCAAAGCAGGTTCAGTTAACTCAGTTAAAGAATTCTGGGAACTCTCAAGAGTGGACACTAGACCAATTGACTGAATATTTAAAGACTCCTTTTTGTTCACATCACGCTGTCTCCTGAAACATTTCTCCGTAGTATGACCAAGCTTACTACAATAAGTACATTTACTTTTCTGAAATCTAGAGGTGAAGCTGGTATTTACTTCCTGAGAAACATCATCCTTATTCTCTTTCCTGTTACCTGTACTCTGAGTAGAGGCAACGTACTTACTCTCAGCTTTCCCTTTTTCTTTAGAATATCTCTTGTGAGTGAGAACATATTCATCAGCTAAAACTGCAGCATCAGACAAATTATCTATTCTTTTCTCATCAAGATATAGGCTTACATCTTTACTAATACACCTTTTGAAGTCCTCCAGCAAAATCATCTGCTTAAATTTACCAAAATCAGAATCCACATTCTTAGAATTTAACCACTGCTCTAACAAATCTTCTTTGATTTTTGCATACTCAACATGGGATTGCTTATCTTGCTTGTAAGTTGTCCTAAATTTTACTCTATAAGCTTCAGGAACAAGCTCATAGGCCTTAAGAATCAAGCTCTTAACTACATCATAATTATCAGACTGATCCTGAGGCAAAGATGCATAAGTTACTTGAGCTTTACCGGTGAGAACAGTTTGAAGGAGTACCGGCCAATACTCCTTAGGCCAATTAAAACCTGTAGCTACCCTCTCAAACAACTGAAAATACTTTGTTAAATCAGATTCATTAAAAGGAGGGACAAGTTTAACATTTTTAGCCACATCAAAATCATCAGAGCTAGATGATCCAGTTCCACATTGTTTCATGCGATACTCATGGTCTGCCTGAATCCTGGCAATTTCAACTTGTGCCTCAGCCTCCTTAGAACGGGCCTCCGCCTCCTTAGCACGAGACTCCGCCTCCTTAGCCTGAGCTTCCTGCAGGGCTAGCTGTAACTTAGCTAATTCAATCTGCGTTTGCTCATTTGGAGGAGTTACATTAAACAAGCTTTCATTAATCATGTCAACAATTTGATCTTTAGAATGATGAGAGTGAACAGCAATTCCCAATTGTTGAGCAACAAGCTTAAGTTCATTCTTTGTTCTGTTTTCTACATCACACACTGTTTGCACATTTGACAAAAAATCTTTGGCTTCATCAAGTGTAGTAATAGTAGACATAATTAAGAAGTAACAGTCACAAAATATCAAGCAATATCCTTATGATAATATCCTGAATATCCTGGCGAGGTCGCCAAATTTATGTTACGGAACAGAGAAAGATAATGTACACTTTAAGTGAGAATACTAAAAAATCACTACTGTCCCGTAAAGTTCCAGGTTCAAAACAAAAGAGTTAGGTAAAATTACAAGTTAAAGTTTAATGCTCAAACTAACAACAAAACATTCAGGACTCATAAGGATAATGTAATGGCAAATAAACAGGTTAAATATATGGTTAACTGCAATAGCCTCTATTAACACGAAATTAGCAAGAGTAAATTTATCTAAGTCAGCCCTGATAAAATGAGATACCAGATAATACTCAGTGAATGCCGGATAAATTATTACAGATACAAACTATTATCAAAAATGACTGACATAAAACCCAACATTAATCACAAAGACTTCACTAGGCCTAAGAACTAACCCTATGCTACACAGCACAAGAAAAAATACAACAGTTATACTCAAATTACACACAGCTGCTAGATGTTTGGAGATTTCCTGAGCACTCACAACAACAATATCTGTACAGGGGAGGACAGAGATGTGAACAAAATGAGGAGCAGATCTAAGTGGCCATGATGCAGAGACTGAGCTCATTATATAGGGGCCAGCAGAGCTTGATACAACTTGTAAGAAGGACGCGCAAATGAAGCGATGTGGACAAACAGTTGACAATCCCGCACTGAATAACAGAAAGGACGACTTACTCTACTATAACGGTAGAAGGGGGGGACTGAGGCAGAACACGCTCGTGATCAAACATGCAGCATACTGTGCGTTAAAATTACACAAAGGATGATGAAATCATAGGCTATGTAACACCTCCCCACAAAGAAAAAGAAATTTACAAAGGAAATTTCTTATTACTCTAAAACAATTTGTATATGGCATTACAGACCATGCAAAGGTCTTTCCTAATGTTACAAAACATGAGATCTCCCTAGCACGTTCAGTCATAGGTACTTGCCAGTATCCCTTTAACAAATCAAACTTACTTATGTACCTAGCCTTTCCGATCTTGTCTATGCAATCTTCCACACGAGGGAGAGGGTAAGTGTCTGTTTTGGTTATCTGATTAACACGTCTGTAGTCGATGCAAAGCCTCTGTGACCCACCTGGCTTAGGGACTAGAGTGACAGGAGAACTCCAATCGCTCTGACAGGGCTCAATCATCTTGTGGTCCAACAGGTAGCCAAGCTCCTTCTCGATGAGAGGAACTTTCACTGGGTTCACACGGTAAGGAGGCAATTTAATTGGCTTTGCGTCTCCAACATCGACATCATGCATCAACACAGTGGTTCTTCCTGGAGTAGCACGGAACACTTGCGGGTACTCCTGCAGTAATGCCGAAAACTCCTGCCTTTCCTTGGGAGCCAGATGAGAAAGCTTGGTCTGCAGATCATTCATGATATCATGATTCTTCCCCAAACTATCACTCAGGCTCATGCTGCATGGGAGAACTTCACTTGTAGACTCGGGTGGAACAGCTACAGTGCAGACTGGATTATTTTCGTCCCGCCTGTGATATAATTTTAGCATGTTGATGTGACATAGTTGCTTACTCTTTCTACGATCTGCTGTGGCGATGACATAGTTGACATCACTGAGTTTCTTCTCCACGAAATAAGGGCCACTAAACTTGGCTTGAAGAGGTTGCCCATGAACTGGTAGCAGAATCAAAACCTGATCTCCTGGCTGAAAGTGGCGTAACCTGGACTTCTTATCATACCAAGTCTTCATCTTCTCCTGAGCAGCTCCTAAATTCTCTCTTGCCAGCTGTAAAGCAGTGGACAGCCGTTCTTTGAACTTCATCACATACTCCAGCAGGTTGACGTCATCTTCCTCCGGCAGCCAGCATTCCTTGAGTAGCTTAAGGGGTCCTCTTACTTCATGGCCAAACAGTAGTTCAAAAGGTGAGAAGCCCAGTGATTCATTTGGAGAATCTCTTGCGGCAAACACAACGAATGGAAGGCCTTTATCCCAGTCTTTCTGATGTTCCAAACAGTATTTCTTGAGCATCGATTTGAGTGTTTGATGATATCTCTCCAACGCTCCTTGGGTCTGGGGATGGTAAGCTGAAGACGTGATCTGGGTGATGCCCAACTCTTTCAGAGACTGCTTGAAAACGTTTGACATGAAATTACTTCCCCGGTCTGACTGTACCTCCTTGGGCAGACCAAACTTTGTGAAGAACCCTAGCATTTCCTTAACCACGTTCTTTGCTGAGATGTTTATAAGTGGAATGGCTTCAGGATAACGAGTAGCCATATCAATCAGGGTCAACACATAAGAAAATCCTGAAGAAGTCTTAGGAAGAGGGCCCACAATATCCACCAACACACGGGTGAAAGGCGCCTCAAAAGGAGGAATGGGAACTAGAGGTGCAACCTTTTCGGTCTGATTACACTTCCCCACAACTTGACAGGTGTGACAAGACTTACAATACCAGGAAACATCCCTGAAGATACCTGGCCAGTAGAAGTGTTTCAAAATGCGTGCCACAGTCTTCCTCACTCCAAGGTGTCCTGCCAAACTGGAATCATGAGCCACTCTAATGATATCCTGCCTACAAACACAAGGGATGACAACTTGATGTACTACCTCCCATTCACAGTCGGCTGATGCTGTTGGGGGTCTCCACTTCCTCATAAGTACTCCTGACTTTACATAATAACAAGTAGAAGCACCGGCTGACTCTTCTTCACTGTAAGCAGAGTTAGCTAGACCTTTCAATTCAGGGTCAGCAACCTGCAACTCAACCAACTCTTGACGAGACAAATTATCAACACTACGGGGTACTGCCTCATCTGGTGAGTGGTCCAAATTAGCAAGAGAAGTGTCTGCTAGGATAACATCATCATCATCATTATCCTCTAAATCACCAGTAACTTTAGACTTAGCCCTAGTGACAGCACGTGCAGGGAACACATCAGGGACATCACAATCCTGGGACGCAGCCACTGGCTCACTAGACAACTGAGGAGCTGGACACACTTGACTTCCACCTATATCATTTCCAAGTAAGAAAGTTACACCTGACATTGGGAGTGTCTCAACCAACCCAACCATAAGGGAACCATTAACAAAACCAGACTCTAAATTCACTCTGCACAGAGGGACAGAGAAGTAATTATTCCCTACACCTTGTAAGACTACAGTTTCATCAGAGGAATTAACATTAGAGCCTAGAACACTGGTCAGCATAAGGGATTGGCAAGCACCTGTATCACGATATATTTTAACTGATTTCCTGTCATTACTGTCCAGAGGACTGACAAAACCATCAGACAGGAAATTAGCACATGAACTCTTGAGAGTGTCACCCACGTTACTGCTCAAAAGAGGAGCTCCATCATGAGAATTTAAGTTACCCCTCAAAGCAGGTTCAGTTAACTCAGTTAAAGAATTCTGGGAACTCTCAAGAGTGGACACTAGACCAATTGACTGAATATTTAAAGACTCCTTTTTGTTCACATCACGCTGTCTCCTGAAACATTTCTCCGTAGTATGACCAAGCTTACTACAATAAGTACATTTACTTTTCTGAAATCTAGAGGTGAAGCTGGTATTTACTTCCTGAGAAACATCATCCTTATTCTCTTTCCTGTTACCTGTACTCTGAGTAGAGGCAACGTACTTACTCTCAGCTTTCCCTTTTTCTTTAGAATATCTCTTGTGAGTGAGAACATATTCATCAGCTAAAACTGCAGCATCAGACAAATTATCTATTCTTTTCTCATCAAGATATAGGCTTACATCTTTACTAATACACCTTTTGAAGTCCTCCAGCAAAATCATCTGCTTAAATTTACCAAAATCAGAATCCACATTCTTAGAATTTAACCACTGCTCTAACAAATCTTCTTTGATTTTTGCATACTCAACATGGGATTGCTTATCTTGCTTGTAAGTTGTCCTAAATTTTACTCTATAAGCTTCAGGAACAAGCTCATAGGCCTTAAGAATCAAGCTCTTAACTACATCATAATTATCAGACTGATCCTGAGGCAAAGATGCATAAGTTACTTGAGCTTTACCGGTGAGAACAGTTTGAAGGAGTACCGGCCAATACTCCTTAGGCCAATTAAAACCTGTAGCTACCCTCTCAAACAACTGAAAATACTTTGTTAAATCAGATTCATTAAAAAGGAGGGACAAGTTTAACATTTTTAGCCACATCAAAATCATCAGAGCTAGATGATCCAGTTCCACATTGTTTCATGCGATACTCATGGTCTGCCTGAATCCTGGCAATTTCAACTTGTGCCTCAGCCTCCTTAGAACGGGCCTCCGCCTCCTTAGCACGAGACTCCGCCTCCTTAGCCTGAGCTTCCTGCAGGGCTAGCTGTAACTTAGCTAATTCAATCTGCGTTTGCTCATTTGGAGGAGTTACATTAAACAAGCTTTCATTAATCATGTCAACAATTTGATCTTTAGAATGATGAGAGTGAACAGCAATTCCCAATTGTTGAGCAACAAGCTTAAGTTCATTCTTTGTTCTGTTTTCTACATCACACACTGTTTGCACATTTGACAAAAAATCTTTGGCTTCATCAAGTGTAGTAATAGTAGACATAATTAAGAAGTAACAGTCACAAAATATCAAGCAATATCCTTATGATAATATCCTGAATATCCTGGCGAGGTCGCCAAATTTATGTTACGGAACAGAGAAAGATAATGTACACTTTAAGTGAGAATACTAAAAAATCACTACTGTCCCGTAAAGTTCCAGGTTCAAAACAAAAGAGTTAGGTAAAATTACAAGTTAAAGTTTAATGCTCAAACTAACAACAAAACATTCAGGACTCATAAGGATAATGTAATGGCAAATAAACAGGTTAAATATATGGTTAACTGCAATAGCCTCTATTAACACGAAATTAGCAAGAGTAAATTTATCTAAGTCAGCCCTGATAAAATGAGATACCAGATAATACTCAGTGAATGCCGGATAAATTATTACAGATACAAACTATTATCAAAAATGACTGACATAAAACCCAACATTAATCACAAAGACTTCACTAGGCCTAAGAACTAACCCTATGCTACACAGCACAAGAAAAATACAACAGTTATACTCAAATTACACACAGCTGCTAGATGTTTGGAGATTTCCTGAGCACTCACAACAACAATATCTGTACAGGGGAGGACAGAGATGTGAACAAAATGAGGAGCAGATCTAAGTGGCCATGATGCAGAGACTGAGCTCATTATATAGGGGCCAGCAGAGCTTGATACAACTTGTAAGAAGGACGCGCAAATGAAGCGATGTGGACAAACAGTTGACAATCCCGCACTGAATAACAGAAAGGACGACTTACTCTACTATAACGGTAGAAGGGGGGGACTGAGGCAGAACACGCTCGTGATCAAACATGCAGCATACTGTGCGTTAAAATTACACAAAGGATGATGAAATCATAGGCTATGTAACACCTCCCCACAAAGAAAAAAGAAATTTACAAAGGAAATTTCTTATTACTCTAAAACAATTTGTATATGGCATTACAGACCATGCAAAGGTCTTTCCTAATGTTACAAAACATGAGATCTCCCTAGCACGTTCAGTCATAGGTACTTGCCAGTATCCCTTTAACAAATCAAACTTACTTATGTACCTAGCCTTTCCGATCTTGTCTATGCAATCTTCCACACGAGGGAGAGGGTAAGTGTCTGTTTTGGTTATCTGATTAACACGTCTGTAGTCGATGCAAAGCCTCTGTGACCCACCTGGCTTAGGGACTAGAGTGACAGGAGAACTCCAATCGCTCTGACAGGGCTCAATCATCTTGTGGTCCAACAGGTAGCCAAGCTCCTTCTCGATGAGAGGAACTTTCACTGGGTTCACACGGTAAGGAGGCAATTTAATTGGCTTTGCGTCTCCAACATCGACATCATGCATCAACACAGTGGTTCTTCCTGGAGTAGCACGGAACACTTGCGGGTACTCCTGCAGTAATGCCGAAAACTCCTGCCTTTCCTTGGGAGCCAGATGAGAAAGCTTGGTCTGCAGATCATTCATGATATCATGATTCTTCCCCAAACTATCACTCAGGCTCATGCTGCATGGGAGAACTTCACTTGTAGACTCGGGTGGAACAGCTACAGTGCAGACTGGATTATTTTCGTCCCGCCTGTGATATAATTTTAGCATGTTGATGTGACATAGTTGCTTACTCTTTCTACGATCTGCTGTGGCGATGACATAGTTGACATCACTGAGTTTCTTCTCCACGAAATAAGGGCCACTAAACTTGGCTTGAAGAGGTTGCCCATGAACTGGTAGCAGAATCAAAACCTGATCTCCTGGCTGAAAGTGGCGTAACCTGGACTTCTTATCATACCAAGTCTTCATCTTCTCCTGAGCAGCTCCTAAATTCTCTCTTGCCAGCTGTAAAGCAGTGGACAGCCGTTCTTTGAACTTCATCACATACTCCAGCAGGTTGACGTCATCTTCCTCCGGCAGCCAGCATTCCTTGAGTAGCTTAAGGGGTCCTCTTACTTCATGGCCAAACAGTAGTTCAAAAGGTGAGAAGCCCAGTGATTCATTTGGAGAATCTCTTGCGGCAAACACAACGAATGGAAGGCCTTTATCCCAGTCTTTCTGATGTTCCAAACAGTATTTCTTGAGCATCGATTTGAGTGTTTGATGATATCTCTCCAACGCTCCTTGGGTCTGGGGATGGTAAGCTGAAGACGTGATCTGGGTGATGCCCAACTCTTTCAGAGACTGCTTGAAAACGTTTGACATGAAATTACTTCCCCGGTCTGACTGTACCTCCTTGGGCAGACCAAACTTTTTTGAAGAACCCTAGCATTTCCTTAACCACGTTCTTTGCTGAGATGTTTATAAGTGGAATGGCTTCAGGATAACGAGTAGCCATATCAATCAGGGTCAACACATAAGAAAATCCTGAAGAAGTCTTAGGAAGAGGGCCCACAATATCCACCAACACACGGGTGAATGGCGCCTCAAAAGGAGGAATGGGAACTAGAGGTGCAACCTTTTCGGTCTGATTACACTTCCCCACAACTTGACAGGTGTGACAAGACTTACAATACCAGGAAACATCCCTGAAGATACCTGGCCAGTAGAAGTGTTTCAAAATGCGTGCCACAGTCTTCCTCACTCCAAGGTGTCCTGCCAAACTGGAATCATGAGCCACTCTAATGATATCCTGCCTACAAACACAAGGGATGACAACTTGATGTACTACCTCCCATTCACAGTCGGCTGATGCTGTTGGGGGTCTCCACTTCCTCATAAGTACTCCTGACTTTACATAATAACAAGTAGAAGCACCGGCTGACTCTTCTTCACTGTAAGCAGAGTTAGCTAGACCTTTCAATTCAGGGTCAGCAACCTGCAACTCAACCAACTCTTGACGAGACAAATTATCAACACTACGGGGTACTGCCTCATCTGGTGAGTGGTCCAAATTAGCAAGAGAAGTGTCTGCTAGGATAACATCATCATCATCATTATCCTCTAAATCACCAGTAACTTTAGACTTAGCCCTAGTGACAGCACGTGCAGGGAACACATCAGGGACATCACAATCCTGGGACGCAGCCACTGGCTCACTAGACAACTGAGGAGCTGGACACACTTGACTTCCACCTATATCATTTCCAAGTAAGAAAGTTACACCTGACATTGGGAGTGTCTCAACCAACCCAACCATAAGGGAACCATTAACAAAACCAGACTCTAAATTCACTCTGCACAGAGGGACAGAGAAGTAATTATTCCCTACACCTTGTAAGACTACAGTTTCATCAGAGGAATTAACATTAGAGCCTAGAACACTGGTCAGCATAAGGGATTGGCAAGCACCTGTATCACGATATATTTTAACTGATTTCCTGTCATTACTGTCCAGAGGACTGACAAAACCATCAGACAGGAAATTAGCACATGAACTCTTGAGAGTGTCACCCACGTTACTGCTCAAAAGAGGAGCTCCATCATGAGAATTTAAGTTACCCTCAAAGCAGGTTCAGTTAACTCAGTTAAAGAATTCTGGGAACTCTCAAGAGTGGACACTAGACCAATTGACTGAATATTTAAAGACTCCTTTTTGTTCACATCACGCTGTCTCCTGAAACATTTCTCCGTAGTATGACCAAGCTTACTACAATAAGTACATTTACTTTTCTGAAATCTAGAGGTGAAGCTGGTATTTACTTCCTGAGAAACATCATCCTTATTCTCTTTCCTGTTACCTGTACTCTGAGTAGAGGCAACGTACTTACTCTCAGCTTTCCCTTTTCTTTAGAATATCTCTTGTGAGTGAGAACATATTCATCAGCTAAAACTGCAGCATCAGACAAATTATCTATTCTTTTCTCATCAAGATATAGGCTTACATCTTTACTAATACACCTTTTGAAGTCCTCCAGCAAAATCATCTGCTTAAATTTACCAAAATCAGAATCCACATTCTTAGAATTTAACCACTGCTCTAACAAATCTTCTTTGATTTTTGCATACTCAACATGGGATTGCTTATCTTGCTTGTAAGTTGTCCTAAATTTTACTCTATAAGCTTCAGGAACAAGCTCATAGGCCTTAAGAATCAAGCTCTTAACTACATCATAATTATCAGACTGATCCTGAGGCAAAGATGCATAAGTTACTTGAGCTTTACCGGTGAGAACAGTTTGAAGGAGTACCTGGCCAATACTCCTTAGGCCAATTAAAACCTGTAGCTACCCTCTCAAACAACTGAAAATACTTTGTTAAATCAGATTCATTAAAAGGAGGGACAAGTTTAACATTTTTAGCCACATCAAAATCATCAGAGCTAGATGATCCAGTTCCACATTGTTTCATGCGATACTCATGGTCTGCCTGAATCCTGGCAATTTCAACTTGTGCCTCAGCCTCCTTAGAACGGGCCTCCGCCTCCTTAGCACGAGACTCCGCCTCCTTAGCCTGAGCTTCCTGCAGGGCTAGCTGTAACTTAGCTAATTCAATCTGCGTTTGCTCATTTGGAGGAGTTACATTAAACAAGCTTTCATTAATCATGTCAACAATTTGATCTTTAGAATGATGAGAGTGAACAGCAATTCCCAATTGTTGAGCAACAAGCTTAAGTTCATTCTTTGTTCTGTTTTCTACATCACACACTGTTTGCACATTTGACAAAAATCTTTGGCTTCATCAAGTGTAGTAATAGTAGACATAATTAAGAAGTAACAGTCACAAAATATCAAGCAATATCCTTATGATAATATCCTGAATATCCTGGCGAGGTCGCCAAATTTATGTTACGGAACAGAGAAAGATAATGTACACTTTAAGTGAGAATACTAAAAAATCACTACTGTCCCGTAAAGTTCCAGGTTCAAAACAAAAGAGTTAGGTAAAATTACAAGTTAAAGTTTAATGCTCAAACTAACAACAAAACATTCAGGACTCATAAGGATAATGTAATGGCAAATAAACAGGTTAAATATATGGTTAACTGCAATAGCCTCTATTAACACGAAATTAGCAAGAGTAAATTTATCTAAGTCAGCCCTGATAAAATGAGATACCAGATAATACTCAGTGAATGCCGGATAAATTATTACAGATACAAACTATTATCAAAAATGACTGACATAAAACCCAACATTAATCACAAAGACTTCACTAGGCCTAAGAACTAACCCTATGCTACACAGCACAAGAAAAAATACAACAGTTATACTCAAATTACACACAGCTGCTAGATGTTTGGAGATTTCCTGAGCACTCACAACAACAATATCTGTACAGGGGAGGACAGAGATGTGAACAAAATGAGGAGCAGATCTAAGTGGCCATGATGCAGAGACTGAGCTCATTATATAGGGGCCAGCAGAGCTTGATACAACTTGTAAGAAGGACGCGCAAATGAAGCGATGTGGACAAACAGTTGACAATCCCGCACTGAATAACAGAAAGGACGACTTACTCTACTATAACGGTAGAAGGGGGGGACTGAGGCAGAACACGCTCGTGATCAAACATGCAGCATACTGTGCGTTAAAATTACACAAAGGATGATGAAATCATAGGCTATGTAACACCTCCCCACAAAGAAAAAGAAATTTACAAAGGAAATTTCTTATTACTCTAAAACAATTTGTATATGGCATTACAGACCATGCAAAGGTCTTTCCTAATGTTACAAAACATGAGATCTCCCTAGCACGTTCAGTCATAGGTACTTGCCAGTATCCCTTTAACAAATCAAACTTACTTATGTACCTAGCCTTTCCGATCTTGTCTATGCAATCTTCCACACGAGGGAGAGGGTAAGTGTCTGTTTTGGTTATCTGATTAACACGTCTGTAGTCGATGCAAAGCCTCTGTGACCCACCTGGCTTAGGGACTAGAGTGACAGGAGAACTCCAATCGCTCTGACAGGGCTCAATCATCTTGTGGTCCAACAGGTAGCCAAGCTCCTTCTGGATGAGAGGAACTTTCACTGGGTTCACACGGTAAGGAGGCAATTTAATTGGCTTTGCGTCTCCAACATCGACATCATGCATCAACACAGTGGTTCTTCCTGGAGTAGCACGGAACACTTGCGGGTACTCCTGCAGTAATGCCGAAAACTCCTGCCTTTCCTTGGGAGCTAGATGAGAAAGCTTGGTCTGCAGATCATTCATGATATCATGATTCTTCCCCAAACTATCACTCAGGCTCATGCTGCATGGGAGAACTTCACTTGTAGACTCGGGTGGAACAGCTACAGTGCAGACTGGATTATTTTCGTCCCGCCTGTGATATAATTTTAGCATGTTGATGTGACATAGTTGCTTACTCTTTCTACGATCTGCTGTGGCGATGACATAGTTGACATCACTGAGTTTCTTCTCCACGAAATAAGGGCCACTAAACTTGGCTTGAAGAGGTTGCCCATGAACTGGTAGCAGAATCAAAACCTGATCTCCTGGCTGAAAGTGGCGTAACCTGGACTTCTTATCATACCAAGTCTTCATCTTCTCCTGAGCAGCTCCTAAATTCTCTCTTGCCAGCTGTAAAGCAGTGGACAGCCGTTCTTTGAACTTCATCACATACTCCAGCAGGTTGACGTCATCTTCCTCCGGCAGCCAGCATTCCTTGAGTAGCTTAAGGGGTCCTCTTACTTCATGGCCAAACAGTAGTTCAAAAGGTGAGAAGCCCAGTGATTCATTTGGAGAATCTCTTGCGGCAAACACAACGAATGGAAGGCCTTTATCCCAGTCTTTCTGATGTTCCAAACAGTATTTCTTGAGCATCGATTTGAGTGTTTGATGATATCTCTCCAACGCTCCTTGGGTCTGGGGATGGTAAGCTGAAGACGTGATCTGGGTGATGCCCAACTCTTTCAGAGACTGCTTGAAAACGTTTGACATGAAATTACTTCCCCGGTCTGACTGTACCTCCTTGGGCAGACCAAACTTTGTGAAGAACCCTAGCATTTCCTTAACCACGTTCTTTGCTGAGATGTTTATAAGTGGAATGGCTTCAGGATAACGAGTAGCCATATCAATCAGGGTCAACACATAAGAAAATCCTGAAGAAGTCTTAGGAAGAGGGCCCACAATATCCACCAACACACGGGTGAAAGGCGCCTCAAAAGGAGGAATGGGAACTAGAGGTGCAACCTTTTCGGTCTGATTACACTTCCCCACAACTTGACAGGTGTGACAAGACTTACAATACCAGGAAACATCCCTGAAGATACCTGGCCAGTAGAAGTGTTTCAAAATGCGTGCCACAGTCTTCCTCACTCCAAGGTGTCCTGCCAAACTGGAATCATGAGCCACTCTAATGATATCCTGCCTACAAACACAAGGGATGACAACTTGATGTACTACCTCCCATTCACAGTCGGCTGATGCTGTTGGGGGTCTCCACTTCCTCATAAGTACTCCTGACTTTACATAATAACAAGTAGAAGCACCGGCTGACTCTTCTTCACTGTAAGCAGAGTTAGCTAGACCTTTCAATTCAGGGTCAGCAACCTGCAACTCAACCAACTCTTGACGAGACAAATTATCAACACTACGGGGTACTGCCTCATCTGGTGAGTGGTCCAAATTAGCAAGAGAAGTGTCTGCTAGGATAACATCATCATCATCATTATCCTCTAAATCACCAGTAACTTTAGACTTAGCCCTAGTGACAGCACGTGCAGGGAACACATCAGGGACATCACAATCCTGGGACGCAGCCACTGGCTCACTAGACAACTGAGGAGCTGGACACACTTGACTTCCACCTATATCATTTCCAAGTAAGAAAGTTACACCTGACATTGGGAGTGTCTCAACCAACCCAACCATAAGGGAACCATTAACAAAACCAGACTCTAAATTCACTCTGCACAGAGGGACAGAGAAGTAATTATTCCCTACACCTTGTAAGACTACAGTTTCATCAGAGGAATTAACATTAGAGCCTAGAACACTGGTCAGCATAAGGGATTGGCAAGCACCTGTATCACGATATATTTTAACTGATTTCCTGTCATTACTGTCCAGAGGACTGACAAAACCATCAGACAGGAAATTAGCACATGAACTCTTGAGAGTGTCACCCACGTTACTGCTCAAAAGAGGAGCTCCATCATGAGAATTTAAGTTACCCCTCAAAGCAGGTTCAGTTAACTCAGTTAAAGAATTCTGGGAACTCTCAAGAGTGGACACTAGACCAATTGACTGAATATTTAAAGACTCCTTTTTGTTCACATCACGCTGTCTCCTGAAACATTTCTCCGTAGTATGACCAAGCTTACTACAATAAGTACATTTACTTTTCTGAAATCTAGAGGTGAAGCTGGTATTTACTTCCTGAGAAACATCATCCTTATTCTCTTTCCTGTTACCTGTACTCTGAGTAGAGGCAACGTACTTACTCTCAGCTTTCCCTTTTTCTTTAGAATATCTCTTGTGAGTGAGAACATATTCATCAGCTAAAACTGCAGCATCAGACAAATTATCTATTCTTTTCTCATCAAGATATAGGCTTACATCTTTACTAATACACCTTTTGAAGTCCTCCAGCAAAATCATCTGCTTAAATTTACCAAAATCAGAATCCACATTCTTAGAATTTAACCACTGCTCTAACAAATCTTCTTTGATTTTTGCATACTCAACATGGGATTGCTTATCTTGCTTGTAAGTTGTCCTAAATTTTACTCTATAAGCTTCAGGAACAAGCTCATAGGCCTTAAGAATCAAGCTCTTAACTACATCATAATTATCAGACTGATCCTGAGGCAAAGATGCATAAGTTACTTGAGCTTTACCGGTGAGAACAGTTTGAAGGAGTACCGGCCAATACTCCTTAGGCCAATTAAAACCTGTAGCTACCCTCTCAAACAACTGAAAATACTTTGTTAAATCAGATTCATTAAAAAGGAGGGACAAGTTTAACATTTTTAGCCACATCAAAATCATCAGAGCTAGATGATCCAGTTCCACATTGTTTCATGCGATACTCATGGTCTGCCTGAATCCTGGCAATTTCAACTTGTGCCTCAGCCTCCTTAGAACGGGCCTCCGCCTCCTTAGCACGAGACTCCGCCTCCTTAGCCTGAGCTTCCTGCAGGGCTAGCTGTAACTTAGCTAATTCAATCTGCGTTTGCTCATTTGGAGGAGTTACATTAAACAAGCTTTCATTAATCATGTCAACAATTTGATCTTTAGAATGATGAGAGTGAACAGCAATTCCCAATTGTTGAGCAACAAGCTTAAGTTCATTCTTTGTTCTGTTTTCTACATCACACACTGTTTGCACATTTGACAAAAAAATCTTTGGCTTCATCAAGTGTAGTAATAGTAGACATAATTAAGAAGTAACAGTCACAAAATATCAAGCAATATCCTTATGATAATATCCTGAATATCCTGGCGAGGTCGCCAAATTTATGTTACGGAACAGAGAAAGATAATGTACACTTTAAGTGAGAATACTAAAAATCACTACTGTCCCGTAAAGTTCCAGGTTCAAAACAAAAGAGTTAGGTAAAATTACAAGTTAAAGTTTAATGCTCAAACTAACAACAAAACATTCAGGACTCATAAGGATAATGTAATGGCAAATAAACAGGTTAAATATATGGTTAACTGCAATAGCCTCTATTAACACGAAATTAGCAAGAGTAAATTTATCTAAGTCAGCCCTGATAAAATGAGATACCAGATAATACTCAGTGAATGCCGGATAAATTATTACAGATACAAACTATTATCAAAAATGACTGACATAAAACCCAACATTAATCACAAAGACTTCACTAGGCCTAAGAACTAACCCTATGCTACACAGCACAAGAAAAAATACAACAGTTATACTCAAATTACACACAGCTGCTAGATGTTTGGAGATTTCCTGAGCACTCACAACAACAATATCTGTACAGGGGAGGACAGAGATGTGAACAAAATGAGGAGCAGATCTAAGTGGCCATGATGCAGAGACTGAGCTCATTATATAGGGGCCAGCAGAGCTTGATACAACTTGTAAGAAGGACGCACAAATGAAGCGATGGGGACAAACAGTTGACAATCCCGCACTGAATAACAGAAAGGACGACTTACTCTACTATAACGGTAGAAGGGGGGGACTGAGGCAGAACACGCTCGTGATCAAACATGCAGCATACTGTGCGTTAAAATTACACAAAGGATGATGAAATCATAGGCTATGTAACAACATATACACAACAGCCACCTTTGGCTTTGAAATGAGTATAGAGAAAGTAGGAGGTAACAGAAAAGGGTTTGCTGTCGGTTGCCTCAGACTGCTGAGTCTCTGTCCGGACGAGAAAGTGAGGTTTAGAGGAGGAGAGGTGGTGTTCGACAGAGAGAAATTTAGAGGAAAGGTCACAAATGTTGCAGAAATTAAGAAGTGAGTCAAATGGTGGTTCCAGGCATCTCGCTGAGTCGTCACCGGGAGAGGGGAGGATGGTGGGGACATTTATGCCCCCCCCCCAGGGACTCCAAAGCCTGGTTATTCTGTACCATTTTTTTTTTTTTTTAATTGAAAAGGAAATGTAGTGTGTACTGTGCATGTAGACTGGTGTTGACAGAGAAAATTGTATTGGAGAGCATGCTGGCCTACTCTCTGTGTTACTGAAACACTGAAAAAGTTCAACAAAAGAGGATGGTCAGGAACTAGCCTCGAGGGCTGATGAAATGGGAGCTCCAGCTCTCCTTGTCATCAGCTTTCCATCCACCTTGGGAGTACTGCCCTGCTCGGTTAGTGCTACAGACTACTCCTCTATCACCACAGTCACTACCACAATGCATCTATCCTATCACCACAGTCTCCTATCACCACGATCACTACCACAATGAATATATCCTATCACAAGAATCACTACCACAATGCATCTCTCCTACTGTATCACCACAGTCACTACCACAATGCATCCATCCTATCACCACAGTCCCTAACACAGTGCATCTATCCTATCACCACGGTCACTAACACAATACATCTTTCGTATCACCACAATCACTATCAAAATTGCTTCCATCCAATCATCGCAATCACTGTTACAATCGCCTCTTTGCCGTCACCACAGTCACTACCACAGTTACCCCCATCCAGTCACCACAATCACTATCACAGTCATTTGCATCCCTTCATTGCAATCACTATCACAATCACCAGCATCCCATCACCACAATCACCAGCATCCCATCACCACAATCACCAGAATCCCATCACCACAATCACCAGCATCCCATCACCACAATCACCAGCATCCCATTACAATCACCAGCATCCCATCACCACGATCACCAGCATCCCATCACCACAATCACCAGCATCCCATCACCACAATCACCAGCATCCAATCACAATCACCTGCATCCCATCACCACAATCACCAGCATCCCATCACCACAATCACCAGCATCCCATCACAATCACCTGCATCCCATCACCACGATCACCAGCATCCCATCACCACAATCACCAGCATCCCATCACCACAATCACCAGCATCCCATCACAATCACCTGCATCCCATCACCACAATCACCTGCATCCCATCACCACAATCACCTGCATCCCATCGCCACAATCACCAGCGTCCCATCACCACAATCACCTGCATCCCATCACCACAATCACATGCATCCCTATACCACAATCACCAGCATCGCATCACAATCACCAGCGTCCCATCACCACAATCACTATCATCCCATCATCACAATCACCTGCGTTCCATCACCACAATCACCACCATCCCATCATCACAATCACGTGCATCCCATCATCTCAGTCACCAACATCCAGTCACCAACATCCCATCACCACAATCAAATGCATCCCATCATCACAATCACCAGCATCCCATCACCACAATCAAATGCATCCCATCATCACAATCACCAGCATCCCATCATTACAATCACGTGCATCCCATGATCACAATCACCAGCATCCCATCAAGACAATCATCATCATCCCATCATCACAATCACCTGCATCCCGTAATCACAATCACCCGCATCCCATAATCACAATCACCCTCATCCCATCATCACAATCACCAGCATCCCATCATCACAATCACCAGCATCCCATCATCACAATCACCAGCATTCCATCACCACAATCACCAGCATTCCATCACCACAATCACCAGCATTCCATCACCACAATCACCAGCATCCCATCACTACAATCACCAGCATCCCATCACCATAATCACCAGCATCCCATCATCACAATCACCAGCATCCCATCACCACAATCACCAGCATCCCATCATCACAATCACCAGCATCCCATCACCACAATCACCAGCAACCCATCACCACAATCACCAGCATCCCATCACCACAATCACCAGCATCCCATCACCACAATCACCACCATCCCATCACCACAATCACCACCATCCCATCACCACAATCACCACCATCCCATCACCACAATCACCACCATCCCATCACCACAATCACCACCATCCCATCAAGACAATCACATGCATCCCATCATCACAAACACCTGCATCTCATCACCACCACCACCACAGCCACCATCACACTAACGCCACACTCTCTTGGACAGGGACGACTTCAGTCGTTGAGAGGCCTAATGTTGTCGGTGTAAGCGCGGGAGAGTGTGCAGCCACAGCAGCACTTCCCCACTGCACATCACCACCAACGCGTTCCCTCGGATTTTACTCTGAATGATTGTAAGAAAAAGCCTTTGTTGTATTTGCAAATGAGTTTGGTTGAAGCGTTGTATTTGCAAATGAGTTTGGTTGAAGCGTGAAGGATTCTGTTAACTTTTGAATGCTACTATATATCCCCATGGAATATAATCATTTGGTGTTTTCCAAAATAAAATTGCTACATGCACCAGCAATAGTGATGTGGTTACGTCATATTGTTTTTGTGTTTTTGGCTGCCAGGATTTCACTCAGCTGATCCATATGGTCTGATGTTATCATAAATCAAATATACAAGTGCTGCACCAGTAGCAAAATCTCATCTGAATATTTTGATATTTGAGTGATCACACTGACGATGGGAAATTAACTGTGAACTGGACTGTTGCGTTATTTTGATCCTGTAATATCAGGGGTGTAGGCTGGTCACCCACTTTTAAGTATTGTGGACTGCAGGAGCCTTGCATCGTGCTCCTGCATCATGCAAGAACAAATATAATATTATTATATGTTGGTGTTAATGTACAGTGAGCAATAGTAGTCGTATCGCGGTTTTGTCCGGAGATTAAATGTAACTCGTGAAACATTATGAACCGTCCGTATGACAGACGGCGGAATGTACCAGACGCTTAGCCCGTTAGCTTATGTTTTCACCAAATTTCATGACACGATTATTGTTGCTTACTGTTCATTAGCATCATACATGTCAAGTAATCAAATGTAACTAGAGATAATTACCAGACACTGCTCAATACAACAATACTTGCACAGTAAATCTACGGCCATCTGGATCAGGCAATTCCAAATATGAAAGAATTTGGTAATGGACACCCTTTCTGAGCGGCCACTTGCACCATTGGAGGAGGGAAGGAAGGAGTGGCACTGATAATAATCGGACAAGATGAACGTTGTGGCATATTCTATATCAGTGGTACTTAAGTTAATTTTTAAACTTTCCTTCCCAGTTGTTCATTAACAAACCTTCTCCTTTTCCCCAACCCTGCACTGCATCCACACACCTTAGCAAAGTTGTATCAGTTATCGCCCAGGCAACACATGATAAGTTCTTACTTGTTTACAGTACCAGTGTGTATCATAAAAACACACATTACACTCCCTTTATCACCCAGGCAACACATGATAAGTACTTGTTTACAGTACCTGTATGTATCATAGAAACACATACATTATACTCTCTAACTTGGGTCTGGCAATGCAGTAAATTGCCCACTAATCTGGAAAACTCCTGGCATGCAAGTTGCCATCCAGATACCAAAACTATTACAACTTCCACCATTGCAGAATATGGGTGTCTTGATTGGATTCGATGTGTAGAGATTGACAGTACATTGACATGTCTGATATGGCAGGTCTGGAGCTACACCTGATGATCTTCACAGTTGTATGCAAGATATAACTTTAAGTGGTAATATCCAGCCTATTCAGAATATATAGTGCTTACTGACTGTTTACATTACTGTATGTCCCCGGACAGTTTTATTTTAGTGTTTGCTTACATTATGTCCCTGGACAGGTTTTTGCATGGTGTACTAATTTAAGTGGTAATATCCAACCTTAATAAACAAAAAAATATGCTTAGTGATTGCATAAACTATATCCCTGCAGAGTTTTATGCAAGATATGATAATTTTAAGTGGTACTGTAATATCCAGCCTTTTCAGAGTATAATATGCTTCGATATTTCTTACATTATGTCTTTAATATGGCAAGCCTGGCGCCAGACACTTGACCTGGGCCCATATTTACTAATGCCACCTTGATACGGACATTCGTATGGCCAACATACTATAAAGTTATATGAATTCTCAACAGTGGTATTTTCTCATAGCTCTGAGGCCTTTGTGTGCTATGGATTATCATGGGCTGAGTTAACGTCACTGTGTCCTCACAGACGTCTGTAGTCAGTCACTGTGTCGGTTATTTGAGGTGAGTGGCAGCGACCAATCACCAAACACTTGGCAGGGCGGCTGACTTGTTTACATATGGGACAAAGGGGTGTCCCTTATACTATATGATAGAGACATGGCTGCCTTGATTCTTATCTAATTTATGATATGACTTAATTTATCATGTATGAGGATACTCTAGTAGTTTGGCTGTTAGTAAATCAGAGTACCTATAGTGTGTTTAAGTATAATGAAATAAGGCTTAGTGAGGTGAGCTGTGACTGGCCCATTCATGTCAGCTACCAAGCTACACTTTTCTTCACCATCTCAGTTTACCAGCCATAGTTCATTACATAGGCTAAATATTTCCTGTTGGAAGAATCTGGGTAAAAAATAAACTTTAGTAACACATTCATACAATATTTAAGTGTTCAGTTAGAATATATATGTAACTCAAGCATAATCTGAGCTAAATATTCTGTATATACTTTTTGGCTTCAATGATACTGGATAATGGTCTCTCACCCAGTTTTTCCAAAATAGTCAGCATTTAAAAAGTGTTCAAAATTCCATTCAAATCGATGTAAACTATCTTTGAACGCAAATTCACAGCACAAAATAAGCTAAAAAAAACAAACAAACAAAAAAAAAACGATCAGACTCTTAGGCATCAGCCAGAAGCTTCACAATATGTTACATTCCTTCCCAAAAAATCAAAGGGTATTGGTGGTTAAATGCAACAATATTTTATGCAAGTACGTCATTTATAAAGCACACTCTGAAATAAACACTATGAAATATTACCCTGCTTAGAGTTACAGGTGAGTTTAAGGATGCCTGCGACCCACCGTGGGCCATGATCGTCATAGCTGGCAGGAGAGTGTTTAGTAAATTCCACTGTAGCGAAAGTTTCCATACCTGGGTGAGATACGGAAGAATTGTCCGTATCTTCACTACGGAAGTTTAGTATATCCAGGCCCTGGACAGGTTTATGCATCATGTGATAACTTTAAGTGGTAATATTCAACCTTAATATACATGTATTATGCTTAGTGATTGCTTACTTTATGTCCTTGGACAGTTTAATATATGATAAGATAATTTTAAGTTGTAATATTCAGCCATAATATAATGTGCTTAGTGATTGCGTACATTATGTTCCTGGACAGTTTTATACATGATATGATAATGTTAGGTGGTAATATCCAGTCTTAATATAATGTGTTTAGTGACTGCCTACATTATGTCCCTGGACATTTATATTCATGATATGATCATTTTAAGTGGTAATATTCAACCCTAACCCTCCGTAGGTAACTTGGTGTCCCTCAGACCCCAAGCTACTTTTCTTAGTGTTTTTCATATATTACTATAAGGTCTTGGGATCTGGTTTTCCCTCTACCTTGCTGACTAGTAGAGTAGTTTAGGGAGGTGATCGGCTCATTTCGGGATCTGGCTCTATTTTTCGTGCTAAGGGGCTTTGGGGCCACTGGACCCGAGGTTACCTTACCTGTGTAACTTTTTTTGTCTTATATGTCTTCCATACCTAAAGTTATCAGTGATGACATGTACTTCTCTCTCTCTCTCTCTCTCTCTCTCTCTCTCTCGCTTTTTTAGAGATACTCTGGCCATTGGTCTACAGCAGGCAATGATAGAAAACTGGTGGGACATTTCAGTTTTGGTCTGGCAACCAATAATTTCAGTTGGTATAAACATTTTCAATGTCTTTCTTTGTAATTTTCAATTATTTCTTCACTTACCGTATATTTTCATACATTTTGCACCAAATTGAAGAAAAACGGCTACAGAACTTGAGTATACATGGTTGTTTCAAAAAAGGTTGTAAATATTTTTGGTGAAGTTTTTAAAGATTAGGGTCTTTTGGACCCCAGGTTACATGGGGTAGGGTAAAATTTTGGGGTTACCTGAGGAGGGTTAATATACATATAGTGTGCTTAGTGACTGCTTACATTATGTCCCTGGACACTTTTATGGATGATATGATAATTCTAAGTGGTAATATCCAACCTTAACATACATGTAATATGCTTAGTAATTGCTTACACTATGTCAATGGACAGTTTTATGCATGATGTGATATTTTAAGTGATAATATCCAATCTTTTCTGAACATACTGTTCTTAATGATTGTCTACATAATGTCTTTAATAGGCAAGTCTGGTGCCAGACATAATGACCTGAACAGTTGTATGCATAATGTGGTAAATTTATGTGGTAATATCCAGCCGTTGCAGAATATATGCCTAGTGACTGCTTCCATTTTGTCCTTATTATATTGCTTAATACGGCAAAGTTTTCAATCTTATGACATTTGTGTATACCCTATTGAACAGTATAAAACAGTATAACAGCTTAATCCTTCACTGGAATATTTGTCATAGTTTATAGGTTATGACAAAGTGGAAAGAATGACATTTTAGGACTTTCAGGGGTAGGAATTTGCCATTGCTGAAGAAAAAAGTGTGGCAATACCAATGAATTGGAAAGTAGTTAATTAATGTAATTTTTGATGGATTTTATAGCATATTATGTTTAATAACTGAGGCTTATAATTGGATATTATTGTGCTTGATGTATGTTAATTAATGTAATTTGTGATGGATTTTATAGCATAATATGTTTAATAATAGGGGCTTATAATTGGATATTATTGTGCTTGATGTATGGTGTATTAATATCAAACTACCATTTTATGTCAAAAAAAGACTAATTTAATTGGTGTGTGTTCTGCATAGTACAAAATATACCATACAGTTTAAAATGTGTTTCTTTTTACCTGAAAGCGTGAGAGAATGGGAGTATGGATGGGGTATATGTGCAGGAGTAGGTGAGAATGAGAGGGCGAAGGAAGGAGTATGTATAAAAGATGGAAAAAGAGCATAAGACAGTATGGATCAGTTGGGTCAAGGATTGTGTGGGTAAAGTTGAAAGTTGGAATACAAATGTGGGCGATTGTGTGTGTGTATGCGCCAACGCAAGATCGTGCTAGAAGAGTGAGAGAAGAGTTCTGGACAAATGTAGAAGTGTGCATGGAAAAGTTTGGAAGGAATGAGAGAGTGTTTTTGATTGGTGATATGAATGGTAAAGTTGGGAATGCGAAGGTGGATGGAATAGTTGGTGAGTGGGGTGTGCCTGCTGAGATAGATGAGAATGGGAGTGCGTTAGTGGACATTTATGCTGGGAGGGGGTTGGTGGTAGCCAATACCCTCTTCAGGCATAAAATGATCCACAGGTATACATGGCGAGTGATGAGAAGGGTGGGTGGTGAACTGAATGAAGGGGAGGCAATGATTGATTATGTGTGTGTGGATGAAAGGATGCGAAAATGTGTAATGGATGCAAGAGTTTGTAGAGGTTGGGGGAGTGGACTTTCTGACCACTACTTGGTGGTGGCCAGAATCAAGGTCCAATTAGAATGGAGAAATAGAAGAAGGGAAAGACGAGAGGAAGGAGTAGTTGCAAGGAGAGTGGAAAGGTTACAAGAGGATGAGAAAAAGGCAGAGTATAAGAGACAAGTGGAGGAACGATTGGGCAAATATGAATTGGAGCAGATGGGAGACGTGGAAGGTGTTTGTAGCATATTTACAGAAGAAATATGTGCAGCATGTGATGTGGTGTGTGGAAGGAAGAGAAGACGGAGGGGGGTGCAAGGAACAGCATGGTGGACTGAAGAGGTGAAACAGGCTGTGGCACAAAAGAAGAAAGCATACAATGAATGGATGAGAAATAGGGGGGTGGAAGAAGTTGAGAGACGGAAGAGAGAGTTATATGTAGAAAGAAAGAGAGAGGTGAAGAGATTAGTAAGAGAGAGTAAGAAGAGAGTGGATGAGGAATTTGGAAGGAATTTGAGTGTAAAATGGAGAGACTGTAAGAAAATGTTCTGGAAAGAGGTGAAAAGAGTAAGACAGGGAGGAAGTGAAGTTAGCAGGGGAGTGAAAGATAAAAATGGTAGATTACTAGTGGAGAAGGGAGAAAAAGTGAGCAGATGGAGAGAACACTTTAAGAAATTGTTGAACGTAGAGGATGGAAGTAATGCGAGTATAAGTGGCCGGGGAATGGCTGGGAGAAGGAGGGAGGTGAGAAGACAGGAAGAAATCAGTAGGATAGAAGTTGTGGAAGCAATGAAGAAAGTTAAATCTGGGAAATCCCCAGGAATTGATGGAGTGTGTGGTGAAATGCTGAAGCCTGGGGGAGAGATAGTAGTAGAATGGATGTGGAAGATGTGCAGATTAGCCTGGGAGGAAGGTAGAGTCCCGGAGGATTGGAAGTCAGGTATAATTATTCCCTTGTACAAAGGAAAAGGGGAAAAAGAAGTGTGTGGTAATCATAGAGGCATTTGTCTTCTTAGTATAATAGGAAAAGTGTATGGTAGGATACTTATTGACAGAGTTAGAGAAAGAACAGAGAAATTAGTTGGAGAAGAACAGGGAGGCTTTAGGAATGGAAGAGGTTGTGTAGATCAGATATTCATTCTTAGATCTTTAGTTGGAAAGTTTCGAGAGAAGGGAAAGAAGTTGTATGCGGCTTTCATGGATTTGGGGAAAGCATATGACAGGGTGGATAGACAAGGATTGTGGAAAGTGTTAAGAATATATGGAGTAGATGGGAAGTTGTTGAATGCTGTGAAGAGTATGTACGATGGTGCGAAGGCCGCAGTGTGTATGGATGGTGAACTAAGTGAATTTTTCTCTTTGAGAGTTGGTTTGAAACAGGGATGTGTCATGTCTCCATGGTTGTTCAATCTGTACATGGTTGGGGTAATAAAAGAGGTACAAGGTAGGGTAGTGGATGCTGGAGTGGCCCTGGTGAGAGAGGATAGTGTTTGGAAACTCCCTGTACTGTTGTTTGCAGATGATACTGTATTGTTGAGTGAAGACGAAGGGGAGCTGCAAGGCTTGGTGGATGAGTTTGAGAGTGTGTGTAAGAAACGGAATCTGAAGGTGAATGTAGGGAAGAGTAAAGTGATGGTCTTTGAGAGAGGTGAAGTCAGTGAATGTACAGCGAGGTTGGATGGTGAGGAATTGGAAAATGTAAGTACGTTTAAGTACTTGGGTAGTGTGATGAGTAAGGATGGAGGTTTGGAGGGTGAAGTGCTTGAAAGGGTACAGCAGGGAAGAAAGGTTGCTGGTTCTTTGAAAGCAGTGGGAAGTGAGCATGGAAGTGAAAAAGTTACTACATGACAGTATTGTGATACCAACTCTAACGTACGGAAGTGAAGCTTGGACGTTGTTGGAAGGACACAAGTCAAGAGTGAGAGCAGTGGAAATGAGTTATTTAAGAGGAGCCTGTGGAGTCACATGGAGAGATAGGCTGACGAATGAGGATATAAAGGAACGTTGTGGTGTTGATGTGGATGTGATAGGGAGCGTTATGAGGAACACACTGAGGTGGTTTGGCCATGTGAAGAGAATGGAGGGTGAAAGACTGACGAAGAGAGTGTATGTGAGTGAGGTGGAGGGGGGAAGAGGGAGGGGGAGGCCGAGGATGAGATGAAGGGATGGAGTGGAGAGGTATATGAGAGAGGGGTGTGTGAGTTGGGAGCAGGGCAGTGAAATGGCGGGGGACAGAGCGACTTGGAGGCGATTTGTTTGTGGCCACCCCAAACGGGATTGAGGCGTCTGGGAATAGATAGATAGATAGATTAACTCTGTATTTGTCATGGGAAATGTTACATGATTTCAGGTTTTATACACATGAACTGAAGCTGTTAGTAAGTACATGGCTGTCACAGCAAACAAGTTTATAAATGTTGCAATGAACCAGGGCAGACTAATACCTCATTAAGGTCAACCCACTGTGCCAGGATGGGGTGAACCCACTGTGCCAGGATGGGGTGAACCCACTGTGCCAGGATGGGGTGAACACACTGTGCCAGGATGGGGTGAACCCACTGTGCCAGGATGGGGTGAACACACTGTGCCAGGATGGGGTGAACACACAGTATTAACACACTATGCCAGGGTGATGGTAAGACGGGCCTGGGGGAGTCTCTTCAGCAGGTGATGCAGTGAGTGGATATGCTGCTCCAACACACTATGCCAGGGTGATGGTAAGACGGGCCTGCGGGAGTCTCTTAAACAGGTGATGCAGTGAGTGGATATGCCGTTCCTATGTCACTCAAAACACCACCAGGTCATCCATGTATGCCCGCACGCCCTCCAGGCCCTCTGTCAGCCGGGAGGTCAGCCGCTGCAATCACTGGAGTAGCCAGTGGGGGAGCAAAATGTCCCCTGAAAAAATTTGTGAGAAGAGTTTTTACATACTATAATTTGTGTGCATGAGAGAGAGAGAGAGAGAGAGAGAGAGAGAGAGAGAGAGAGATGTACCATATGGTCAGTAGGTTTGGTTCACATACATTTGTTTACAGTGTTCATAATGTGACTGGGCGTCAGTACAGTGTCATTACATCAAGAGGAAAGGGTCATTCCTTCCCATCTATCTGTCTTTCACCTTTACTTTAGATAAGGTTTTATACGTGGTTCTCAAGGGGTTGCTTAGTAGTGCCTCGTGTTTTTGAGGAAGGGTGAAGACAGGAAAGCTCGAAGTTTAGTGAAGTTCAGGAAGCACAGAGGAGGCTGAGAAGTACAGTGATAAAGCACTACAATGAAGGCAGAGATATTAACTAATGCTAGGGAGTCTAGGAAAGGATGGCAGGCACTATGAATGTAGAGAAGCACGGTAACACAGTGAAAGCGGGTAATATAATGAAGGAAGGAGGGCAAAGTGAAGATACAGAGCCATGATGAAGCTATATTGAGATTAAAAACAAGCGTAATGAAACTGTGAATCTGGGTAAAGGCACGAATCACATTAGAGTAAGGGAAACAGTAAACAAACTAGAGAAAAAGTTAGACAGTATTTCAGTCTTGTCCAGTATCAAGGTCTGAGGGAACTGATGATCTCTGAGAATTTTAGCCTAAAACTGATGTGGGAGAGCAAAGTTCTGATCATATATATATCTATATCTGTATATCTATCTATCTATCTATATATATATATATATATATATATATATATATATATATATATATATATATATATATATATATATATTGTTACGGAACAGAGAAAGATAATGTACACTTTAAGTGAGAATACTAAAAATCACTACTGTCCCGTAAAGTTCCAGGTTCAAAACAAAAGAGTTAGGTAAAATTACAAGTTAAAGTTTAATGCTCAAACTAACAACAAAACATTCAGGACTCATAAGGATAATGTAATGGCAAAAAACAGGTTAAATATATGGTTAACTGCAATAGCCTCTATTAACACGAAATTAGCAAGAGTAAATTTATCTAAGTCAGCCCTGTTAAAATGAAAATACCAGATAATACTCAGTGAATGCAAGATATATTATTACAGATACGAAATATTATGAACAATGGCTGACATGAAACTTTACATTAATCACAAAAACCTTACTAGGCCTAAGAATCAACACCTTATGCTACACAGTACTAGAAAAAATGCAATAACACTTATACTCAAATTACACAGCTGCTAGATGGTTGGAGACTTCCTGAGCACTCACAATAATAACAACTGTTCAGGGGAGGACAGAGATGTGAACAAAATGAGGAGTAGATCTAAGTGGCAATAATGCAGAGACTGAGCTCATTATATAGGGGCCAGCAGAGCTTGATACAACTTGTAAGAAGGACGCGCAAATGAAGCTACAGGGGACAAAGAGTTGACAATCCTGCTCTGAACAACAGAAAGAACGACTTACTCTACTATAAGGGTAGAAGGGGGGAGTGAGGTAGAACACGCTTGTGATCAAACATGCAGCATACTGTACGTTAGAATTACACAAAGGATGATGAAATCATAGGCTATGTAACACCTCCCCACAAAGAAAAAAGAAATTTACAAAGGAAATTTCTTATTACTCTAAAACAATCTGTCTAAAGTCTAGATAAGCAATCTGCAATAACATTTTCTATCCCCTTGACATGTTGTATGTCTAATGAATACTCCTGAAGAAGTAGACTCCATCTTGTCAATCTTTGATTTTTGTCTTTAAACTTACTAAGGAATTTCAGTGGGTTATGATCGGTATAAATGACTATGGGGTCAAAACCAGAACACAAATAAAATAAAAAATGCTGTAAACCCAAAATCAAGGCCAAAAGCTCTTTCTCAATAGTTGAGTAGTTTTTTTGAGGTGGAGTGAACTTCTTACTGTAATAAGATACAGGGTGTTCAATACCCTGATCATCCTCTTGCAGCAAAACAGCCCCAGCTCCTGTATCACTTGCATCAACAGCCATCTTGAAAGGCTTAGCAAAATTTGGAGTAGCGAGCACTGGCTGACTTAATAGGATAGCTTTAAGTTTGTTGAAAGAAGATTCACAGTTATTGGTCCAGACAAATTTAACTCCCTTTTTCAGTAGGTCTGTAAGCGGTGATACAAGAATAGAAAAGTTAAGAACAAATCTCCGGTAATAACCCACCATTCCCAAAAATCTTTGTAGTTCTTTCCTACTTTTAGGTCTGGGAAGATCACTTATAACCTGAACCTTAGCTGCTGGTGGTGCAACATGTCCATCACCAATTACGTACCCAAGGTACTGAACTTTAGCTTGACCAAACTCACACTTTGATAAATTAGCTACAAGATTAGCCTGAACCTAACGCTCAAGAAATTTACTGACATGGCATAGGTGATCTTTCCAGTTGTCACTGAAGATTAATACATCATAAATATAAACAACACACCCTGCCAAACCCTCTGTTACAACATTCATGAGCTTCTGAAAGGTGGCTGGTGCATTCTTCATACCATATGGCATTACAGAACATGCAAAAGTCTTTCCTAGTATTACAAAACATGAGATCTCCCTAGCACGTTCAGTCATAGGTACTTGCCAGTATCCCTTTAACAAATCAAACTTACTTATGTACCTAGCCTTTCCGATCTTGTCTATGCAATCTTCCACGCGAGGGAGAGGGTAAGTGTCTGTTTTGGTTATCTGATTAACACGTCTGTAGTCAATGCAAAGCCGCTGTGACCCAACTGGCTTAGGGACTAGAGTAACAGGAGAACTCCACTCGCTCTGACAGGGCTCAATCATCTTGTGGTCCAACAGGTAGCCAAGCTCCTTCTCGATGAGAGGAACTTTCACTGGGTTCACACGGTAAGGAGGCAGTTTAATTGGCTTTGTGTCTCCAACATCGACATCATGCATCAACACAGTGGTTCTTCCTGGAGTGTCACGGAACACTTGCGGGTACTCCTGCAGTAATGCCGAAAATTCCTGCCTTTCCTCGGGAGGTAGATGAGAAAGCTTAGTCTGGAGATCATTCATGATATCAGGATTCTTCCCCAAACTATCACTCAGGCTCATGCTGCATGGGAGAGCTTCACTTGCAGACTCGGGTGGAACAGCTACAGTGCAGACTGGATTATTTTCGTCCCGCCTGTGATATAACTTTAGCATGTTGATGTGACAAAGTTCCTTGTTCTTTCTACGATCTGGTGTGGCGATGACATAGTTGACATCACTGAGTTTCTTCTCCACGAAATAAGGACCACTAAACTTGGCTTGAAGAGGTTGCCCATGCACTGGTAGCAGAATCAAAACCTGATCTCCTGACTGAAAGTGGCGTAACCTGGACTTCTTATCATACCAAGTCTTCATCTTCTCCTGAGCAGCTCCTAAATTCTCTTTCGCCAGCTGTAAAGCAGTGAACAGCCGTTCTTTGAACTTCATCACATACTCCAGCAGGTTGACATCATCTTCCTCCGACAGCCAGCATTCCTTGAGTAGCTTAAGGGGTCCTCTTACTTCATGGCCAAACAGTAGTTCAAAAGGTGAGAAGCCCAGTGATTCATTTGGAGATTCTCTTGCGGCAAATACAACAAATGGAAGACCTTTATCCCAGTCTTTCTGATGTTCCAAACAGTATTTCTTGAACATCGATTTGAGTGTTTGATGATATCTCTCCAACGCTCCTCGGGTCTGGGGATGGTAACCTGAAGACGTGATCTGGGTGATGCCCAACTCTTTCAGAGACTGCTTGAAAACATTTGACATGAAATTACTTCCCCGGTCTGATTGTACCTCCTTGGGCAGACCAAACTTTGTGAAGAACCCCAGCATTTCCTTAACCACGTTCTTTGCTGAGATGTTTATAAATGGAATGGCTTCAGGATAACGAGTAGCCATATCAATCAGGGTCAACACATAAGAAAATCCTGAAGAAGTCTTAGGAGGAGGGCCCACAATATCCACCAACACACGGGTGAAAGGCGCCTCAAAAGGAGGAATGGGAACTAGAGGTGCAACCTTTTTGGTCTGATTACACTTCCCCACAACTTGACAGGTGTGACAAGACTTACAATACCAGGAAACATCCCTGAAGATACCTGGCCAGTAGAAGTGTTTCAAAATGCGTGCCACAGTCTTCCTCACTCCAAGGTGTCGTGCCAAACTGGAATCATGAGTCACTCTAATGATATCCTGCCTACAAACACGAGGGATGACAACTTGATGTACAACCTCTCATTCACAGTCGGCTGATGCTGTTGGGGGTCTCCACTTCCTCATAAGTACTCCTGACTTTATATAATAACGAGTAGAAGCACCAGCTGACTCTTCCTCACTGCAATCAGAGTTAGCTAGACCTTTCAACTCAGGGTCAGCAACCTGCAACTCAACCAACTCTTGACGAGACAAATTATCAACACTACGGGGTACTGCCTCATCTGGTGAGTGGTCCAAATTAGCAAGAAAAGTGTCAGCTAGGATAACATCATCATCATCATTATCCTCTAAGTCACCAGTAACTTTAGACTTAGCCCTAATGACAGCACATGCAGGGAACACATCAGGGACATCACAATCCTGGGCCGCAGCCACTGGCTCACTAGACAACTGAGGAGCTGGACACACTTGACTTCCACCAATATCATTTCCAAGTAAGAAAGTTCCACCTGACATTGGGAGTGTCTCAACCAACCCAACCATAACGGAACCATTAGCAAAACCAGACTCTAAATTCACTCTGCACAGAGGGACAGAGAAGTAATTATTCCCTACACCTTGTAAGATTACAGTTTCATCAGAGGAATTAACATTAGAACCTAGAACACTGGTCAGCATAAGAGATTGGCAAGCACCTGTATCACGATATATTTTAACTGATTTCCTGTCATTACTGTCCAGAGGACTGACAAAACCATCAGACAGGTAATTAGCACATGAACTCTTGAGAGTGTCACCCACGTTACTGCTCAAAAGAGGAGCTCCATCATGAGAATTTAATTTACCCCTCAAAGCAGGTTCAGTTAACTCAGTTAAAGAATTCTGGGAACTCTCAAGGGTGGACACTAGACCAATTGACTGAATATTTAAAGACTCCTTTTTGTTCACATCACGCTGTCTCCTGAAACATTTCTCCGTAGTATGACCAAGCTTACTACAATAAGTACATTTACTTTTCTGAAATCTAGAGGTGAAGCTGGTATTTACTTCCTGAGAAACATCATCTTTATTCTCTTTCCTGTTACCTGTACTCTGAGTAAAGGCAACGTACTTACTCTCAGCTTTCCCTTTTTCTTTAGAATATCTCTTGTGAGTCAGAACATATTCATCAGCTAAAACTGCAGCATCAGACAAATTATCTATTCTTCTCTCATAAGATATAGGCTTACATCTTTATTAACACACCTTTTGAAGTCCTCCAGCAAAATCATCTGCTTAAATTTACCAAAATCAGAATCCACATTCTTAGAATTTAACCACTGCTCTAACAGATCTTCTTTGATTTTTGCATACTCAACATGGGATTGCTTATCTTGCTTATAAGTTGTCCTAAATGTTACTCTATAGGCTTCAGGAACAAGCTCATAGGCCTTAAGAATCAAGCTCTTAACTACATCATAATTATCAGATTGATCCTGAGGCAAAGATGCATAAGTTACTTGAGCTTTACCGGTGAGAACAGTTTGAAGGAGTACTGGCCAATAGTTTTTGGGCTAATTAAAACCTGTAGCTACCCTCTCAAACAACTGAAAATACTTTGTTAAATCAGATTCATTAAAAGGAGGGACAAGTTAAACATTTTTAACCACATCAAAATCATCAGAGCTAGATGATCCAGTTCCACATTGTTTCATGCGATACTCATGGTCTGCCTGAATCCTAACAATTTCAACTTGTGCTTCAGCCTCCTTAGCTTTTGCCTGAAATTCAGCCTCCTTAGCACGAGCCTCCTGCAGGGCTAGCTGTAACTTAGCTAATTCAATCTGCGTTTGCTCATTTCGAGGAGTTACATTAAACAAGCTTTCATTAATCATGTCAACAATTTGATCTTTAGAATGATGACAGCGAACAGCAATTCCCAACTGTTGAGCAACAAGCTTAAGTTCATTCTTTGTTCTGTTTTCTACATCACACACTGTTTGCACATTTGACAAAAAATCCTTGGCTTCATCAAGAGTAGTAATAGTAGACATCATGAATAAATCACAGTCACAAAATATCAAGTAATATCTTTATGATAATATCCTGAATATCCTGATAAGAGGTCGCCAAATTTATGTTACGGAACAAAGAAAGATAATGTACACTTTAAGTGAGAATACTAAAAATCACTACTGTCCCGTAAAGTTCCAGGTTCAAAACAAAAGAGTTAGGTAAAATTACAAGTTAAAGTTTAATGCTCAAACTAACAACAAAACATTCAGGACTCATAAGGATAATGTAATGGCAAAAAACAGGTTAAATATATGGTTAACTGCAATAGCCTCTATTAACACGAAATTAGCATGAGTAAATTTATCTAAGTCAGCCCTGTTAAAATGAAAATACACTGGGTAATGCTCAGTTAATGCAAGATAAATTATTAGAGATACAAAATAATATTAATAATGACTGACATGAAACTTTACATTAATCACAAAAACCTTACTAGGCCTAAGAATCAACACCTTATGCTACACAGTACAAGAAAAAATGCAATAACACTTTTACTCAAATTACACAACTGCTAGATGGTTGGAGACTTCCTGAGCACTCACAATAATAACAACTGTTCAGGGGAGGACAGAGATGTGAACAAAATGAGGAGTAGATCTAAGTGGCAATAATGCAGAGACTGAGCTCATTATATAGGGGCCAGCAGAGCTTGATACAACTTGTAAGAAGGACGCGCAAATGAAGCTACAAGGGACAAAGAGTTGACAATCCTGCTCTGAACAACAGAAAGAACGACTTACTCTACTATAAGGGTAGAAGGGGGGAGTGAGGTAGAACACGCTCGTGATCAAACATGCAACATACTGTTCGTTAGAATTACACAAAGGATGATGAAATCATAGGCTATGTAACAATATATATATATATATATATATATATATATATATATATATATATATATATATATATATATATATATATATATTACTCTGTTCATACAGTAATTATGACACTACTATCATTACCAGAGTATGCGACGTGGTTGTAGACTCAGTGAGAGTAAGTTAAGCAGGAAACACCCAGAAGGTGCATGCATCTGCCAACACATATATAAAATATGCTTCATAAATTAACCTTTGTCACACTTTGCTGAAAGATGAAATTAATTTCATAGTGTTAGACTACTCCGCTGCACATTCCCAGAGAGTGCATACCCCTGCCAGTGCAAGGTATTGTTACGTCCCCGTCCCACGCTGCCACAGGCTCCAACTTCAGTACTACAGTACAGGAAGTACGTTGCCCAGTGAGTTGTTCTTCCTATGGTTAGCCTTTAGGTGTACTGCACATAAGATCAGCCCAGGCGTCGTAAATAAACACTGGCTTCTTAAGTTCACTGTCTTTATTTTCCAAATTATTACTTTGAGTGCTTCCCAACTTCACTAGTCTCACAAGCACTGCAGCTATACACACTTTACTAACTGCAGTTACACTTTATGCTTGACAACGTTCACTATTTTTCACAAGTACCGATGATGTACAAACTTCAATAAACACTTCACTGTTTTCACAAGTACCGAAAATATATATACAAACTTCACTGCACTGACACTGACACTACACTCAAACTGAACTGAAAAACAACTAATCCTGCTCTAGTCTCTTCCCCATCCTTATATAAGCTTGCATTGTTCTAGAATTATCTACATTTTTCTACAGTTCTGGTGTATTCCAGAGAGAGAGCACAGTTACCAACTCACAGACAACCAGAACATGCAAGAGTTTTCTTACATTACATAACACTGTAATTATTTACCAAACAAACTTAATTTCAGTTACATCATTTTAGAAACAACCACATACCAGTCAATAAAACATAAAGAAAATGAGCACAAAAATTAATGTACAAATTACGAAATAACTACGCTCACCAACAGCAGGCAAACTGGCAACTTTGACTCGTACCGGCACCGGAACTACCGTATGGGAAACGCCGAGAAGCTTCTCGAGCACCTAACTGGCAAATCCCACTTCTTAACAGTATATGTACTGCATACAAATAGATAGATAGATATAGACGTAGATATAGATATATATGTAAGACCATGATAGTGAAATAAAAAGACACATTTCAACTGGATGGAAAGCTTTCGGTAAACCTAGAGACATCATGAAAAGTAGCATGCCAATACGCATAGAGTGAAAAGTACATAACGAATGTATAATTCCAGCTATGATGTACAGTTGTGAGACCTGGAAACTGACCAAATAGAAGGAAAATCAATTAATCCGTTCTCAAAGAGCAATGGAAAGGTAAAAGTTGGAAATATGTTTAATTGACAGGAAAAGAGCCACTTGGGTGAGAGAGCAGAGTAAAGTAAAAAACATAACGGTTGTTATAAAAGAACAGGAATGGAGGTAGGCAGGTTATATAGCAAGGAAAAGGGATAACGAATGGACCAAGAGGCTGACTGACTGGAGTGCAAAAGATTGTAAGCATAGCAGAAGAAGGTTAGACTGGAGATGAAGAGATGAGATACAGAAGCTTGCAGGTAAAACATGGCAGAGATTGTCTCAATCAGGGAATACGTGGAAAAGGTTGGGAGAGGCCTTTGTTCAGCAGGGGACTTGTAATGGCTGATGATACACAGTATATATATATATATATATATATATATATATATATATATATATATTGTTACGGAACAGAGAAAGATAATGTACACTTTAAGTGAGAATACTAAAAATCACTACTGTCCCGTAAAGTTCCAGGTTCAAAACAAAAGAGTTAGGTAAAATTACAAGTTAAAGTTTAATGCTCAAACTAACAACAAAACATTCAGGACTCATAAGGATAATGTAATGGCAAAAAACAGGTTAAATATATGGTTAACTGCAATAGCCTCTATTAACACGAAATTAGCAAGAGTAAATTTACCTGTCACCCCTGATAAAATGAAAATACACTGGGTAATGCTCAGTTAATGCAAGATAAATTATTACAGATACAAACTATTATGAACAATGGCTAACAATAAGAACCTTACATGAATTACAAAAACCTCACTAGGCCTACAAATTAACAACTTATGCTATACAGTACAAGAACAAAATACAATAACACTTATACTCAAATTACACAGCTGCTAGATGGTTGGAGACTTCCTGAGCACTCACAATAATAACTGTACAGGGGAGGACAGAGATGTGAACAAAATGAGGAGTAGATCTAAGTGGCAATAATGCAGAGACTGAGCTCATTATATAGGGGCCAGCAGAGCTTGATACAACTTGTAAGAAGGACGCGCAAATGAAGCTACAGGGGACAAAGAGTTGACAATCCTGCTCTGAACAACAGAAAGAACGACTTACTCTACTATAAGGGTAGAAGGGGGGAGTGAGGTAGTACACGCTCGTGATCAAACAGGCAGCACACTGTACGTTAGAATTACACAAAGGATGATGAAATCACAGGCTATGCAACACCTCCCCACAAAGAAAAAAGAAATTTACAAAGGAAATTTCTTATTACTCTAAAATAATCTGTCTAAAGTCTAGATAAGCAATCTGCAATAACATTTTCTTTCCCCTTGACATGTTGTATGTCTAATGAATACTCCTGAAGAAGTAGACTCCATCTTGTCAATCTCTGATTTTTATCTTTAACCCCTTAAACGTGGATCGTCTCATTTGCGACGGTCGGCTCAAAGGACATAACGGCGGATCGTCGCGTTTGCAATTTAAGTAAATTTTGAATAACCGCGGGCAAGCAGGCTCCAGCTGGTATTGTCTATCTGTACCACCACCCTCTAGCTACAACTAGCATACTTTACCTTTGTACTACTGACCTCAGTTGTTGCCAAATATCGCGTTTTCCACCCGTCCCCCCACCACCACGGCCCGGCCAGCCTGGCTGTGATGCATTGCAGCGCTCTGAGCACTCAGAACTGTAAATCTGCGCTCTCCTCTCACAAGCAGTTTATGCTACTAGGAAACGCTTGTTTCCCCAGTTGTAACACTAGCTTTTTTTCTCACGGTTTGCCCCTGTTTAGCGTCAGTTTACTGCAGGCTTTCAAAGTGAGATTATGGCGAGTTCTAGCTCTTCCCAGTCAGTGCAAGCGGCCGACAGGAACGAGAATAAAGTGGCGGACGTAAGGCAGAATAAAAATCGCGCCGTGGTGATCTTTTGGGAAGTAATATGATTGAAAATAATGTAGTATACATGTTTTTAGCTGTGAAAATGGAAATGTTTGTTGAGTGACGGGAAGACCGCCACCACAGTGCATGTCGGCCATACGCTCCGTTGATTTTAGCCTTATTTTCAGTGCTTATTGTACAAAAACGGATTCCTAACTACCTTTACGTTGTAGTATAAAGTTTACTGTGACAGAATGAGGCTGTGGTAGAGGGGAAACCGGGTTGTTGGAGGTGTGAAAGTGAAGATTTGGTTACCCAACTTTGCAAGTCTCCACAAGTCCTTGGGTAGTCCATGAAGGCTCAACACCTATCTCTGGAGAAAGCTGAATGTAAGTACTATCTCCCATACCAAGTATTATGTTCTAGGATTAATCTCTGATTTTTGGCGAATATTTTCCTACAGGTACTCAGACCGCGTTACAACCCCGCCACTCGGGGGAGAACGACTGTACACAGCCGCGTCTGCATTTAAGACTCAGTTCTTACACCTATCAACCCGAAAAAATCTTCCACAGATATACCCACTAATGTTTAATAATATTCAGTTTAATCCTGCATCATCCTTGAACATGCCTGGGGTTTCATTTACTCGGGACTTATCTTGGAAAGATCATATTACATCTCTTGTAAAATCTGCTTCCAAGAGATTGGGTGTGCTAAGCCGACTCCGCTCTTTCTTTACCCCTGCACAATTGTTGCCTCTGTACAGGGGATTTATCCACCCCTGTGTGGAGTACAACTTTCATGTCTGGGGAGGCTTCCCACATACAGCTCTTCTCAATAGGGTGGAGTCAAAGGCTTTTCATCTCATTAACTCTCTTCCTCTTACTGACTCCCTTCAACCTCTGTCTCTTCGTCGCACTGTTGCATCTTTATCTCTTTTCTATCGCTACTTTAATGGTCACTGCTCCTCTGAACTGTCTGCTTGCATTCCTCCACCTCTACAACGGGCGCATTGCACCCGTCCGGCAGCAAACTCTCATCCCTTTTCTGTCCAACTCTCTAATTCAAGAGTTAACCGTTACTCCCAGTCTTTCATTTATGCAACAGGCCAGCTCTGGAACTGTCTCCCTCTGTCTGTATTTCCTGCTGCCTACAAGTTCCAGTCTTTCAAACGCAGTGTGTCCAGGCATCTCAAAATGATCGGATCTTGAATTTGGCTCTCCATTGTATTTTGTTTTTCACTTGGAGGGAACTGTTACTGCGGGCTCATGGCCTTTGGTTCCATATTCCTCGCATAAAAAAAAAAAAATAATGGTGTGAAGTTAGGGGGAGGCAGGAGGTGTAGGGGTATGGGTGTATCAGGCAGATGGGCGTGAGAGTCGGCTGAAGGGGGTGGTGGTGGTTCTGAGGGTGGGTGTGGGTGGGGAAGTGGGCGAGCGGGGTGGGCGGGGTTGGTTAGCACGGACTGTTGTGCGTGTTGGGGGTGTGGTGGAGGGTGAGATTGTCGGAGTGGGCGTGCGTAAATGTGGAGGGGAGAGGTCGGTGGTAGTGGGTTGTCCTGTGGGGGTGGCGGGGTGGGCGGGGCAGGTGGGCTCAGGTGAAAAGGGTGAGGCTGCGGAGGGAAGGGGTGAGGGTGAGCGAGGGGAGATTGGTGTGGCGGGTGAGATGTCAGGTGAGGTGCAGGGGGTGGTGGCGGCGGGGGAGGCTGAGGTGGTAGGGTGGGTGGAGGGGGATGACGAGGAGGAAAGATAGCACTCATATGTGGAAGTGACAGGCGATGCAGGAGCAGGGGGAGGTCGTGGGTGTGGGGTCGGTAGTGGTGGTGAGGTGGCAGGAGAGGTGGCTTGGAGTGTAGGTGGCAAGGAGGGAAAGCGATCTTGTGGCGCCATCCCAGTGTTCGGTGGTGGGGTGCTTTGGGTAGTAGCAGGGTTCTGTGTTAGTGGTGTGGGGTGGGCAGTGGGTGCGAAGCCAGGGGATGGTGTGGCTGTGGGGGTGATGGTGGACGGTGTGCAGTGCTGGAACCGTGGTGGCCTGGCAGGGGCTGTGGAGTGGGGTGTGGCAGGTGGTGTGTGTCGTCGGAGGTGAGGAAAGGTGGGGTGAGGTGTAGGGGGAGAGGGAGCCGGTGGTGATGGGGAGATGTGGCCTCGCGGGGTTGTCTGAATGTTCAGGGATGGGGCGGTGCAGGTGGTAGCAGGGGGCTGAGCTCGTTAGAGATTGATGTGTGGTAGGGTGCGGGGTGTGGTGGGCGGCGAGGCATCTGGTGAGGTTATTTTGGATGAAGTGGGGGTCCATGGGGATGGCGAGATTGAAGGTGGGCTAGGGGAGGTGAGCGAGGAAAAAAAGGTGGATGGGGATGAGGAGGAGGAGGGTGTGATAGGGAAAGCGAATGAGTTGACCATGTGGGTGGGGAAAGCGAGTGGTGGTGAAGTGATGGTGGTGGGTGGTGCGAGGCGGTAGGTGGAAAGCAGTAGACAGAGGGAGGTGGTTTTTGGAAGTAGGTTAGGGGAAGATTAGGGAAGGGTCCTAGGAGGCCTGTGAAGAGGGAGGCAGGTTTTGTGTTGAGGGGGTATAGTGGTGTGTGGGGTGGGAAGGTTAGAACTAGGGGCAGGAATAGGGGAAGGTAGAACAGAAGAGATAGTGAGAGGGGAGGAAAAGGAAAGATAACGTTCCCCCCTGTCGTAGACTGGGGGAGATGTGAGGTGGCCCCCACCATTACGGTGGAATGCGGGGGCAGTGGGGGGGCGCTTTTTGTGTTTCCTTTTTTGTATTTTCTTCCCCTGAGGCTTAGGGGAATTTGCGTTTGGTGGGGAGGTTTGTAAGCGCCCTCGTGTCATTTTGCTGCGTTGGGCAGCTTCTAGTTACTCACGGATGTCGTTGATTGGGCATCTGTGGCAGCACGGAGAAAATTCCCACGGGTAGAGGGTGATGAGGTCAATGGGGAATTGATTTATTTCGCCGATGCTTTGAGGGGTGGCATGGTGGCTAGAAGGTGCCTCATTAAACTGATATCTTTATCCAGGTCTCCCGTCGGTTCGTGTATTATGAAATGTTCTTTAATATAATCGGGGAGAATCCTGAGGAGTATATGAAACGTGAGTTGTTTCAGGGTTTCTTCATCTGCCTCCGGGTAGGCAGTGGTGACTCGGCGTCTTGCCAGAGTTAGGGTATCATTTAGATTCCCGTGAAATTTTTGACTATCCAGTTGGGATAGTGCCACCACTTTCCCTAATGATTGGGTAATGGCCTAAACAACGAACTCTGTAAAGTTCTGCCAGGTGAGCTCCGGGACGATTTTCCGTGCTATGTTCGCCGCCAATTTGCCCAATATTGGGAGTGTGACTTTAATTTTCTGCTGGTCATTCTCAAAGCCAATATCCAGTAAGGGTTTAATTATCGTCAGATTTGTGTGTATATCGTACTAGTCAGGGTCAATCCTGGATAATTGTTCGTGCGGTTTAGTTGCCATGTTGCCAGATATTTCTCACTACCTCTCTTCTACGCCCGGGTCAAGAACCACCGCTGGCCACCAGTGTAATGCCAGGAGAAAAAGGCCCGACTCCTCGGTCCTAAAACACCTAACGTGTAGCGGGGTACTCTCTCGTGACCGGAGCTTAGTGCAATAAGAGAGACAGGACACAAAAACTCTACGAAATAGCCTTTTACACGTGTATTCCCACAGTCAAACACAGGACAAAATACAGATATTACAAGCACGAATAGTGACACGGAAATAAAACCTTACTTAGGATATTAGTATCTCGCAGGATACTGACTTAACCACTACGGTTGCCAATACAGAAAGTCTAGTCAACAGGTGTACAGGGAACACGGACGCGCGTGAGAGCGCGGGAGGGAGAGTTCACACGGGGGGGGATGGGAAGGACTCGTGACGAGCAGGAACAGAGTTATAGTAATATTGGGAAAAGATACGTCTTTCGAATTTACTCTTAGTATCACTTGATAGAAAAAGGGTTTTGATATTTGATCTATCACTCGTTTATATTACGTTAGTTATGGGGAGGAGATGTTGTAGGGAGAGAGGGAATAGCGGGACACTGGATATTCACTGTATTTACGGTAATACAAATGGACGGATATTATTCTCACTTTCTATGGTTTTCTGACAGCAAGGGACATATGTATACTTTCACTACAGAGACTTCCTCAGGGGAAGAATTCTTACTGGTTTCTTACGAGGGCGCCACTTACTGAGTCAGAGTTCTCGGGATTCACTCACTGTTCTCATCCTTACTCACTCGCCCGTGATTTCACTCGCTCTGCTATTGGACATGCATTTACTCATTGTATCACTGTAACCTGTTTTCTAGGGCAACGTCACACAATATAATTTCCGTCACTAGTCTTGGGGCAATACCATACTTGACATACAGTCACTCGTGTAGTGTGGGCGGCGGGGAGACACGCCAGCGTCTATTTAGCTGGGCTAGGGGCACCGCCAGGGAAAGGCGTGCCGAGAGGGCACGGGACGGCCCGCAGGGGCGACGTCACTCGTCCAGGGCTTCACGTGGGGAACAGGTCCGTAGTCTCCGGGCTGGGATTAGGGGTGGGGCCCTCAGGGCTGGGGCCAAACAGGTCTAGGAGTCTCTGGCTTCTGTTTCGGCCAGAGGTGGAGGTCCGTAGCCTTCTCTTGGGCATGGAGAGGTTGCACCTGAGAGTCCTGGATAAGGCACGAGGAGTCTGAGGGCTGTGGTCCCCAAAATCAAGGGGCGCCGTCAGGTGGGGGCTGCGGCACCGTCTCGTGCTGGAGCCCGACAGATGAGTCTCCTCTAGGGCCAGGCATAAGGACCGGAGGCTAGGGGACGCGGGGTCCCTCTAGTGCTGGGGAGCCAGGCGTCTGTCTCACGCAGGGGCAATGTCTGTACCTCTGTGTGGCCGTAGGGCCTGGCAATAGGCCGTGGCTTTGTGGGGGAGTCAGCACACCTCTGGTAGTCTCTCCAGAGGCCGTGGGCTCGTCTCTTCTGCAGGAGGGGGTAGCGGCAATCAGCCATCTCAGGGGTAGCGCCTATGGAGTGGCAATAAACCGTCTCCTTCGGCAGGAAGGGTGAGCGGCAATCGGCCGCCTCGGGGGCAGCACGTCTACAGCGGCAATCGGCCGTCTCCTTCAGCAGGATGATTGATCAGCAATCTGCCGTCTCAGGGGCAGCACCTCCAGAGCATCAATCGGCCGTCTCCTGGGGCAAAAGAGATGAGTGGCAATAGCCCGTTTCGGCAGAAACACCTTTAGTGCAACGCTTGGCCGACTGATGAAGGCGGGAGCGGCAATTGGCCGTCTCCAGAGAGGTGCTGAGGGAAACTGAAATATCAGTTCCACCCCAGTTTGATTTGGCAGTCCTCCTCCCCGAAGGTAGTGTCCCGCGTCTGCTATGGTGGTGGTGTGATGGCTGAGTGTGATAAGGGCGCACAACCCGGGCTGGTTTATGCTGTTGTCGTATTGGGATCCCTAGTGTGGGTGTGGCTACTCCATGGGGTCCTGGTAGGGGTGTCGGTGTGTTTCTGGGCCACTACACTGTTTCTTTCTCACTGTGTTTCAGGGGACACTACGCTGTTCTTCCGTGTTTCTCGGGGAACTATGTTTCTCTTCTATCACATCGTCTCCAGGGTCAATGATTTGCAACCCATGCATTTCACTACTCTCCCCTTGGAAAAAGGTACTTCTCCGGGGCTGGAGGTGGTATACGTGAGTGCCGTGGGTGGTGTATGCAGGCTGGAGATGCTGGAGTAGGGCTTGCCATGCGGGTGGTGTGAAAATTTTCCTCTTGTTCGGCGTCGCAGGTGAGGAAAAATGTGGAGTCGGTGAGGGTTGACCAGAGGAGGGTAAGCAGGTGGTTTGGTCCTCTGAGCCGACGATTCTTGCCTGTGGCCGACCCATATGGCTTGTCTGATCATCATTTTGGTCGGTGTTGTTGCTGCTGTGGTAGGGGGCTGTATGCTGGCTACTGACGGTCCGGGCCTTTTTTTGTGCCATGGTAATACGGCGATGAGTCTCAGGGGAGTGTAGGTGGAGGGGATTTGAGCTTGATGTATCATAACCTTATTACCTTAACCTGTCCTATCACTCCAGTACGGCCTGTGGACCCTCCAGGGAAACGTCGTCTGTGGCATTTTGGAGACGCGGACTGGGAGGCCCTCAGGCAGTACTTCTTTGTTTTTCCCTGGAATGATTATTGCTTCCATGGCCGGGAGTCATCTGAGTGTGCCTTGCGCATTACGGAGGTTATTCTCTTGGGCATGGAAGCATACATTCCTTTCTCATATCCTTTGACTAACGCAAGAAAGCCTTGGTTTAATCACGCTTGTTCTAATGCTGTCCGCAACAAGGAGAGGGCCTACAAAAGGTACCAGAGCCAAGCCACCCCTGAATCACATCATCTTTACGTTTCTGCCCGGAATCGTGCTAAGTCTGTTCTTCGCTCAACTAAAAATAATTTCATCAACACTAAATGTTCTCAACTCTCCAATTCGAATTTTTCCCGCTCCTTCTGGAACCTTGCCAAAAATCTTTCTAACAACTTTACCTCATCATCCTTCCCTCCTCTTTTCTACTTTAATGGTTCTGTAGCTATTTCTTCTACCCATAAAGCAGATCTCTTCACAGACTATCTCCTCGAATTACACCTTAGACGATTTCGGTGCTGTTCCTCCATCACTTCCCCCCTCTGACTTCCTCATGGCTGACGTTAAAATTTCTTCAGTTGATGTATTTTCTGCCATCACTGGCCTCAGTACTAACAAGGCATATGGGCCTGATGGGGTCCCTCCTATTATTAACAAGAACTGTGCTTCTGTGCTTACACCCTGCCTAGGCAAACTTTTTCGCCTTTTTCTGTCAACTTGTACCTTTCCTTCTTGCTGGAAGTTTGCTCTCATTCAGCAAGTCCCAAAGAAGGGTGACCACTCCCAACCCTCCAACTATCATCCAATTGCTTTATCATCCTGTATTTCAAAAGTTTTCGAGTGAATTCTCAATAGAAAAATTTTAAGGCATCTTTCCTATCCCAACCTTCTTTCCGATCGTCAGTACGGGTTCCGTCAGGAACGCTCCACTGGCGATCTTCTCACCTACCTTTCAGACTCCCTGGTCATCCTCCTTTCGGGACTTTGGCGAAAGCTTTGCCATTGCACTTGACATCTCAAAGGCTTTCGATCGATTCTGGCATAAATCTTTAATTTCCAAACTGCCCTCCTACGGTTTCTATCTTTCTATCTGTGCCTTCATCGCTATCTTCCTTTCTGGTCTTCTGTAGCCGCTGTTATAGACGGCCATCGTTCTTCTCCTAGATCTATCAACAGTGGTGTTCCTCAGGGCTCTGTCCTATCACCAACTCTCTTCCTTTCATTCATTAATGGTCTTCTAAGCTGTACATCTAACCCAATCCACTCATACGCTGATGACTCCACCCTTCACCTATCCAATCGGTTCCCACAACGCCCATCTCAACAGTTACTTCAACAAACAAGGGATGAGGCTATGGCACACCTAATGTCTGACTTGGCTCGTATCTCTGACTGCGGTAAAAATAATATGGTTGTTTTTAATGTATCTAAGACTCAGTACTTACGCCTATCAACACGACAAAATCTTCCACAGGTATACCCACTAATGTTTAATAATATTCAGCTTAATCCTGGATCATCCTTGAACATGCCTGGGGTTTCATTTATTCGGGACTTATCTTGGAAAGATCATATTACATCTCTTGTAAAATCTGCTTCCAAGAGATTGGGTGTGCTAAGCCGACTCTGCTCTTTCTTTACCCCTGCACAATTGTTGATTCTATACAGGGGTTTTATCCACCCCTGTGTGGAGTACAACTCTCATGTGTGAGGAGGCTCCCCACATACAGCTCTTCTCAATAGGGTGGAGTCAAAGGCTTTTCGTCTCATTAACTCTCCTCCTCTTACTGACTCCCTTCAATCTTTGTCTCTTCGCTACAGTGTTGCATCTTTATCTCTTTTCTATCGCTACTTTAATGGTCACTGCTCCTCTGAACTGTCTGCTTGCATTCCTCCACCTCTATGACGGGCGCGTAGCACCCGTCCGGCAGCAAACTCTCATCCCTTTTCTGTCCAACTTTCTAATTCAAGAGTTAACCGTTACTCCCAGTTTTTCATTTATGCAACAGGTCAGCTCTGGAACTGTCTCCCTCTGTCTGTATATCCTGGTGCCTACGATCTCCAGTCTTTGAAACACAGTGTGTCCAGGCATCTCAAAATGATCGGATCTTGAATTTGGCTCTCTATTGTATATTGTTTTTCTCTTGGAGGGAACTATTACTGCGGGCTCATGGCCTTTGGTTCCTTATTCCTCGCATAAAAATAAATAAATAAATAATAGTGTGAAGTTAGGGGGAGGCAGGAGGTGTAGGGGTATGGGTGTATCGGGCAGATGGGCGTGAGAGTCGGCCGAAGGGGGTGGTGGTGGTTCTGAGGGTGGGTGTGGGTGGGGAAGTGAGCGAGCGGGGTGGGCGGGGTTGGTTAGCACGGGCTGTTGTGCGTGTTGGGGGTGTGGTGGAGGGTGAGATTGTCGGAGTGGGCGTGCGTAGATGTGGAGGGGAGAGGTCGGTGGTAGTGGGTTGTCCTGTGGGGGTGGCGGGGTGGGCGGGGCACGTGGGCTCAGGTGGAAAGGGTGAGGCTGCGGAGGGAAGGAGTGAGGGTGAGTGAGGGGAGATTGGTGTGGCGGGTGAGATGTCAGGTGAGGTGCAGGGGGTGGTGGTGGCGGGGGAGGCTGAGGTATTAGGGTGGGTGGAGGGGGATGACGAGGGGGAAAGATAGCACTCGTATGTGGAAGTGACAGGCGGTGCAGGAGCAGGGGGAGGTCGTGGGTGTGGGGTCGGTAGCGGTGGTGAGGTGGCAGGAGAGGTGGCTTGGAGTGTCGGTGGAAAGGAGGGAATGCGATCTTGTGGCGCCATCCCGGTGTTTGGTGGTGGGGTGCTTTGGGTTGTAGCAGGGTTCTGTGCTAGTGGTGTGGGGTGGGCAGTGGGTGCGAAGCCAAAGGATGGTGCGGCTGAGGGGGTGATGGCGAACGGTGTGCGGTGCTGGAACCGTGGTGGCTTTGCAGGGGCTGTGGAGTGGGGTGTGGCAGGTGGTGTGTGTCGTCGGAGGCGAGGAAAGGTGGGATGAGGTGTAGGGTGAGAGGGAGCCGGTGGTGGTGGGGAGATGCGGCCTCACGGAGTTGTCTGAATGTTCAGGGATGGGGCGGTGCAGGTGGTAGCAGGGGGCTGAGCTCATTAGAGATTGATGTGTGGTACGGTGCGGGGTGTGGTGGGCGGCGAGGCATCTGGTGAGGTTATTTTGGATGAGGTTGGGGTCCATGGGGATGGTGAGATTGAAGGTGGGGTAGGGGAGGTGAGCGAGGAAAAAAAGGTGGATGGGGATGAGGAGGAGGAGGGTGTGATAGGGAAGGCGAATGAGTTGACCATGTGAGCGGGGAAAGCGAGTGGTGGTGAAGTGATGGTGGTGGGTGGTGCGAGGCGGTAGGTGGAAAGCAGTAGACAGAGGGAGGTGGTTTTGGGAAGTAGGTTAGGGGAAGATGAGGGAAGGGTCCTAGGAGGCCTGTGAAGAGGGAGGCAGGTTTTGTGTTGAGGGGGTATAGTGGTGTGTGGGGTGGGAAGGTTAGAAATTGGGACAGGAATAGGGGATGGTAGAAAAGAAAAGAGATAGTGAGAGGGGAGAAAAAGGAAAGATAACGTTCCCCCCTGTCGTAGACTGGGGGAGATGTGACGTGGCTCCCACCATTACGGTGGAATGCGGGGGCAGTGGGGGGGGCGCTTTTTGTGTTTTTTTTTTGTATTTTCTTCCCCTGAGGCTTAGGGGAATTTGCATATGGTGGGGAGGTTTGTAAGAGCCCTCATGTCATTTGGCTGCGTTGGGCAGCTTCTAGCTACTCACGGATGTCGTCGATCAGGCATCCGTGGCAGCACAGAGAAAATTTCCACGGGTTGACGGTGATGAGGTCAATGGGGTATTGATTTATTTCCCCGATGCTTTGAGGGGTGGCATGGACGGCTAGAAGGTGGCTCATTAAACTGATATCTTTATCCAGGTCTCCCGTCAGTTCGTGTATTATAAAATGTTCTTTAATACAATCGGGGAGAATCCTGAGGAGTGTATGAAACGTGAGTTGTTTCAGGGTTTCTTCATCTGCCTCTGGGTAGGCAGTGGTGACTCGGCGTCTTGCCAGAGTTAGGGTATCATTTAGATTCCCGTGAAATTTTTGACTATGCAGTTGGGATAGTGCCACCACTTTCCCGAATGATGGGGTGATGGCCTGAACAACGAAATCTGTAAAGTTCTGCCAGGTGAGCTCCGGGACGATTTTCGGTTCTATGTTCGCCGCCGCTTTCCCCAATAGTGGGAGTGTGACTGCAATTTTCTGCTGGTCATTCTCAAAGCCAATATCCAGTAAGGGTTTAATTATCGTCAGATATGTGTGTATATCGTACTGGTCAGGGTTAAACCTGGATAATTGTTTGTGCGGTTTAGTTACCATGTTGCCAGATGTTTCTCACTACCTCTCTTCTACGCCCGGGTCAAGAACCACCGCTGGCCACCAGTGTAATGCTAGGAGAAAAAGGCTCGACTCCTCGGTCCTAAAACACGTAACGTGTAGCGGGGTATTCTTTCGTGACCGGAACTTAGTGCAATAAGAGAGGCAGGACACAAAAACTCTAGGAAATAGCATTTTACACGTGTATGCCCGCAGTCAAACACAGGACAAAATACAGATATTACAAGCACGAATAGTGACACGGAAATAAAACCTTACTTAGAATATTAGTATCTCGCAGGATAGTGACTTAACCACTACGGTTGCCAATACAGAAAGTTTAGTGAACAGGTCTACAGGGAACACGGGCGCACGTGAGAGCGCGGGAGGGAGAGTTCACACGGGGAGGGATGGGAAGGACTCGTGACGAGCCGGAACAGATTTATAGTAATATTGGGAAAAGATCCGTCTTTCGAATTTACTCTTAGTATCACTTGATAGAAAAAGGGTATTGACATTTGATCTATCACTCGTTTATTTTACATTAGTTAAGGGGAGGAGATGTTGTAGGGAGAGAGGGAATAGCGGGACACTGGATATTCACTGTATTTACGGTAATAGAAATGGACGGATATTATTCTCACTTTCTATGGTTTTCTGACAGCAAGGAACATATGTATATTTTCACTACAGAGACTTCCTCAGGGGAAGAATTCTTACTGGTTTCTTACGAGGGCGTCACTTATGAGTCAGAGTTGTCGGGATTCACTCACTGTTCTCATCCTTACTCACTCGCCCGTGATTTCACTCGCCCTACTATTGGACATGCATATACTCATTGTACCACTGTAACCTGTTTTCTAGGGCAACGTCACACAATATAATTTCCGTCAGTAGTCTTGGGGCAATACCATACTTGACATACATTCACTCGTGTCGTGTGGGCGGCGGGGAGACACGCCGGCGTCTATTTAGCCGGGCTAGGGGCACCGCTAGGGAAAGGCGTGCCGAGAGGGCACGGGACGGCTCGCAGGGGCGTCGTCTCTCGTCCAGGGCTTCACGTGGGGTACAGGTCCGTAGTCTACGGGCTGGGATTAGGTGTGGGTCCCTCAGGGCTGGGGCCAAACAGGTCTGGGAGTTTCTGGCTCCTGTTTCGGCCAGAGGTGGAGGTCCGTAGCCGTCTCTTGGGCATGGAGAGGTTGCACCTGAGAGTTCTGGATAGGGCCCGAAGAGTCTGAGGGCTATGGTCCCCAAAATCAAGGGGCGCCGTCAGGTGGGGGCTGCGGCACCGTCTCGTGCTGGCGCCCGACAGATGAGTCTCCTCTAGGGCCAGGCGTAAGGACCAGAGGACAGGGCATGCGGGGTCCCTCTGGTGCTGGGGAGCCGGGCGTCTGTCTCACGCAGGGGCAATGTCTGTACCTCTATCTGGCCGTAGGGCCCGGCAATAGGCCGTGGCTGTGTGGGGGAGTCAGCACACCTCTGGTAGTCTCTTCAGAGGCCGTGGGCTCGTCTCCTCTGCAGGAAGGGGTAGCGGCAATCAGCCATCTCAGGGGTAGCGCCTATTGAGTGGCAAAAAATCGCCTCCTTCGGCAGGAAGGGTGAGCGGCAATCGGCCGCCTCGGGGGCATCACGTCTAGAGCGGGAATCGGCCGTCTCCTTCGGCAGGAGGAGTGAGTGGCAATAGGCCATCTCGGGGGCAATGCTTCCTGAGCGCCAATCGGCCGTCTCCTTCGGCAGGAGGAGTGAGCGGCAATCGGCTGTCTCAGGGGCAGGACCTCCGGAGTGGCAATCTGCTGTCTCAGGGGCAGGACCCCCGGAGTGGCAATCGGCCGTCTCCTGGGACAAAAGAGATGAGTGGCAATAGGCCGTCTCGGCAAAAACACCTTTAGTGCAACGCTTGGCTGGTTGATGAAGGCGGGAGCGGCAATTGGCCGTCTCCAGAGGGGTGCTGAGGCAAACTGAAATATCAGTTCCACCCCAGTATGATTTGGCATTCCTCCTCCCTGAAGGTAGTGTCCTGCATCTGCTATGGTGGCGGTGTGATGGCTGAGTGTGATAAGGGTGCACAGCCCGGGCTGGTTTATGTTGTTGTCGTATTGGGTTCCCTAGTGTGGGTGTGGCTACTCCATGAGGTCCTGGTAGGGGTGTCGGTGTGTTTCTGGGGGCATTACACTGTTTCTTTCTCACTGTGTGCCTGGGGACACTACGCTGTTCTTCCGTGTTTCTCGGGACACTATGTTGTTCTTCTCTCACATCGTCTCCAGGGTCAATGATTTGCAAGCCATGCATTTCACCACTCTCCCCTTGGAAAAAGTCACTTCTCCGGGGCTGGAGGTGGTATACGTGAGTGCCGTGGGTGGTGTATGCAGGCTGGAGATGCTGGAGTAGGGCTTGCCATGGGGTGGTGTGAAAATTTTCCTCTTGTTCGGCGTCGCAGGTGAGGAAAAGCGTGGAGTCGGTGAGGGTTGACCGGAGGAGGGTAAGCAGGTGGTTTGGTCCTCTGAGTCGACGATTCTTGAATGTGGCCGGCGCCCATATGGCTCGTCTGATCATCGTTTTGGTCGGTGTTGTTGCTGCTGTGATAGGGGGCTGTATGCTGGCTACTGATGGTCCAGGCCTGGTTTTGTGCCATGGTAATGCGGTGATGAGTCTCTGTGGAGTGTAGGTGGAGGGGATTTGAGCTTGATGTATCATAACCTTATTACCTTAACCTGTCCTATCACTCCCGTACGGCCTGTGGACCCTCTAGGGAAACGTCGTCTGTGGCATTTTGGAGACGCGGACTGGGATGCCCTCAGGCAGTACTTCTTTGATTTTCCCTGGAATGATTATTGCTTCCATGACCGGGAGCCACCTGAGTGTGCCTTGCGCATTATGGAGGTTATTCTCTCGGATATGGAAGCATACATTCCTTTCTCATGTCCTTTGACTAACGCAAAAAAGCCTTGGTTTAATCACGCTTGTTCTAGTGCTGTCCGCAACAAGGAGAGGGCCTACAAAAGGTACCAGAGCCAACCCATCGCTGAATCACATCATCTTTACGTTTCTGCCCGGAATCGTGCTAAGTCTGTTCTTCGCTCAACTAAAAATAATTTCTTCCATACTAAATGCTCTCAACTCTCCAACTCGAATTCTTCCCGCTCCTTCTGGCACCTTGCCAAAAATCTTTCTAACAACTTTACCTCATCATCCTTCCCTCCTCTTTTCTACTCTAATGGTTCTGTAGCTATTTCTACTTCTGATAAAGCAGAACTCTTCGCACAGACTTTCTCCTCCAATTCCACCTTAGACGATTTCGGTGCTGTTCCTCCATCACTTCCCCCCTCTGACTTCCTCATGGCTGACGTTAAAATTTCTTCAGTTGATGTATTTTCTGCCATCACTGGCCTCAGTACTAACAAGGCATATGGGCCTTTTGGGGTCCCTCCTGTTATTATCAAGAACTGTGCTTCTATGCTTACACCCTGCCTAGGCAAACTTTTTCGCCTTTGTCTGTCAACTTGTACCTTTCCTTCTTGCTGGAAGTTTGCTCTCATTCAGCAAGTCCCAAAGAAGGGTGACCACTCCCAACCCTCCAACTATCATCCAATTGCTTTATCATCCTGTATTTCAAAAGTTTTCGAGTCAATTCTCGATAGAAAAATTTTAAGGCATCTTTCCCATCATAACCTTCTTTCCGATCGTCAGTATGGGTTCCGTCAGGAACGCTCCACTGGCGATCTTCTCACCTACCTTTCAGACTCCTGGTCATCCTCCTTTCGGGACTTTGGCGAAAGTTTTCCCACTGCACTTGACATCTCAAAGGCTTTCGATCGAGTCTGGCATAAATCTTTAATTTCCAAACTGCCCTCCTACGGTTTCTATCTTTCTAACTGTGCCTTCATCGCTATCTTCCTTTCTGGTCGTTCTATAGCCGCTGTTGTAGACGGCCATCGTTCATCTCCTAGATCTATCAACAGTGCTGTTCCTCAGGGCTCTGTCCTATCACCAACTCTCTTCCTTTTATTCATCAATGATCTTCTAAGCTGTACATCTAACCCTATCCACTCATACGCTGATGATTCCACCCTTCACCTATCCAATCGGTTCCCGCAACGCCCATCTCAACAGTTACTTCAACAAAAAAGGGATGAGGCTATGGCACACCTAATGTCTGACTTGGGTCGTATCTCTGACTGCGGTAAAAATAATATGGTTGTTTTTAATGTATCTAAGACTCAGTTCTTACACCTATCAACACGACAAAATCTTCCACAGGTATACCCACTAATGTTTAATAATATTCAGCTTAATCCTGGATCATCCTTGAACATGCCTGGGGTTTCATTTACTGGGGACTTATTTTGGAAAGATCATAGTACATCTCTTGTAAAATCTGCTTCCAAGAGATTGGGTGTGCTAAGCCGACTCCGCTCTTTCTTTAACCCTGCACAATTGTTGACTCTATACAGGGGTTTTATCCACCCCTGTGTGGAGTACAACTCTCATGTGTGGGAAAGCTTCCCACATACAGCTCTTCTCAACAGGGTGGAGTCAAAGGCTTTTCGTCTCATTAACTCTCCTCCTCTTACCGACTCCCTTCAACCTCTGTCTCTTCGCCGCACTGTTACATCTTTATCTCTTTTCTATCGCTACTTTAATGGTCACTGCTCCTTTGAACTGTCTGCTTGCATTCCTCCACCTCTACGACGGGTGCGTAGCACCCGTCCGGCAGCAAACTCTCATCCCTTTTCTGTCCAACTCTCTAATTCAAGAGTTAATCGTTACTCCCAGTCTTTCATTTATGCAACAGGTCAGCTCTGGAACTGTCTCCCTCTGTCTGTATTTCCTGCTGCCTACGATCTCCAGTCTTTCAAACGCAGTGTGTCCAGGCATCTCAAAATGATCATATCTTGGATTTGGCTCTCTATTGTATTTTGTTTTTCTCTTGGAGGGAACTGTTACAGCGGGCTCATGGCCTTTGGTTCCTTATTCCTCGCATAAAGAAAAATAAATAAATAATGGTGTGAAGTTAGGGGGAGGCAGGAGGTGTAGGGGTATGGGTGTATCAGGCAGCTGGGCGTGAGAGTCGGCCGAAGGGGGTGGTGTTGGTTCTGAGGGTGAGTGTGGGTGGGGAAGTGGGCGAGCGGGGTGGGCGGGGTTGGTTAACACGGGCTGTTGTGCGTGTTGGGGGTGTGGTGGAGGGTGAGATTGTCGGAGTGGTCATGCGTAGATGTGGAGGGGAGAGGTCGGTGGTAGTGGGTTGTCCTGTGGGGGTGGCGGGGTGGGCGGGGCACGTGGGCTCAGGTGGAAAGGGTGAGGCTGCGGAGGGAAGGGGTGAGGGTGAGCGAGGGGAGATTGGTGTGGCGGGTGAGATGTCAGGTGAGGTGCAGGGGGTGGTGGCGGCGGGGGAGGCTGAGGTGGTACGGTGGTTGGAGGGGGATGACGAGGAGGAAAGATAGCACTCGTATGTGGAAGTGACAGGCAGTGCAGGAGCAGGGGGAGGTTGGGGGTGTGCGGTCGGTAGTGGTGGTGAGGTGGCAGGAGAGGTGGCTTGGAGTGTAGGTGGCAAGGAGGGAGTGCAATCTTGTGGCGCCATCCCGGTGTTTGGTGGTGGGGTGCTTTGGGTGGTAGCAGGGTTCTGTGCTAGTGGTGTGGGGTGGGCAGTGGGTGCGAAGCCAGAGGATGGTGCTGCTGTGGGGGTGATGGCGGACGGTGTGCGGTGCTGGAACCGTGGTGGCTTGGCAGGGGCTGTGGAGTGGGGTGTGGCAGGTGGTGTGTGTCGTCGGAGGCGAGGAAAGGTGGGGGGTGAGGTGTATGGGGAGAGGAAGCCGGTGATGATGGGGAGATGCGGCCTCGCGGGGTTGTCTGAATGTTCAGGGATGGGGCGGTGCAGGTGGTAGCAGGGGGCTGAGCTCATTAGAGATTGATGTGTGGTAGGGTGCGGGGTGTGGTGGGCGGCGAGGCATCTGGTGAGGTTATTTTGGATGAGGTGGGGGTGCATGGGAATGGTGAGATTAAAGGTGGGGTAGGGGAGGTGTGCGAGTAAAAAAAGATGGATGGGGATGATGATGAGGAGGGTGTGATAGGGAAAGCGAATGAGTTGACCATGTGGACGAGGAAAGCGAGTGGTGGTGAAGTGATGGTGGTGGGTGGTGCGAGGCGGTAGTTGGAAAACACTAGACAGAGAGAGGTGCTTTGGGAAGTAGGTTAGGGGAAGATGAGGGAAGGGTCCTAGGAGGCCTGTGAAGAGGGAGGCAGGTTTTGTGTTGAGGGGGTATAGTGGTGTGTGGGATGGGAAGGTTAGAAATAGGGGCAGGAATAGGGGAAGGTCGAACAGAAGAGATAGTGAGAGGGGAGGAAAAGGAAAGATAACGTTCCCCCCTGTTGTAGACTGGGGGAGATGTGACGTGGCCCCCACCATTAAGGTGGAATGCGGGGGCAGTGGGGGGGCGCTTTTTGTGTTTCCTTTTTTGAATTTTCTTCCCCTGAGGCTTAGGGGAATTTGCGTATCGTGGGGAGGTTTGTAAGCGCCCTCGTGTCATTTCGCTGCGTTGGGCAGCTTCTAGCTACTCACAGATATCGTCGATCAGGCATCCGTGGCAGCACGGAGAAAATTCCCACGGGTTGACGGTGATGAGGTTAATAGGGAATTGATTTATTTCGCCGATGCTTTGAAGGGTGGTATGGCGGCTAGAAGGTGCCTCATTAAACTGATATCTTTATCCAGGTCTCCCGTCGGTTCTTGTATTATGAAATATTCTTTAATATAATCGATGAGCATCCTGAGGAGTGTATGAAACTTGAGTTGTTTCAGGGTTTCTTCATCTGCCTCCGGGTAGGCAGTGGTGACTCGGCGTCTTGCCAGAGTTAGGGTATCATTTAGATTCCCGTGAAATTTTAGACTATCCAGTTGGGATAGTGCCACCACTTTCCCTAATGATGGGGTGATGGCCTAAACAACGAACTCCGTAAAGTTCTGCCACGTGAGCTCCGGGACGATTTTCCATGCTATGTTCGCCGCCGCTTTGCCCAATAGTGGGAGTGTGACTGCAATTTTTTGCTGGTCATTCTCAAAGCCAATATCCAGTAATGGTTTAATTATCGTCAGATATGTGTGTATATCGCACTGGTCAGGGTCAAACCTGGATAATTGTTCGTGCGGTTTAGTTGCCATGTTACCAGATATTTCTCACTACCTCTCTTCTACGCCCGGGTCAAGAACCACCGCTGGCCACCAGTGTAATGCTAGGAGAAAAAGGCCCGACTCCTCGGTCTTAAAACACCTAACGTGTAGCGGGGTCCTCTTTCGTGACCTGAGCTTAGTGCAATAAGAGAGGCAGGACACAAAAACTCTAGGCAATAGCCTTTTACACGTGTATTCCCACAGTCGAACACAGGACAAAATACAAATATTACAAGCACGAATAGTTACACGGAAATAAAACCTTACTTAGGATATTAGTATCTCGCAGGATACTGACTTAACCACTTCGGTTGCCAATACAAAAAGTCTAGTGAACAGGTGTACAGGGAACACGGGCGCGCATGAGAGTACGGGAGGGAGAGTTCACACGGGGGGGGATGGGAAGGACTCGTGACGAGCCGGAACAGAGTTATAGTAATATTGAGAAAGGGTACGTCTTTCGAATTTACTCTTAGTATCACTTGATAGAGAAAGGGTTTTGACATTTGATCTATCACTCGTTTATATTACGTTAGTTATGGGGAGGAGATGTTGTAGGGAGAGAGGGAATAGCGGGATACTGGATATTCACTGTATTTACGGTAATACAAATGGACGGATATTATTCTCACTTTCTATGGTTTTCTGACAGCAAGGGACATATGTATACTTTCACTACAGATACTTCCTCAGGGGAAGAATTCTTACTGGTTTCTTACGAGGGCATCACTTATGAGTCAGAGTTCTCAGGATTCACTCACTGTTCTCATCCTTACTGACTCGCCCGTGATTTCACTCGCCCTGCTATTGGAGATGCATTTAGTCACTGTATCACTGTAACCTGTTTTCTAGGGCAACGTCACACTTAATATAATTTCCGTCACTAGTCTTGGGGCAATACCATACTTGACATACATTCACTCGTGTCGTGTGGGCAGCGGGGAGACACGCCGGCGTCTATTTAGCCGGGCTAGGGGCACCGCCAGGGAAAGGCGTGCCGAGAGGGCACGGGACGGCTCGCAGGGGCGTCGTCTCTCGTCCAGGGCTTCACGTGGGGTACAGGTCCGTAGTCTCCGGGCTGGGATTTGGGCTGGGTCCCTCAGGGCTGGGACCAAAAAGGTCTAGGAGTCTCTGGCTCCTGTTTCGGCCAGAGGTGGAGGTCCGTAGCCGTCTCTTGGGCATGGAGAGATTGCACCTGAGAGTCCTGGATAGGGCCCTTGAAGTCTGAGGGCTGCGGTCCCCAAAATCAAGGGGCGCCGTCAGGTGGGGGCTGAGGCACCGTCTCGTGCTGGGGCCCAAGAAATGAGTCTCCCCTAGGGCCAGGCGTAAGGACCGTAGGCCAGGGGACGCAGGGTCCCTCTGGTGCTGGAAAGCCGGGCGTCTGTCTCACGCAGGGGCAATGTCTGTACCTCTGTCTGGCCGTAGGGACCGGCAATTGGCCGTGGCTGTGTGGGGGAGTCAGAACACCTCTGTTCGTTTCTCCAGAGGCCGTGGGCTCGTCTCTTCTGCACGAGGGGGTAGCGGCAATCAGCCATCTCAGGGGTAGCGCCTATGGAGTGGCAATAAACCGTCTCCTTCGGCAGGAAGGGCGAGCGGCAATCGGCCGCCTCGGGGGCAGCATGTCTAGAGCGGCAATCGCCCGTCTAGTTCGGCACGAGGAGTGAGTGGCAATTGGCCATCTCGGGGGCAATGATTCCTGAGTGGCAATCGGCGTCTCCTTCGGCAGGAGGAGTTAGCGGCAATCGGCTGTCTCAGGGGCAGGGCCTCCGGAGTGGCAATCGGCCGTCTCCTTCGGCAGGAGGAGTGATCAACAATCTGCCATCTTAGGGGCAGCACCTACAGAGCGGCAATCGCCCGTCTCCTGGGGCAAAAGAGATGAGTTGCAATAGGCCGTCTCGCCAGAAACACCTTTAGTGCAACGCTTGGCCGACTGATCAAGGCGGGAGAGGCAATTGGCCGTCTCCAGAGGGGTGCTGAGGGAAACTGAAATATCAGTTCAACCCCAGTCTGATTTGGCAGTCTTCCTCCCTGAAGGTAGTGTCCTGCATCTGCTATAGTGGCGGTGTGATGGCTGAGTGTGACAAGGGCACACAGCCCGGGCTGGTTTATGCTGTTGTTGTATTGGGTTCCCTAGTGTGGGTGTGGCTACTCCATGGGGTCCTGGTAGGGGTGTCGGTGTGTTTCTGGGGGCACTACACTGTTTCTTTCTCACTGTGTTTCTGGGGACACAACGCTGTTCTTCCGTGTTTCTCGGGGCACTATGTTGTTCTTCTCTCACATCGTCTCCAGGGTCACTGATTTGCAAGCCATGCATTTCACCACTCTCCCCTTGGAAAAAGTCACTTCTCTGGGGCTGGAGGTGGTATACGTGAGTGCCGTGGGTGGTGTATGCAGGCTGGAGATGCTGGAGTAGGGCTTGCCATGCGGGTGGTGTGAAAATTTTCCTCTTGTTCGGCGTCGCAGGTGAGGAAAAGCGTGGAGTCGGTGACGGTTGACTGGAGGAGGGTAAGCAGGTGGTTTGGTCCTCTGAGCCGACGATTCTTGCCTGTGGCCGGCGCCCATATGGCTCGTCTGATCATCATTTTGGTCGGTGTTGTTGCTGCTGTGGTAGGGGGCTGTATGCTGGCTACTGACGGTCCGGGCCTGGTTTTGTGCCATGGTAATGCGGCGATGAGTCTCTGGGGATTGTAGGTGGAGGGGATTTGAGCTTGATGTATCATAACCTTATTACCTTAACCTGTCCTATCACTCCAGTATGGCCTGTGGACCCTCCAGGGAAACGTCGTCTGTGGCATTTTGGAGACGCGGACTGGGAGGCCCTCAGGCAATACTTCTTTGATTTTCCCTGGACTGATTATTGCTTCCATGGCCGGGAACCACTTGAGTGTGCCTTGCACATTACGGAGGTTATTCTCTCGGGCATAGAAGCATACATTCCTTTCTCATATCCTTCGACTAACGCAAGAAAGCCTTGGTTTAATCACGCTTGTTCTAATGCTGTCCGCAACAAGGAGAGGGCCTACAAAAGGTACCGGAGCCAACCCACCCCTGAATCACATCATCTTTACGTTTCTGTCCGGAATCGTGCTAAGTCTGTTCTTTGCTCAACTAAAAATAATTTCATCCATACTAAATTCTCTCCACTCTCCAACTCGAATTCTTCCCGCTTCTTCTGGCACCTTGCCAAAAATCTTTCTAACAACTTTACCTCATCATCCTTCCCTCCTCTTTTCTACTCTAATGGTTCTGTAGCTATTTATTTTGCTGATAAAGCAGATCTCTTTGCACAGACTTTCTCCTCCAATTCCACCTTAGACGATTTCGGTGCTGTTCCTCCATCACTTCCCCCCTCTGACTTCCTCATGGCTGACGTTAAAATTTCTTCAGTTGATGTATTTTCTGCCATCACTGGCCTCAGTACTAACAAGGCATATGTGCCTGATGGGGTCCCTCCTGTTATTATCAAGAACTGTGCTTCTGTGCTTACACCCTGCCTAGGCAAACTCTTTCGCCTTTGTCTGTCAACTTGTACCTTTCCTTCTTGCTGGAAGTTTGCTCTCATTCAGCCAGTCCCAGTGAAGGGTGACCACTCCCAACCCTCCAACTATCATCCAATTGCTTTATCATCCTGTATTTCAAAAGTTTTTAAGTCAATTCTCAGTAGAAAAATTTTAAGGCATCTTTCCTATCACAACCTTCTTTCCGATCGTCAGTATGGGTTCCGTCAGAGACGCTCCACTGCTGATCTTCTCACCTACCTTTCAGACTCCTGGTCATCCTCCTTTCGGGACTTTGGCGAAAGCTTTGCCATTGCACTTGACATCTCAAACGCTTTCGATCGAGTCTGGCATAAATCTTTAATTTCCAAACTGCCCTCCTACGGTATCTATCTTTCTATCTGTGCCTTCATCGCTATCTTCCTTTCTGGTCGTTCTATAGCCGCTGTTGTAGACGGCCATCGTTCTTCTCCTAGATCTATCAACAGTGGTGTTCCTCAGGGCTCTGTCCTATCACCAACTCTCTTCCTTTTACTCATCAATGATCTTCTAAGCTGTACATCTAACCCTATCCACTCATACGCTGATGACTCCACCCTTCACCTATCCAATCAGTTCCCGCAACGCCCATCTCAAGAGTTACTTCAACAAACAAGGGATGAGGCTATGGCACACCTAATGTCTGACTTGGCTCGTATCTCTGACTACGGTAAAAATAATATGGTTGTTTTTAATGCATCTAAGACTCAGTTCTTACACCTATCAACTCGACAAAATCTTCCACAGGTATACCCACTAATGTTTAATAATATTCAGCTTAATCCTGGATCATCCTTGAACATGCCTGGGGTTTCATTTACATCTCTTGTAAAATCTGCTTCCAAGAGATTGGGTGTGCTAAGCCGACTCCGCTCTTTCTTTACCCCTGCACAATTGTTGACTCTATACAGGGGTTTTATCCACCCCTGTGTGGAGTACAACTCTCATGTGTGGGGAGGCTCCCCACATACAGCTCTTCTCAATAGGGTGGAGTCAAAGGCTTTTCGTCTCATTAACTCTCCTCCTCTTACTGACTCCCTTCAACCTCTGTCTCTTCGCCGCACTGTTGCATCTTTATCTCTTTTCTATCGCTACTTTAATAGTCACTGCTCCTCTGAACTGTCTGCTTGCATTCCTCCACCTCTACGACGGGCGCGTAGCACCCGTCTGGCAGCAAACTCTCATCCCTTTTCTGTCCAACTCTCTAATTCAAGAGTTAACCGTTACTCCCAGTCTTTCATTTATGCAACAGGCCAGCTCTGGATCTGTCTCCCTCTGTCTGTATTTCCTGCTGCCTACGATCTCCAGTCTTTCAAACGCAGTGTGTCCAGGCATCTCAAAATGATCGTATCTTGGATTTGGCTCTCTATTGTATTTTGTGTTTCTCTTCGAGGGAACTGTTACTGCGGGCTCATGGCCTTTGGTTCCTTATTCCTCGCATAAAGAAAAATAAATAAATAATGGTGTGAAGTTAGTGGGAGGCAGGAGGTGTAGGGGTATGGGTGTATCAGGCAGATGTGCGTGAGAGTCGGCCGAAGGGGGTGGTGGTGGTTCTGAGGGTGGGTGTGGGTGGGGAAGTGGGCGAGCGGGGTGAGCGGGTTTGGTTAGCACGGGCTGTTGTGCGTGTTGGGGGTGTGGTGGAGGGTGAGATTGTCGGAGTGGGCGTGCGTAGATGTGGAGGGGAGAGGTCGGTGGTAGTGGGTTGTCCTATGGGGGTGGCGTGGTGGGCGGGGCAGGTGGGCTCAGGTGGAAAGGGTGAGGCTGCGGAGGGAAGGGGTGAGGGTGAGCGAGGGGAGATTGGTGTGGCGGGTGAGATGTCAGGTGAGGTGCAGGGGGTGGTGGCGGTGGGGGAGGCTGAGGTGGTAGGGTGGGTGGAGGGGGATGACGAGGAGGAAAGATAGCACTCGTATGTGGAAGTGACAGGCGGTGCAGGAGCAGGGGGAGGTCTTGGGTGTGGGGTCGGTAGTGGTGGTGAGGTGGCAGGAGAGGTGGCTTGGAGTGTAGGTGGAAAGGAGGGAGTGTGATCTTGTGCCGCCATTCTGGTGTTTGGTGGTGGGGTGGTTTGGGTTGTAGCAGGGTTCTGTGCTAGTGGTGTGGGGTGGGCAGTGGGTGCGAAGCCAGGGGATGGTGCGGCTTTGAGGGTGATGGCGGATGGTGTGCAGTGGTGGAACCGTGGTGGCTTGGCAGGGGCTGTGGAGTGGGGTTTGGCAGGTGGTGTGTGTCGTCGGTGGCGAGGAAAGGTGGGGTGAGGTGTAGGGGGAGAGGGAGCCGGTGGTGGTGGGGAGATGCGGCCTTGCGGGGTTGTCTGAAAGTTCAGGGATAGGGCGGTGCAGGTGGTAGCAGGGGGCTGAGCTCGTTAGACATTGATGTGTGGTAGGGTGCGTGGTGTGGTGGATGCGAGGCATCCGGTGAGTTTATTTTGGATGAGGTGGGGGTCCATGGGGATGGAGAAATTGAAGGTGGGCTAGGGGAGATGAGCGAGGAAAAAATGGTGGATGGGAATGAGGAGGAGGAGGGTGTGATAGGGAAGGCGAATGAGTTGACCATGTGGGCGGGGAAAGCGAGTGGTGGTGAAGTGATGGTGGTGGGTGGTGCGAGGGGGCAGGTGGAAAGCAGTAGACAGAGGGAGGTGGTTTTGGGAAGTAGGTTAGGGGAAGATGAGGGAAGGGTCCTAGGAGGCCTGTGAAGAGGGAGGCAGGTTTTGTGTTGAGGAGGTATAGTGGTGTGTGGGGTGGGAAGGTTAGAAATAGTGTCAGGAATAGGGGAAGGTAGAACAGAAGAGATAGTGAGAGGGGAGGAAAAGGAAAGATAACGTTCCCCCCGTCGTAGACTGGGGGAGACGTGACGTGGCCCCCACCATTAAGGTGGAATGCGGGGGCAGTGGGGGGGCGCTTTTTGTGTTTCCTTTTTTGTATTTTCTTCCCCTGAGGCTTAGGGGAATTTGTGTATGGTGGGGAGGTTTGTAAGCACCCTCTTGTCATTTGGCTGCACTGGGCAGCTTCTAGCTACTCACGGATGTCGTCGATCGGGCATCCGTGGCAGCACGGAGAAAATTCCCACGGGTTGACGGTGATGAGGTCAATGGGGAATTGATTTATTTCGCCGATGCTTTGAAGGTTGGCATGGCGGCTAGAAGGTGCCTCATTAAACTGATATCATTATCCAGGTCTCCCGTCGGTTCGTGTATTATGAAATGTTCTTTAATATAATCGGGGAGAATCCTGAGGAGTGTATGAAACGTGAGTTGTTTCAGGGTTTCTTCATCTGCCTCCGGGTAGGCAGTGGTGACTCGGCGTCTTGCCAGAGTTAGGGTATCATTTAGATTCCCATGAAATTTTAGACTATCCAGTTGGGATAGTGCCACCACTTTCCCTAATGATGGGGTGATGGCCTAAACAACGAACTCTGTAAAGTTCTGCCCGGTGAGCTCCGGGACGATTTTCCGTGCTATGTTCGCCGCCGCTTTGCCCAATAGTGGGAGTGTGACTTTAATTTTCTGCTGGTCATTCTCAAAGCCAATATCCAGTAAGGGTTTAATTATAGTCAGATATGTGTGTATATCGTACTGGTCAGGGTCAAACCTGGATAATTGTTCGTGCGGTTTAGTTGCCATGTTGCCAGATATTTCTCACTACCTCTCTTCTACACCCGGGTCAAGAACCACCGCTGGCCACCAGTGTAATGCTAGGAGAAAAAGGTCCGACTCCTCGGTCCTAAAACATCTAACGTGTAGCGGGGTCCTCTTTCGTGACCGGAGCTTAGTGCAATGAAAGAGAGGCAGGACACAAAAACTCTAGGCAATAGCCTTATACACGTGTATTCCCACAGTCAAACACAGGACAAAATACAGATATTACAAGCACGAATAGTGACACGGACATAAAACCTTACTTAGGATATTAGTATCTCGCATAATATTGACTTAACCACTACGGTTGCCAATACAGAAAGTCTAGTGAACAGGTGTACAAGGAACACGGGCGCGCGTGAGAGCACGGGAGGGAGAGATCACACGGGGGGGGGGATGGGAAGGACTCGTGACGAGCCGGAACAGAGTTATAGTAATATTGGGAAATGATACGTCTTTCGAATTTAGTCATAGTATCACTTGATAGAAAAAGGATTTTGACATTTGATCTATCACTCGTTTATATTACGTTAGTTATGGGGAGGAGATGTTGTAGGGAGAGAGGGAATAGCGGGACACTGGATATTCACTGTATTTACAGTAATACAAATGGACGGATATTATTCTCACTTTCTATGGTTTTCTGACAGCAAGGGACATATGTATACTTTCACTACAGAGACTTCCTCAAGGTAAGAATTCTTAATGGTTTCTTACGAGGGCGTCACTTATGAGTCAGAGTTCTCGGGATTCAGTCACTGTTCTCATCCTTACTCACTCGCCCGTGATTTCACTCGCCCTGCTATTGGACATGCATTTACTCTTTGTATCACTGTAACCTGTTTTCTATGGCAACGTCACACAATATAATTTCCGTCACTAGTCTTGGGGCAATACCATACTTAACATACATTCACTCGTGTCGTGTAGGCGGCGGGGAGACACGCTGGCGTCTATTTAGCCTGGCTAGGGGCACCGCCAGGGAAAGGTGTGCCGAGAGGGCACGGGACGGCTCGCAGGGGCGTCGTCTCTCGTCCAGGGCTTCACGTGGGGGACACGTCCGTAGTCTCCGGGCTGGGATTATTGCTGGGTCCCTCAGGGCTGGGGCCAAACAGGTCTAGGAGTCTCTGGCTCCTGTTTCGGCCAGAAGTGGAAGTCCGTAGCCGTCTCTTGGGCGTGGAGAGATTGCACCTGAGAGTCCTGGATAGGGCCCGAGGAGTCTGAGGGCTGCGTTCCCCAAAATCAAGGGGCGCCATCAGGTGAGAGCTGCGGCACCGTCTCGTCCTGGGGCCTGACAGGTGAGTCTCCTCTCGGGACAGGCGTAAGGACCGGAGGCCAGGGGACGCGGGGTCCCTCTGGTGCTGGGGAGCCGGGCGTCTGTCTCACGCAGGGGCAATGTCTGTACCTCTGTCTGGCCGAAGGGCCCGGCAATAGGCCGTGGCTGTGCTGGGGAGTCAGCACACCTCTGGTCGTTTCTCCAGAGGCCGTGGGCTCGTCTCTTCTGCACGAGGGGGTAGCGGCAATCAGCCATCTCAGGGGTAGCGCCTATGGAGTGGCAATAAACCGTCTCCTTCGGCAGGAAGTGTGAGCGGCAATCGGCCGCCTCAGGGGCAGCACGTCTAGAGCGGCAATCGGCCGTCTCCTTTGGCAGGAGGAGTGAGTGGCAATAGGCCATCTCGGGGGCAATGCTTCCTAAGCGGCAATCGGCCGTCTCCTTCGGCAGGAGGAGTGAGTGGCAATAGGCCATCTCGGGGGCAATGCTTCCTGAGCGCCAATCGGCCGTCTCCTTCGGCAGGAGTAGTGATCAGCAATCTGCCGTCTCAGGGGCAGCACCTACAGAGCGGCAATCTGCCGTCTCCTGCTGGGCAAAAGAGATGAGTTGCAATAGGCCGTCTCGGCAGAAACACCTTTAGTGCAACGCTTGGCCGACTGATCAAGGCGGGAGCGGCAATTGGCCGTCTCCAGAGGGGTGCTGAGGGAAACTGAAATATCAGTTCAACCCCAGTCTGATTTGGCAGTCCTCCTCCCTGAAGATAGTGTCCTGCGTCTGCTATGGTGGCGGTGTGATGGCTGAGTGTGATAAGGGCACACAGCCCGGGCTGGTTTATGCTGTTGTCGTATTGGGTTCCCTAGTGTGGGTGTGGCTACTCCATGGGGTCCTGGTAGGGGTGTCGGTGTGTTTCTGGGGGCCCTACACTGTTTCTTTCTCACTGTGTTTCTGGGGACTCTACGCTGTTCTTCCGTATTTCTCGGGGCACTATGTTGTTCTTCTCTCACATCGTCTCCAGGGTCACTGATTTGCAAGCCATGCATTTCACCACTTTCCCCTTGGAGAAAGTCACTTCTCTGGGGCTGGAGGTGGTATACGTGAGTGCCGTGGGTGGTGTATGCAGGCTGGAGATGCTGGAGTAGGGCTTGCCATGCGGGTGGTGTGAAAATTTTCCTTTTGTTCGGCGTCGCAGGTGAGGAAAAGCGTGGAGTCGGTGACGGTTGACCGGAGGAGGGTAAGCAGGTGGTTTGGTCCTCTGAGCCGACGATTCTTGCCCGTGGCGGGCGCCCATATGGCTCGTCTGATCATCATTTTGGTCGGTGTTGTTGCTGCTGTGGTAGGGGGCTGTATGCTGGCTACTGACGGTCCGGGCCTGGTTTTGTGCCATGGTAATGCGGCGATGAGTCTCTGGGGATTGTAGGTGGAGGGGATTTGAGCTTGATGTATCATAACCTTATTACCTTAACCTGTCCTATCACTCCAGTATGGCCTGTGGACCCTCCAGGGAAACGTCGTCTGTGGTATTTTGGAGACGCGGACTGGGAGGCCCTCAGGCAATACTTCTTTGATTTTCCCTGGACTGATTATTGCTTCCATGGCCGGAAACCACCTGAGTGTGCCTTGCACATTACGGAGGTTATTCTCTCGGGCATAGAAGCATACATTCCTTTCTCATATCCTTCGACTAACGCAAGAAAGCCTTGGTTTAATCACGCATGTTCTAATGCTGTCCGCAACAAGGAGAGGGCCTACAAAAGGTACCGGAGCCAACCCACCCCTGAATCACATCATCTTTAAGTTTCTGCCCGGAATCGTGCTAAGTCTGTTCTTTGCTCAACTAAAAATAATTTCATCCATACTAAATTCTCTCCACTCTCCAACTCGAATTCTTCCCGCTTCTTCTGGCACCTTGCCAAAAATCTTTCTAACAACTTTACCTCATCATCCTTCCCTCCTCTTTTCTACTCTAATGGTTCTGTAGCTATTTATTTTGCTGATAAAGCAGATCTCTTTGCACAGACTTTCTCCTCCAATTCCACCTTAGACGATTTCGGTGCTGTTCCTCCATCACTTCCCCCCTCTGACTTCCTCATGGCTGACGTTAAAATGTCTTCATTTAATGTATTTTCTGCCATCACTGGCCTCAGTACTTACAAGGCATATGGGCCTGATGGGGTCCCTCCTGTTATTATCAAGAACTTTGCTTCAGTGCTTACACCCTGCCTAGGCAAACTCTTTCGCCTTTGTCTGTCAACTTGTACCTTTCCTTCTTGCTGGAAGTTTGCTCTCATTCAGCCAGTCCCAATGAAGGGTGACCACTCCCAACCCTCCAACTATCAACCAATTGCTTTATCATCCTGTATTTCAAAAGTTTTTAAGTCAATTCTCAGTAGAAAAATTTTAAGGCATCTTTCCTAACACAACCTTCTTTCCGATCGTCAGTATGGGTTCCGTCAGAGACGCTCCACTGGCGATCTTCTCACCTACCTTTCAGACTCCTGGTCATCCTCCTTTCGGGACTTTGGCGAAAGCTTTGCCATTGTACTTGACATCTCAAAGGCTTTCGATCGAGTCTGGCATAAATCTTTAATTTCCAAACTGCCCTCCTACGGTATCTATCTTTCTATCTGTGCCTTCATCGCTATCTTCCTTTCTGGTCGTTCTATAGCCGCTGTTGTAGACGGCCATCGTTCTTCTCCTAGATCTATCAACAGTGGTGTTCCTCAGGGCTCTGTCCTATCACCAACTCTCTTCCTTTTACTCATCAATGATCTTCTAAGCTGTACATCTAACCCTATCCACTCACACGCTCATGACTCCACCCTTCACCTATCCAATCGGTTCCCGCAACGCCCATCTCAACAGTTACTTCAACAAACAAGGGATGAGGCTATGGCACACCTAATGTCTGACTTGGCTCGTATCTCTGACTGCGGTAAAAATAATATGGTTGTTTTTAATGCATCTAAGACTCAGTTCTTACACCTATCAACTCGACAAAATCTTCCACAGGTATACCCACTAATGTTTAATAATATTCAGCTTAATCCTGGATCATCCTTGAACATGCCTGGGGTTTCATTTACATCTCTTGTAAAATCTGCTTCCAAGAGATTGGGTGTGCTAAGCCGACTCCGCTCTTTCTTTACCCCTGCACAATTGTTGACTCTATACAGGGGTTTTATCCACCCCTGTGTGGAGTACAACTCTCACGTGTGGGGAGGCTCCCCACATACAGCTCTTCTCAATAGGGTGGAGTCAAAGGCTTTTCGTCTCATTAACTCTCCTCCTCTTACTGACTTCCTTCAACCTCTGTCTCTTCGCCGCACTGTTGCATCTTTATCTCTTTTCTATCGCTACTTTAATGGTCACTGCTCCTCTGAACTGTCTGCTTGCATTCCTCCACCTCTACGACGGGCGCGTAGCACCCGTCTGTCAGAAAACTCTCATCCCTTTTCTGTCCAACTCTCTAATTCAAGAGTTAACCGTTACTCCCAGTTTCATTTATGCAACAGGCCAGCTCTGGAACTGTCTCCCTCTGTCTGTATTTCCTGCTGCCTACGATCTCCAGTCTTTCAAACGCAGTGTGTCCAGGCATCTCAAAATGATCGTATCTTGGATTTGGCTCTCTATCGTATTTTGTTTTTCTCTTCGAGGGAACTGTTACTGCGGGCTCATGGCCTTTGGTTCCTTATTCCTCGCATAAAAAAAAATAAATAAATAATGGTGTGAAGTTAGTGGGAGGCAGGAGGTGTAGGGGTATGGGTGTATCAGGCAGCTGGGCGTGAGAGTCGGCCGGAGGGGGTGGTGGTGGTTCTGAGGGTGGGTGTGGGTGGGGAAGTGGGCGAGCGGGGTGGGCGGGGTTGGTTAGCACGGGCTGTTGTGCGTGTTGGGAGTGTGGTGGAGGGTGAGATTGTCGGAGTGGGCGTGCGTAGATGTGGAGGGGAGAGGTCGGTGGTAGTGGGTTGTCCTATGGGGGTGGCGTGGTGGGCTGGGCAGTTGGGCTCAGGTGGAAAGGGTGAGGCTGCGGAGGGAAGGGGTGAGGGTGAGCGAGGGGAGATTGGTGTGGCAGGTGAGATGTCAGGTGAGGTGCAGGGGGTGGTGGCGGTGGGGGAGGCTGAGGTGGTACGGTGGGTGGAGGGGGATGACGAGGAGGAAAGATAGCACTCGTATGTGGAAGTGACAGGCGGTGCAGGAGCAGGGGGAGGTCTTGGGTGTGGGGTCGGTAGTGGTGGTGAGGTGGCAGGAGAGGTGGCTTGGAGTGTAGGTGGAAAGGAGGGACTGTGATCTTGTGCCGCCATTCTGGTGTTTGGTGGTGGGGTGGTTTGGGTGGTAGCAGGGTTCTGTGCTAGTGGTGTGGGGTGGGCAGTGGGTGCGAAGCCAGGGAATGGTGCGGCTGTGGGGGTGATGGCGGACGGTGTGGAGTGGTGGAACCGTGGTGGCTTGGCAGGGGCTGTGGAGTGGGGTGTGGCAGGTGGTGTGTGTCGTCGGTGGCGAGGAAAGGTGGGGTGAGGTGTAGGGGGAGAGGGAGCCGGTGGTGGTGGGGAGATGCGGCCTTGCGGGGTTGTCTGAAAGTTCAGGGATAGGGCGGTGCAGGTGGTAGCAGGGGGCTGAGCTCGTTAGACATTGATGTGTGGTAGGGTGCGTGGTGTGGTGGATGCGAGGCATCCGGTGAGTTTATTTTGGATGAGGTGGGGGTCCATGGGGATGGAGAGATTGAAGGTGGGCTAGGGGAGATGAGCGAGGAAAAAATGGTGGATGGGGATGAGGAGGAGGAGGGTGTGATAGGGAAGGCGAATGAGTTGACCATGTGGGCGGGGAAAGCGAGTGGTGGTGAAGTGATGGTGGTGGGTGGTGCGAGGGGGCAGGTGGAAAGCAGTAGACAGAGGGAGGTGGTTTTGGGAAGTAGGTTAGGGGAAGATGAGGGAAGGGTCCTAGGAGGCCTGTGAAGAGGGAGGCAGGTTTTGTGTTGAGGAGGTATAGTGGTGTGTGGGGTGGGAAGGTTAGAAATTGTGTCAGGAATAGGGGAAGGTAGAACAGAAGAGATAGTGAGAGGGGAGGAAAAGGAAAGATAACGTTCCCCCCGTCGTAGACTGGGGGAGACGTGACGTGGCCCCCACCATTAAGGTGGAATGCGGGGGCAGTGGGGGGGCGCTTTTTGTGTTTCCTTTTTTGTATTTTCTTCCCCTGAGGCTTAGGGGAATTTGTGTATGGTGGGGAGGTTTGTAAGCGCCCTCGTGTCATTTGGCTGCGTTGGGCAGCTTCTAGCTACTCACGGATGTCGTCGATCGGGCATCCGTGGCAGCACGGAGAAAATTCCCACGGGTTGACGGTGATGAGGTCAATGGGGAATTGATTTATTTCGCCGATGCTTTGAAGGTTGGCATGGCGGCTAGAAGGTGCCTCATTAAACTGATATCTTTATCCAGGTCTCCCGTCGGTTCGTGTATTATGAAATGTTCTTTAATATAATCGGGGAGAATCCTGAGGAGTGTATGAAACGTGAGTTGTTTCAGGGTTTCTTCATCTGCCTCCGGGTAGGCAGTGGTGACTCGGCGTCTTGCCAGAGTTAGGGTATCATTTAGATTCCCGTGAAATTTTAGACTATCCAGTTGGGATAGTGCCACCACTTTCCCTAATGATGGGGTGATGGCCTGAACAACGAACTCTGTAAAGTTCTGCCTGGTGAGCTCCGGGACGATTTTCCGTGCTATGTTCGCCGCCGCTTTGCCCAATAGTGGGAGTGTGACTTTAATTTTCTGCTGGTCATTCTCAAAGCCAATATCCAGTAATGGTTTAATTATCGTCAGATATGTGTGTATATCGTACTGGTCAGGGTCAAACCTGGATAATTGTTCGTGCGGTTTAGTTGCCATGTTGCCAGATATTTCTCACTACCTCTCTTCTACACCCGGGTCAAGAACCACCGCTGGCCACCAGTGTAATGCTAGGAGAAAAAGGTCCGACTCCTCGGTCCTAAAACACCTAACGTGTAGCGGGGTCCTCTTTCGTGACCGGAGCTTAGTGCAATGAAAGAGAGGCAGGACACAAAAACTCTAGGCAATAGCCTTATACACGTGTATTCCCACAGTCAAACACAGGATAAAATACAGATATTACAAGCACGAACAGTGACACGGAAATATAACCTTACTTAGGATATTAGTATCTCGCATAATATTGACTTAACCACTACGGTTGCCAATACAGAAAGTCTAGTCAACAGGTATACAGGGAACACGGGCGCGCGTGAGAGCACGGGAGGGAGAGATCACACGGGGGGGGGGGGATGGGAAGGACTCGAGACAAGCTGGAACAGAGTTATAGTAATATTGGGAAATGATACGTCTTTCGAATTTAGTCATAGTATCACTTGATAGAAAAAGGATTTTGACATTTGATCTATCACTCCTTTATATTACGTTAGTTATGGGGAGGAGATGTTGTAGGGAGAGAGGGAATAGCGGGACACTGGATATTCACTGTATTTACAGTAATGCAAATGGACGGATATTATTCTCACTTTCTATGGTTTTCTGACAGCAAGGGACATATGTATACTTTCACTACAGAGACTTCCTCAAGGTAAGAATTCTTAATGGTTTCTTACGAGGGCGTCACTTATGAGTCACAGTTCTCGGGATTCACTCACTGTTCTCATCCTTACTCACTCGCCCGTGATTTCACTCGCCCTGCTATTGGACATGCATTTACTCATTGTATCACTGTAACCTGTTTTCTATGGCAACGTCACACAATATAATTTCCGTCACTAGTCTTGGGGCAATACCATACTTGACATACGTTCACTCGTGTCGTGTAGGCGGCGGGGAGACACGCTGGCGTCTATTTAGCCTGGCTAGGGGCACCGCCAGGGAAAGGTGTGCCGAGAGGGCACGGGACGGCTCGCAGGGGCGTCGTCTCTCGTCCAGGGCTTCACGTGGGGGACACGTCCGTAGTCTCCGGGCTGGGATTATTGCTGGGTCCCTCAGGGCTGGGGCCAAACAGGTCTAGGAGTCTCTGGCTCCTGTTTCGGCCAGAAGTGGCGGTCCGTAGCCGTCTCTTGGGCGTGGAGAGATTGCACCTGAGAGTCCTGGATAGGGCCCGAGGAGTCTGAGGGCTGCGGTCCCCAAAATCAAGAGGCGCCATCAGGTGAGAGCTGCGGCACCGTCTCGTGCTGGGGCCCGACAGGTGAGTCTCCTCTAGGGCCAGGCGTAAGGACCGGAGGCCAGGGGACGCGGGGTCCCTCTGGTGCTGGGGAGCCGGGCGTCTGTCTCACGCAGGGGCAATGTCTGTACCTCTGTCTGGCCGTAGGGCCCGGCAATAGGCCGTGGCTGTGCTGGGGAGTCAGCACACCTCTGGTCGTTTCTCCAGAGGCCGTGGGCTCGTCTCTTCTGCACGAGGGGGTAGCGGCAATCAGCCATCTCAGGGGTAGCGCCTATGGAGTGGCAATAAACCGTCTCCTTCGGCAGGAAGTGTGAGCGGCACTCGGCCGCCTCAGGGGCAGCACGTCTAGAGCGGCAATCGGCCGTCTCCTTCGGCAGGAGGAGTGAGTGGCAATAGGCCATCTCGGGGGCAATGCTTCCTAAGCGGCAATCGGCCGTCTCCTTCGGCAGGAGGAGTGAGTGGCAATAGGCCATCTCGGGGGCAATGCTTCCTGAGCGCCAATCGGCCGTCTCCTTCGGCACGAGTAGTGATCAGCAATCTGCCGTCTCAGGGGCAGCACCTCCAGAGCGGCAATCTGCCGTCTCAGGGGCAGCACCTCCAGAGCGGCAATCTGCCGTCTCAGGGGCAGCACCTCCAGAGCGGCAATCTGCCGTCTCAGGGGCAGCACCTCCAGAGCGGTAATCTGCCGTCTCCTGGGGCAAAAGAGATGAGTTGCAATAGGCCGTCTCGGCAGAAACACCTTTAGTGCAACGCTTGGCCGACTGATCAAGGCGGGAGCGGCAATTGGCCGTCTCCAGAGGGGTGCTGATGGAAACTGAAATATCAGTTCAACCCCAGTCTGATTTGGCAGTCCTCTCCCTGAAGATAGTGTCCTGCGTCTGCTATGGTGGCGGTGTGATGGCTGAGTGTGATAAGGGCACACAGCCCGGGCTGGTTTATGCTGTTGTCGTATTGGGTTCCCTAGTGTGGGTGTGGCTACTCCATGGGGTCCTGGTAGGGGTGTCGGTGTGTTTCTAGGGGCCCTACACTGTTTCTTTCTCACTGTGTTTCTGGGGCTCTACGCTGTTCTTCCGTGTTTCTCGGGGCACTATGTTGTTCTTCTCTCACATCGTCTCCAGGGTCACTGATTTGCAAGCCATGCATTTCACCACTTTCCCCTTGGAGAAAGTCACTTCTCTGGGGCTGGAGGTGGTATACGTGAGTGCCGTGGGTGGTGTATGCAGGCTGGAGATGCTGGAGTAGGGCTTGCCATGCGGGTGGTGTGAAAATTTTCCTCTTGTTCGGCGTCGCAGGTGAGGAAAAGCGTGGAGTCGGTGAGGGTTGACCGGAGGAGGGTAAGCAGGTGGTTTGGTCCTCTGAGCCGACGATTCTTCCCTGTGGCCGGCGCCCATATGGCTCGTCTGATCATCTTTTTGGTCGGTGTTCTTGCTGCTGTGTTACGGGGCTGTATGCTGGCTACTTAGGGTCCGAGCCTGGTTTTGTGCCATGGTAATGCGGCGATGAGTCTCTGGGGAGTGTAGGTGGAGGGAATTTGAGCTTGATGTATCATAACCTTATTACCTTAACTTGTCCTATCACTCCAGTACGGCATGTGGACCCTACAGGGAAACGTCGTCTGTGGCATTTTGGAGACGCGGACTGGGAGGCCCTCAGGCAGTACTTCTTTGATTTTCCCTGGAATGATTATTGCTTCCATGGCCGGGAGCCACCTGAGTGTGCCTTGCGCATTACGGAGGTTATTCTCTTGGGCATGGAAGCATACATTCCTTTCTCATATCCTTTGACTAACGCAAGAAAGCCTTGGTTTAATCACGCTTGTTCTAATGCTGTCCGCAACAAGGAGAGAGCCTACAAAAGGTACCGGAGCCAACCCACCCCTGAATCACATCATCTTTACGTTTCTGCCCGGAATCGTGCTAAGTTTGTTCTTCGCTCAACTAAAAATAATTTCATCCATACTAAATGCTCTCAACTCTCCAACTCGAATTCTTCCCGCTCCTTCTGGCACCTTGCCAAAAATCTTTCTAACAACTTTACCTCATCATCCTTCCCTCCTCTTTTCTACTCTAATGGTTCTGTAGCTATTTCTTCTACTGATAAAGCAGATCTCTTTGCACAGACTTTCTCCTCCAATTCCACCTTAGACGATTTCGGTGCTGTTCCTCCATCACTTCCCCCCCTATGACTTCCTTATGGCTGACGTTAAAATGTCTTCAGTTGATGTATTTTCTGCCATCACTGGCCTCAGTACTAACAAGGCATATGGGCCTGATGGGGTCCCTCCTGTTATTATCAAGAACTGTGCTTCTGTGCTTACACTCTCCCTAGGCAAACTCTTTCGCCTTTGTCTGTCAACTTGTACCTTTCCTTCTTGCTGGAAGTTTGATCTCATTCAGCCAGTCCCAAAGAAGGGTGACCACTCCCAACCCTCCAACTATCATCCAATTGCTTTATCATCCTGTATTTCAAAAGTTTTTGAGTCAATTCTCAATAGAAAAATTTTAAGGCATCTTTCCTATCACAACTTCTTTCCGATCGTCAGTATGGGTTCCGTCAGGGACGCTCCACTGGCGATCTTCTCACCTACCTTTCAGACTCCTGGTCATCCTCCTTTCGGGACTTTGGCGAAAGCTTTGCCATTGCACTTGACATCTCAAAGGCTTTCGATCGCGTCTGGCATAAATCTTTAATTTCCAAACTGCCCTCCTACGGTATCTATCTTTCTATCTGTGCCTTCATCGCTATCTTCCTTTCTGGTCGTTGTATAGCCGCTGTTGTAGACGGCTATTGTTCTTCTCCTAGATCTATCAACAGTGGTGTTCCTCAGGGCTCTGTCCTATCACCAACTCTCTTCCTTTTATTCATCAATGATCTTCTAAGCTGTACATCTAACCCTATCCACTCATACGCTGATGACTCCACCCTTCACCTATTCAATCGGTTCCCGCAACGCCCATCTCAACAGTTACTTCAACAAACAAGGGATCAGGCTATGGCACACCTAATGTCTGACTTGGCTCGTATCTCTGACTGTAGTAAAAATAATATGGTTGTTTTTAATGCATCTAAGACTCAGTTCTTACACCTATCAACTCGACAAAATCTTCCACAGGTATACCCACTAATGTTTAATAATATTCAGCTTAATCCTGGATCATCCTTGAACATGCCTGGGGTTTCATTTACTCGGGACTTGGGACTTATTTTGGAAAGATCATATTACATCTCTTGTAAAATCTGCTTCCAAGAGATTGGGTGTGCTAAGCCGACTCCGCTCTTTCTTTACCCCTGCACAATTTTTGACTCTATACAGGGGTTTTATCCACCCCTGTGTGGAGTACAACTCTCATGTGTGGGGAGGCTCCCCACATACAGCTCTTCTCAATAGGGTGGAGTCAAAGGCTTTTCGTCTCATTAACTCTCCTCCTCTTACTGACTCCCTTCAACCTCTGTCTCTTCGCCGCACTGTTGCATCTTTATCTCTTTTCTATCGCTACTTTAATGGTCACTGCTCCTCTGAAGTGTCTGCTTGCATTCCTCCACCTCTACGACGGGCGCGTAGCACCCGTCCGGCAGCAAACTCTCATCCAACTCTCTAATTCAAGAGTTAACCGTTACTCCCAGTCTTTCATTTATGCAACAGGTCAGCTCTGGAACTGTCTCCCTCTGTCTGTATTTCCTGCTGTCTACGATCTCCAGTATTACAAACGCAGTGTGTCCAGGCATCTCAAAATGATCGGATCTTGGATTTGGCTCTCTATTGTAATTTGTTTTTCTCTTGGAGGGAACTGTTACTGCGGGCTCATGGCCTTTAGTTCCTTATTCCTCGCATAAAAAAAATAAATAAATAATGGTGTGAAGTTAGGGGGAGGCAGGAGGTGTAGGGGTATGGGTGTATCAAGCAGCTGGGCGTGAGAGTCGGCCGAAGGGGGTGGTTGTGGTTCTGAGGGTGGGTGTGGGTTCGGAAGTGGGCGAGCGGGGTGGGCGGGGTTGGATAGCACGGGCTGTTCTGCGTGTTGGGGGTGTGGTGGAGGGTGAGATTGTCGGAGTGAGCGTGTGTAGATGTGGAGGGGAGAGGTCGGTGGTAGTGGGTTGTCCTGTGGGGGTGGCGGGGTTGGCGGGGCACGTGAGCTCAGGAGGAAAGGGTGAGGCTGCGGAGGGAAGGGGTGAGGGTGAGCGAGGGGAGATTGGTGTAGCGGGTGAGACGTCAGGTGAGGTGCAGGAGGTGGTGGCGGCGGGGGAGGCTGAGGTGGTTTGGTGGGTGAGGGAGGGATGACGAGGAGGAAAGATAACACTCGTATGTGGAAGTGACAGGCGGTGCAGGAGCAGGGGGAGGTCGTGGGTGTGGGGTCGGTAGTGGTGGTGAGGTGGCAGGAGAGGTGGCTTGGAGTGTACAGTAGGTGGCAAGGAGGGAGTACGATCTTGTGGCGCCATCCCGGTGTTTGGTGGTGCGGATCTTTGGGTGGTAGCAGGGTTCTGTGCTAGTGGTGTGGGGTGGGCAGAGGGTGCGAAGCCAGGGGACATTGCGGCTGTGGGGGTGATGGCGGACGGTGTGCGGTGCTGGAACCATGGTGGCTTGGCAGGGGCTGTGGAGTGGGGTGTGGCAGGTGGTGTGTGTCGTTGGAGGCGAGGAAAGGTGGGGTGAGGTGTAGGGGGAGAGGGAGCCGGTGATGGTGGGGAGATGCGGCCTCGCGGGGTTCTCTGAATGTTCAGGGATGGGGCGGTGCAGGTGGTAGCAGGGGGCTGAGCTCGTTAGAGATTGATGTGTGGTAGGGTGCGGGGTGTGGTGGACGGCGAGGCATCCGGTGAGGTTATTTTGGATGAGGTGGGGGTCCATGGGGAGGGTGAGATTGAAGGTGGGGTAGGGGAGGTGAGCGAGGAAAAAAAGGTGGATGGGGATGAGGAGGAGGAGGGTGTGATAGGGAAGGCGAATGAGTTGACCATGTGGGTGGGGAAAGCGAGTGGTGAAGTGATGGTGGTGGGTGGTGCGAGGCGGTAGGTGGAAAGCAGTAGACAGAGTGAGGTGGTTTTGGGAAGTAGGTTAGGGGAAGATGAGGGAAGGGTCCTAGGAGGCCTGTGAAGAGGGAGGCAGCTTTTGTGTTGAGGGGGTATAGTGGTGTGTGGGGTGAGAAGGTTAGAAATTGGGGGAGGAATAGGGGAAGGTAGAACAGAAGAGATAGTGAGAGGGGAGGAAAAGGAAAGATAACGTTCCCCCCTGTCGTAGACTGGGGGATATGTGACGTGGCCCCCGCCATTACGGTGGAATGCGGGGGCAGTGGGGGGTCGCTTTTTTGTGTTTCCCTTTTTGTATTTTCTTCCCCTGAGGCTTAGGGGAATTTGCGTATGGTGGGGAGGTTTGTAAGCGCCCTCGTGTCATTTCGCTGCGTTGGGCAGCTTCTAGCTACTCACGGATGTCGTCGATCGGGCATCCGTGGCAGCACGGAGAAAATTCCCACGGGTTGACTGTGATGAGGTCAATGGGGAATTAGTTTATTTCGCCGATGCTTTGAGGGGTGGTATGGGGGCTAGAAGGTGCCTCATTAAACTGATATGTTTATCCACGTCTCCCGTCGGTTCGTGTATTATGAAATGTTCTTTAATATAATCGGGGAGAATCCTGAGGAGTGTATGAAACTTGAGTTGTTTCAGGGTTTCTTCATCTGCCTCCGGGTAGGCAGTGGTGACTGGGCATCTTGCCAGAGTTAGGGTATCATTTAGATTCCCGTGAAATTTTTGACTATCCACTTGGGATAGTGCCACCACTTTCCCTAATGATGGGGTGATGGCCTAAACAACGAACTCCGTAAAGTTCTGGCAGGTGAGCTCCGGGACGATTTTCGGTTCTATGTTCGCCGCCGGTTTGCCCAATAGTGGGAGTATGACTGTAATTTTCTGCTGCTCATTCTCAAAGCCAATATCCAGTAAGGGTTTAATTATCGTCAGATATTTGTGTATATCGTACTGGTCAGGGTCAAACATGGATAATTGTTCGTGCAGTTTAGTTGCCATGTTGCCAGATAGTTCTCACTACTTCTCTTCTACGCCCGGGTCAACAACCACCGCTGGCCACCAGTGTAATGCTAATAGAAAAAGGCCTGACTCCTCGGTCCTAAAACACCTAACGTGTAGAGGGGTACTCTTTCGTGACCGGAGCTTAGTGCAATAAGAGAGGCAGGACACAAAAACTCTAGGAAATAGCCTTTTAAACGTGTATTCCCACATCCAAACACAGGACAAAATACAGATATTACAAGCACGAATAGTGACACGGAAATAAAACCTTACTTAGGATATTAGTATCTCGCAGGATACTGACTTAACAACTACGGTTGCCAATACAGAAAGTCTAGTGAACAGGTGTACAGGGAACACGGGCGCGCGTGAGAGCGCGGGAGGTGGAGTTCACTCGGGGGGGGATGGGAAGGACTCGTAACGAGCCGGAACAGAGTTATAGTAATATTGGAAAAATATACGTCTTTCGAATTTACTCTTAGTATCACTTAATAGAAAAAGGGTTTTGACATTTGATCTATCACTCGTTTATATTACGTTAGTTATGGGGAGGAGATGTTGTAGGGAGAGAGGGAATAGCGGGACAATGGATATTCACTGTATTTACGGTAATACAAATGGACGGATATTATTCTCACTTTCTATGGTTTTCTGACATCAAGGGACATATGTATACTTTCACTACAGAGACTTCCTCAGGGGAAGAATTCTTACTGGTTTCTTACGAGGGCGTCACTTATGAGTCAGAGTTCTCGGGATTCACTCACTGTTCTCATCCTTACTCACTCGCCCGTGAATTCACTCTCCCTGCTATTGGACATGCATTTACTCATTGTATCACTGTAACCTGTTTTCTAGGGCAACGTCACACAATATAATTTCCGTCACTAGTCTTGGGGCAATGCCATACTTGACATACATTCACTCGTGTCGTGTGGGCGGCGGGGAGACACGCCGGCGTCTATTTAGCCGGGCTTGGGGCACCGCCAGGGAAAGGCGTGCCGAGAGGGCACGGGACGGCTCGCAGGGGCGTCGTCTCTCGTCCAGGGCTTCACGTGGGGCACAGGTCCGTAGTCTCCGGGCTGGGATTAGGGGTGGGTCCCTCAGGGCTGGGGCCAAACAGGTCTAGGAGTCTCTAGCTCCTGTTTCGGCCAGAGGTAGAGGTCCGTAGCCGTCCCTTGGGCATGGAGAGGTTGCACCTGAGAGTCCTGGATAGGGCCCGAGGGGTCTGAGGGCTGCGGTCCCCAAAATCAAGGGGCGCCATCAGGTGGAGGCTGCGGCACCGTCTCGTGCTGAGGCCCGACAGATGAGTCTCCTCTAGGGCCAGGCGTAAGGACCGGAGGCCAGGGGACGCGGGGTCCCTCTGGTGCTGGGGAGCCGGGCGTCTGTCTCACGCAGGGGCAATGTCTGTATCTCTGTCTGGCCGTAAGGCCCGTCAATAGGCCGTGGCTGTGTGGGGGAGTCAGCACACCTCTGGTCGTCTCTCCAGTGGCCGTGGGCTCGTCTCTTCTGCACGAGGGGGTAGAGGCAATCAGCCATCTCAGGGGTAGCGCCTATGGAGTGGCAATAAACCGTCTCCTTCGGCAGGAAGGGTGAGCGGCAATCGGCTGCCTCGGGGGCAGCACGTCTAGAGAGGCAATCGGCCGTCTCCTACGGCAGGAGAGGTGAGTGGCAATAAGCCATCTCGGGGGCAATGCTTCCTGAGCGGCAATCGGCCGTCTCCTACGGCAGGAGGAGTGAGCAGCAATCGGCTGTCTCAGGGGCAGGACCTCCGAAGTGGCAATCGGCCGTCTCCTTCGGCAGGAGGAGTGATCAGCAATCTGCCGTCTCAGGGGCAGCACCTCCAGAGCGGCAATCGGCCATCTCCTGGAGAAAAAGAAATGAGTGGCAATAGGCCGTTTCGGCAGAAACACCTTTAGTGCAATGCTTGGCCGACTGATGAAGGCTGGAGCGGCAATTGGCCGTCTCCAGAGGGGTGCTGAGGGAAAATGAAATATCAGATCCACCCCAGTCTGATTTGGCAGTCCTCCTCCCTGAAGGTAGTGTCCTGCGTCTGCTATGGTGGCGGTGTGATGGCTGAGTGTGATAAGGGCGCACAGCCCGGGCTGGTTTATGCTGTTGTCGTATTGGGTTCCCTAGTGTGGGTGTGGCTACTCCATGGGGTCCTGGTAGGGGTGTCGGTGTGTTTCTGGGGGCACTACACTGTTTCTGTCTCACTGTGTTTCTGGGGACACTACGCTGTTCTTCCGTGTTTCTCGGGGCACTATTTTGTTCTTCTCTCACATCGTCTCCAGGGTCACTGATTTGCAAGCCATGCATTTCACCACTCTCCCCTTGGAAAAAGTCACTTCTCCGGGGCTGGAGGTGGTATACTTGAGTGCCGTGGGTGGTGTATGCATGTTGGAGATGCTGGAGTACGGCTTGCCATGCGGGTGGTATGAAAATTTTCCTCTTGTTCGGCGTCGCAGGTGAGGAAAAGCGTGGAGTCGGTGAGGGTTGACCGGAGGAGGGTAAGCAGGTGGTTTGGTCCTCTGAGCCGACGATTCTTGCCCGTGGCCGGCGCCCATATGGCTCGTCTGATCATCATTTTGGTCGGTGTTGTTGCTGGTGTGGTAGGGGGCTGTATGCTGGCTACTGACGGTCCGGGCCTGGTTTTATGCCATGGTAATGCGGCGATGAGTCTCTGGGGAGTGTAGGTGGAGGGGATTTGAGCTTGATGTATCATAACCTTATTACCTTAACCTGTCCTATCACTCCAGTACGGCCTGTGGACCCTCCGGGGAAACGTCGTCTTTGGCATTTTGGAGACGCAGACTGGGAGGCCCTCAGGCAGTACTTCTTTGATTTTCCCTGGAATGATTATTGCTTCCATGGTCGGGAGCGACCTGAGTGTGCCTTGCGCATTACGGAGGTTATTCTCTCGGGCATGGAAGCATACATTCCTTTCTCATATCCTTTGACTAACGCAAGAAAGCCTTGGTTTAATCACGCTTGTTCTAATGCTGTCCGCAACAAGGAGAGGGCCTAAAAAAGGTACCGGAGCCAACCCACCCCTGAATCACATCAACTTTACGTTTCTGCCCGGAATCGTGCTAAGTCTGTTCTTCGCTCAACTAAAAATAATTTCATCCATACTAAATGCTCTCAACTCCCCAACTCGAATTCTTCCCGCTCCTTCTGGCACCTTGCCAAAAATCTTTCTAACAACTTTACCTCATCATCCTTCCCTTCTCTTTTCTACTCTAATGGTTCTGTAGCTATTTCTTCTACTGATAAAGCAGATCTCTTCGCACAGACTTTCTCCTCCAATTCCACCTTAGACGATTTCGGTGCTGTTCCTCCATCACTTCCCCCCTCTGACTTCCTCATGGCTGACGTTAAAATTTCTTCAGTTGATGTATTTTCTGCCATCACTGGCCTCAGTACTAACAAGGCATATGGGTCTGATAGGGTCCCTCCTGTTATTTTCAAGAACTGTGTTTCTGTGCTTACACCATGCCTAGGCAAACTCTTTCGCCTTTGTCTGTCAACTTGTACCTTTCCTTCTTGCTGGAAGTTTGCTCTCATTCAGCCAGTCCCAAAGAAGAGTGACCACTCCCAACCCTCCAACTATCATCCAATTGCTTTATCATCCTGTATTTCAAAAGTTTTCGAGTCAATTCTCAATAGAAAAATTTTAAGGCATCTTTCCTATCACAACCTTCTTTCCGATCGTCAGTATGGGTTCCGTCAGGGACGCTCCACTGGCGATCTTCTCACCTACCTTTCAGACTCCTGGTCATCTTCCTTTCGGGACTTTGGCGAAATCTTTGCCATTGCACTTGACATCTCAAATCCTTTCGATCGAGTCTGGCATAAATCTTTAATTCCAAACTGCCCTCCTACGGTTTCTATCTTTCTATCTGTGCCTTCATCGCTATCTTCTTTTCTGGTCTATAGCCGCTGTTGTAGACGGCCATCGTTCTTCTCCTAGATCTATCAACATTGGTGTTCCTCAGGGCTCTGTCCTATCACCAACTCTCTTCCTTTTATTCATCAATGATCTTCTAAGCTGTACATCTAACCCTATCCACTCATACGCTGATGACTCCACCCTTCATCTATCCATTTGGTTCCCGGAACGCCCATCTCAACAGTTACTTCAACAAACAAGGGATGAGGCTATGGCATATCTAATGTCTGACTTGGCTCGTATCTCTGACTGTGTTAAAATAATATGGTTGTTTTTAATGCATCTAAGACTCAGTTCTTACACCTATCAACCCGACAAAATCTTCCACAGGTATACCCACTAATGTTTAATAATATTCAGCTTAATCCTGCATCATCCTTGAACATGCCTGGGGTTTCATTTACTCGGGACTTATCTTGGAAAGATCATATTACATCTCTTGTAAAATCTGCTTCCAAGAGATTGGGTGTGCTAAGCCGACTCCGCTCTTACTTTACCCCTGCACAATTGTTAACTCTATACAGGGGTTTTATCCACTTCTGTGTGGAGTACAACTCTCATGTGTGGGGAGGCTCCCCACATACAGCTCTTCTCAATAGGGTGGAGTCAATGGCTTTTCGTCTCATTAACTCTCCTCCTCTTACTGACTCCCTTCAACCTCTTTATCTGTGCCTCACTGTTGCATCTTTATCTCTTTTCTATCGCTACTTTAATGGTCACTGCTCCTCTGAACTGTCTGCTTGCATTCCTCCACCTCTACGACGGGTGCGTAGCACCCGTCCGGCAGCAAACTCTCATCCCTTTTCTGTCCAACTCTAATTCAAGAATTAATCATTATTCCCAGTCTTTCACTTATGCAACAGGTCAGCTCTGGAACTGTCTCCCTCTGTCTGTATTTCCTGCTGCCTACGATCTGCAGTCTTTCAAACGCAGTGTGTCCAGGCATCTCAAAATGATCGGATCTTGAATTTGGTTCTGTATTGTATTTTGTTTTTCTCTTGGACGGAACTGTTACTGCGGGCTCATGGCCTTTTGTTCCTTATTTCTCTCATAAAAAAAAATAAATAACTAATGGTGTGAAGTTAGAGGGAGGCAGGAGGTGTAGGGGTATGGGTGTATCGGGCAGATGGGCGTGAGAGTCGGCCGGAGGGGGTGGTGGTGGTTCTGAGGGTGGGTGTGGGTGGGGAAGTGGGCGTGCGGGGTGGGCGGGGTTGGTTAGCACGGGTTGTTGTGCGTGTTGGGGACGTGGTGGAGGGTGAGATCGTCGGAGTGGGCGTGCATAGTTGTGGAGGGGAGAGGTCGGTGGTAATGGGTTGTCCTGTGGGGGTGGCTGGGTGGGCGGGGCACATGGCCTTAGGTGGAAAGGGTGAGGCTGCGGAGGGAAGGAGTGAGGGTGAGCGAGGGGAGATTCTTGTGGCTGGTGAGATGTCAGCTGAGGTGCAGGGGGTGGTGGTGGCGGGGGAGGCTGAGGTGGTAGGTGGGGTGGAGGGGGATTATGAGGAGGAAACATAGCACTCGTATGTGGAAGTGACAAGCGGTGCAGGAGCAGGGGGAGGTTGTGGGTGTGGGGTCGGTAGCGGTGGTGAGGTGGCAGGAGAGGTGGCTTGGAGTGTAGGTGGCAAGGAGGGAGTGCAATCTTTTGTCACCTCCCGGTGTTTGGTGGTGGGGTGTTTTGGGTGGTAGCAGGGTTCTGTGCTAGTGGTGTGGGGTGGGCAGTGGGTGGTAAGCCAGGAGATGGTGCGGCTGTGGGGATGATGGTGGACGGTGTGCGGTGCTGGAACCGTGGTTGCTTGGCAGGGGCTGTGGAGTGGGGTGTGGCAGGTGGGGTGTGTCATCGGAGGCGAGGAAAGGTGAGGTGAGGTGTAGGGGGAGAGGGAGCCGGTGGAGGTGGGGAGATGCGGCCTCGTGGGGTTGTCTGAATGTTCAGGAATGGGGCGGTGCAGGTGGTAGCAGGGGGCTGAGCTCGTGAGAGATTGATGGGTGGTAGGGTGCGGGGTGTGGTTGGCGGCGAGGCATCTGGTGAGGTTATTGGGGCAGATGTGGGGGTCCATGGGGATGGTGAGGTTGAAGGTGGGGTAGGGGAGGTGAGCGAGGAAAAAAAGGTGGACGGAGATGAGGAGGAGGAGGGTGTGATTGGGAAGGCGAATGAGTTGACCATGTGGGCGGGGAAAGCGGGTGGTGGTGAAGTGATGGTGGTGGGTTGTGCGGGGTGGTAGGTGGAAGGCAGTAGACAGAGGGAGGTGGTTTTGGGAAGTAGGTTAGGGGAAAATGAGGGAAGGGTCCTAGGAGGCCTGTGAAGAGGGAGGTAGGTTTTGTGTTGAGGAGATGTAGTGGTATGTGGGGTGGGAAGGTTAGAAATTGGGGCAGGAATAGAGGAAGGTAGAAAAGAAGAGATAGTGAGAGGGGAGGAAAAGGAAAGATAACTGTCCCCCCTGTCGTAGTCTGGGGGAGATGTGAGGTGGCCCCCACCATTACGGTGGGATGCGGGGGCAGTGGGGGGTCGCATTTTGTGTTTCCTTTTTTGTATTTTCTTCCCCTGAGGCTTAGGGGAATTTGCGCATGGTGGGGAGGTTTGTAAGAGCCCTCGTGTCATTTGGCTCCGCTGGGCAGCTTCTAGCTGCTCACGGATGTCGTCGATCGGGCATCCGTGGCAGCACGGAGAAAATTCCCACGGGTTGACGGTGATGAGGTCAATGGGGAATTGATTTATTTCGCCGATGCGTTGAGGTGTGGCATGGACGGCTAGAAGGTGCCTCATTAGACTGATATCTTTATCCAGGTCTCCCGTCGGTTCGTGTATTATGAAATGTTCTTTAATATAATCGGGGAGAATCCTGAGGAGTGTATGAAGCGTGAGTTGTTTCAGGGTTTCTTCATCTGCCTCCAGGTAGGCAGTAGTGACTCGGCGTCTTCCCAGGGTACGGGTATCATTTACATTCCCGTCAAATTTTAGACTATCCAGTTGGGATAGTGCCACCACTTTCCCTAATGATGGGGTGATGGCCTGAACAACGAACTCTGTAAAGTTCTGCCAGGTGAGCTCAGGGACGATTTTCGGTGCTATGTTCGCCGCCGCCTTGCCTAATAGTGGGAGTGTGACTGCAATTTTTTGCTGGTCATTCTCAAAGATAATATCCAGTAAGGGTTTAATTATCGTCAGATATGTGTGTATATCGTACTGGTCAGGGTCAAACCTGGACAATTGTTCGTGCGGTTTAGTTACCATGTTGCCAAATATTTCTCACTAGCTCTCTTCTACACCCGGGTCAAGAACCATCGCTGGCCACCAGTGTAATGCTAGGAGAAAAAGGCCCGACTCCTCGGTCCTAAAACACCTAACGTTTAGCAGGGTCCTCTTTCGTGACCGGAGCTTAGTGCAAGGAAAGAGAGGCAGGACATAAAAACTCTAGGCAATACCTTTTACACGTGTATTCCCACAGTCAGACACAGGACAAAATACAGATATTACAAACACGAATAGTGACACGGAAATAAAACCTTACTTAGAATATCAGTATCTCGCAGGATACTGACTTAACCACTACGGTTGCCAATACAGAAAGTCTAGTGAACAGGTGTACAGGGAACACGGGCGCGCAAGAGAGCGCAGTAGGGGAAGTTCACACGGGGGGGGATGGGAAGGACTCGTGACGAGGCGGAACAAATTATAGTAATATTGGGAAAGGATACGTCTTTCTAATTTACTCTTAGTATCACTTGATAGAAAAAGTGTTTTGACATTTGATCTATCACTCGTTTATATTACGTTAGTTATGGGGAGGAGATGTTGCAGGGAGAGAGGGAATAGCGGGACACTTGATATTCACTGTATTTACGGTAATACAAATGGACGGATACTATTCTCACTTTCTATGGTTTTCTGACAGCAATGGACATATGTATACTTTCACTACAGAGACTTCCTCAGGGGAAGAATTCTTACTGGTTTTTCATGAGCCCGAGTTCTCGGGATTCATTCAATGTTCTCATCCTTACTCACTCACCCGTGATTTCACTCGCCCTGCTATTGGACATTCATTTAGTCATTGTATCACTGTAACCTGTTTTCTAGGGCAACGTCACACAATATAATTTCAGTTACTAGTTTTGGGGCAATACCATACTTGACATATCTTCACTCGTGTCGTGTGGGCGGCAGGGAGACACGCCGGCGTCTATTTAGCAGGGCTAGGGGCACCGCCAGGGAAAGGCGTGCCGATAGGGCACAGGACGGCTCACAGGGGCGTCTTCTCTCGTCCAGGGCTTCACGTGAGGCACAGGTCCTTAGTCTCCGGGCTGGGATTAGGGGTGGGTCCCTCAAGGCTGGGGCCAAACAGGTCTAGGAGTCTCTGGCTCCTGTTTCGGCCAGAGGTGGAGGTAGGTCGCCGTCTCTTGGGCGTGGAGAGGTTTCGCCTGGGAGTCCTGGATAGGGCCCGAGGAGGCTGAGGGCTGCGGTCCCCAAAATCAAGGGGCGCTTTCAGGTGGGGGCTGCGGCAACGTCTCGTGCTAGGGCCCGACAGGTGAGTCTCATCTAGGGCCAGGCGTAAGGAACGGAGGCCAGGGGAGGCCGTTAGGCCTCGTGGGGTCCCTCTTGTGCTGGGGAGCCGGGCTTCTGTCTCACGCAGGGACAATGTCAGTACCTCCGTCTTGTCATAGGGCCCGTCAATAGGCCGTGGCTGTTTGGGGGATTCAGCACACCTCTGGTCGTATCCCCAGAGGCCGTGGGCTCGTCTCTTCTGCAGGAGGGGGGAGCGGCAATCAGCCGTCTCAGGGGTAGCGCCTATCGAGCGGCAATATGCCGTCTCCTTCGGCAGGATGGCTTAGCGGCAATCGGCCGCCTCAGGGGCAGCACCTCTGGAGCGGCAATCGGCCATCTCCTTCAGCAGCAGGAGTGAGTGCCAATAGGCCATCTCGGAGGCAGTGCTTCCAGATCGGCAATCGGCCGTCTCCTTCGGCAGGAGGAGTGAGCGGCAATCGGCTGTCTCAGGGGCTGGACCTCCGGAGTGGCAATCGGCCATCTCTTTCATCGGGAGGAGTGAGCGGATATCGGCGGTCTAAGGGGCACCACCTCCAGAGCGGATATCAGCCGCCTCCTTCGACAGGAGGAGTGAGCGGCAATCGGCTGTCTCAGGGGCAGCACCTCCGGAGTGGCAATCGTTCGTCTCCTGGGGCAGAAGAGATGAGTGGCAATAGGCCGTCTCGGCAGAAACACCTTCAGTGCAACGCTTGGCTGACTGACGAAAGCAGGAGCGGCAATCGGCTGTCTCCAGAGGGGTGCTGATGGAAACTGAAATATCAGTTCCACCCCAGTGTGATTTGGCAGTCCTGCTCCCCGAAGGTAGTGTCTTGCATCTGCTATGGTGGCTGTGTGATGGCTGAGTGTGATAAGGGCGCATGGCCCGGGCTGGTTTATGCTGTTGTCGTATTGGGTTCCCTAGTGTGGTTGTGGCTACTCCATGGGGTCCTGGTAGGGGTGTCGGTGTGTTTCTGGGGGCACTAAACTGTTTCTTTCTCACTGTGTTTCTGTTGGCACTACGCTGTTTTTCCGTGTTTCTGGGGGCACTATGTTGTTCCTCTCTCACATCGTCTCCAGGGGCACTGATTTGCAAGCCATGCATTTCACCACTCTCCCCTTGGAAAAAGTCACTTCTCCGGGGCTGGAGGTGGTATACGTGAGTGCCGTGGGTGGTGTATGCAGGCTGGAGATGCTGGAGTAGGGCTTGCAATGCGGGTGGTGTGAAAATTTTCCTCTTGTTCGGCGTCGCAGGTGAGGAAAAGCGTGGAGTCGGTGAGGGTTGACCAGAGGAGGGTAAGCAGGTGGTTTGGTCCTCTGAGCCGACGATTCTTGCCTGTGGCCGGCGCCTATATGGCTCGTCTGATCTTCATTTTGGTAGGTGTTGTTGGTGGTATGGTAGGGGGCTCTATGCTGGTTACTAACCATCCGGGCCTGGTTTTGTGCCATGGTAATACGGCGTTGAGTCTCTGGCGAGTGTAGGTTTAGGGGATTTGGGCTTGGTGTATTATAACATTATTACCTTAACCAGTCCTATCACTCCGGTACGGCCTGTGGACCCTCCAGGGAAACGTCGTCTGTGGCATTTTGGAGACGCGGACTGGGAGGCCCTCAGGCAGTACTTCTTTGATTTTCCCTGGAATGATTATTGCTTCCATGGCCGGGAGCCACCTGAGTGTGCCTTGTGCATTAGGGAAGTTATTCTCTCGGGCATGGAAGCATACATTCCTTTCTCATATCCTTTGACTAACGCAAGAAAGTCTTGATTTAATCACGCTTGTTCTAATGCTGTCCGCAACAAGGAGAGGGCCTACAAAAGGAACCGGAGCCAACCCACCCCTGAATCACATCATCTTTACGTTTCTGCCCGGAATCGTGCTAAGTCTGTTCTTCGCTCAACTAAAAATAATTTCATCCATACTATATGCTCTCAACTCTCCAACTCGAATTCTTCCCGCTCCTTCTGGCACCTTGCCAAAAATCTTTCTAACAACTTTACCTCATCATCCTTCCCTCCTCTTTTCTACTATAATGGTTCTGTAGCTATTTCTTCTACTGATAAAGCAGATCTCTTCTCACAGACTTTCTCCTCCAATTCCACCTTAGACGATTCCGGTGCTGTTCCTCCATCACTTCCCCTCTCTGACTTCCTCATGGCTGACGTTAAAATTTCTTCAGTTGATGTATTTTCTGCCATCACTGGCCTCAGTACTAACAAGGCATATGGGCCTGATGGGGTCCCTCCAGTTGTTCTTAAGAACTGTGCTTCTGTGCTTACACCCTGCATAGGCAAACTCTTTCGCCTTTGTCTGTCAACTTGTACCTTTCCTTCTTGCTGGAAGTTTGATCTCATTCAGCCAGTCCCAAAGAAGGGTGACCACTCCCAACCCTCCAACTATCATCCAATTGCTTTAACATCCTGTATTTCAAAAGTTTTCGAGTCAATTCTCAATAGAAAAATTTTAAGGCATCTTTCCTATCACAACCTTCTTTCCGATCGTCAGTATGGGTTCCGTCAGGGACGCTCCACTGGCGATCTTCTCACCTACCTTTCAGACTCCTGGTCATCCTCCTTTCGGGACTTTGGCGAAAGCTTTGCCATTGCACTTGACATCTCAAAGGCTTTCTATCGAGTCTGGCATAAATCTTTAATTTCCAAACTGCCCTCCTACGGTTTCTATCTTACTATATGTGCCTTCATCGCTAGTTTCCTTTCTGGTCGTTCTATAGCCGCTGTTGTAGACGGCTATCGTTGTTCTCCTAGATCTATCAACAGTGGTGTTCCTCAGGGCTCTATCCTATCACCAACTCTCTTCCTTTTATTCATCAATGATCTTCTAAGCTGTACACCCACGAACCAAAGTTTCGGTACCCCCTCGATGGAAGGAAGTGGAAGTCAGGGTTAGAGAGAGTGCAGGTGAACGGACAACCGTGAGTGGTACTTTGGAACTGAGCTACGAGGCGAATAGTGAGAAACCTAATGACACTGGATTCGAAACATTTCCATGCTATTCACCTGCAAAACATTATGCGTTCGTAACATACATACTGTAACATATAACATAGACTACTGTGTTATCATGGTGTCCTGTGATACTGACCCATCTGTTTCGGATCCTCATCACACAAATAAAGCACCGAGCCAGTTGTATATAAGTTGCAACTTGTCATTATAACTGCAGTCATAATTTTTGTGAATGTTTTCCCTGGATTGTCTGTAGCTATAATATAGAATGATTGTGAATTTAATGTTGATTCTCACAGTAGTTGTGCGGATGGTTATATATGTGGCAATTATTTTATGTGGATGACTAACCCACATTGTGATGGACAGCGGAGAGCATTCGCCAATAATTTACTATAACCAGATGAAATTAGATGCAAACAACACAATACAGTATATTATGAGACAACGAAGACACAGCTGTGGTATCCTGCTCCGCCTTGTTATCAAGGCCTTAACTGGGGCTTCACCTCATACGTGCATTATTTTCCTTCAGTCTCTGCCTCTTTTATTACTCTTACTTCCCGGTATCCTCTTACAGCGAGTCGTCATATTCCTTAGAGGGTTTCTTGTCGTCCGGTCCTATAACCCCTACTGTATTACATTATTCCTCGCATCATCACTCCCAGACAAACAACGTTAGCCCAAGACTGCTGAATCTGTTAATACCATTATTGCCACTGCCACTACTATTCCCCCTTTCCCCATTGTGTCTACTGCAATTCCCCTCACAGTACTACTACTGCTACCCCTGTTACTACTCCACTATAAATCTGTATAATAATACATATGATTGTCCTTATGTCTGTATCTGTTAATCATATTGTCCCTGTCCCACCGTCGACAACTCGTCACTTACCCCGCACTGCTACCCCAGTTGCACCCCACCCCCCTCTCTCCCACCCGCCATGAGCTCTATTCCTCCCCCACTCCGAACCATTTTACCCCTCACCTCCTTCTTGGGCCACCAGGCCTGTTGTTCACCTTTTACCGGTGAATATACGTGGCATGCATTAATAAGAATAATTATAAAATTGACAGCAACAACATACATCTGCAGTATTCCGAACATTACATAATTATAAAAGTCGCAGACCCAAACGTGCCTATATTACGGAGCTCTGATATATTAACCACAGAACCGACCACAGACCGTTCCTATCATTGCCACTGGACCTTACCTGTAGCACTTCACCATAGTAATACAACCCACTGAAGTCCTTTGTGGGATCACTACACATGTTTGGGAAAAATAACAGCGCACAACATGCCTACAACCCATTAAAATACACCTGTGACGTTTCACTGACATCCATTAAATTGCCTAGAAGTTAGCGGACAAACAAACACACGGCTGGACATAAACTGAGGCCGAATGTCTCGCATCGGTATATGACAACCTAACAAAACTATTACGATCCTGCTTTGTAGGTGTCATCATAGTTATAATAATAATAATAACAATAATAATAATAATAATAATAATAATAATAATCGTAGTAGTAGTAGTAGCAGTAGTAGTAGTACTAATAGCAATAGTAGTAGTAGTAGTAGTAGTAGTAATCACATGTTAATATCCATGATACAGAGGAGGACAAACACCATAATCTCCCTGATAAAACAAGTGAAAACAGCTGTGACATATAAAACCAAACAGTGCCATAATATGCTGTAATGGTAGGGTTATAGTAATACTAAATTAATGTTTGACCGCAACCCAACCTTCTGTCATGGCAAACAGATTCTGCATTGCGTCGACACATGCTATTCCAGTGTGTGTCCTTCTCAGTAACGTGCCTAATAACATGTGATTAATTATTATTATTATTATTATTATTATTATTATTAATTATTATTATTACTGTGATGACACCTGCAATGCAGGATCACAAGAGTTTTGTCAGGTCGTTACATACCGATGAGAGACATTCTGCTTCTGTCTGTGTCCAGTCGTTTGTTTGTTTGTCCTCTAACTTCCCCTACGCTATTTGATGGATGTCAGTGAAACATCATATGCTTATTTTAGTGGTTTGTAGGCATGTTGTGCACTGTTATTTTTCCCAAACACGTGTAGCGATCTCACAGAGGACTACAGTGGGTTGTATTACCATGGTGAAGTGCTATAGGGAAGGTGTAGTGGTAATGATAAGAACGGTCTGTGGTCGGTTTTGTGGTTAATATATCAGTGCTCCGTAATATAAGCACGTTTGGGTCTGCAGTTATTAAGTGTAATGTTAGGAACACTACAGTACACATCTACGATGTTGTTGTTATTATTATATTATTATCGCCTACCTTTACAAGGCGGAGCAATCATGTTTTTAACTGCATCTGTGTGTGTGTGTGTGTGTGTGTGTGTGTGTGTGTGTGTGTGTGTGTGTGTGTGTGTGTGTGTGTGTGTTCCTATTATATCTCATGAACGGCTTGAGCTATCAACATGAAGCCTTCAGCGTATCAAGATATGGCCAAAATCTTGGAGGAGTTCGAAAATGGCAACTCGGGGTCAGAGTCAAGGTCACCAAACTAACTGCTAAAGGTCAACTAGTTTTTATTGCCTGCCTTTAGCACCATTAAATCTCATGAATGGCTTGAGCTATCAACATAAAACCTTCATGGTATCAAAATATGGCCTAAAGTTTGGACTTGGCAAACAGATTATTTTAAAGGGCGATTACCGTTTACCTCTCAAATGCCTTCTTTTTTATTATTAATGCATGCCACGTATATTCACCGGTAAAGGGTGAACAACAGGCCTTCTGGCCCAAGGATGAGGTGAAGGGTAATGTGGTGTCGGAGTGGGGGAGGAGTAGAATCCATGGTGGGTGGGAACTGGAGTAGCGGTGCCGCGTCAGTGACGAGTTGTCGACGGTGGGACAGGGACAATAATTATGATTAACAGATACACAGACATAAGGACAATCATATTTATTATTATACAGATTTATAGTGGAGTAGTAATAGGAGCAGCAGTACTAGTACTGTGAGGGAAATTAGACACAATAGGAAAAGGGGGATTACAGTAGTAGTGGCAGTGGCAATAATGGTATTAACAGATTCAGCAGTCTTGTGCTAACGTTGTCTGGGAGTGATGATGCGAGGAATAATGTAATACAGTAGGGGTTATAGGACCGGACGACAAGAAACCCTCCAAGGAATATGACGACTCGCAGTAAGAGGATACCGGGAAGTAAGAGTAATAAAAGAGGCAGAGACTGAAGGAAAATAATGCACGTATGAGGTGAAGCCACAGTTAAGGCCTTGATAACAAGGCGGAGCAGGATACCACAGCTGTGTCTTCGTTGTCTCATAATATACTGTATTGTGTTGTTTGCATCTAATTTCATCTGGTTATAGTAAATTATTGGCGAATGCTCTCCGCTGTCTATCACAATGTGGTTTAGTCGTCCATATAAAATAATTGCCACATATATAACCATCCGCACAACTACTGTGAGAATCAACATTAAATTCACAATCATTCTATATTATAGCTACAGACAATCCAGGGAAAACATTCACAAAAATTATGACTGTAGTTATAATGACAAGTTGCAACTTATATACAACTGGCTCGGTGCTTTATTTGTGTGATGAGGATCCGAAACAGATGGGTCAGTATCACAGGACACCATGATAACACAGTAGTCTATGTTATATGTTACAGTATGTATGTTACGAACGCATAATGTTTTGCAGGTGAATAGCATGGAAATGTTTCGAATCCAGTGTCATTAGGTTCCTCACTATTCGCCTCGTAGCTCAGTTCCAAAGTACCACTCACGGTTGTCCGTTCACCTGCCCTCTCTCTAACCCTGACTTCCACTTCCTTCCATCGAGGGGGGTACCGAAACTTTGGTTCGCGGGTGTACATCTAACCCTAAACACTCATACGCTGATGACTCCACCCATCACCTTCCCATTCGGTTCCGGCAACGCCCATCTCAACAGTTACTTCAATAAACAAGGGATGAGGCTATGGCACACCTAATGTCTGACTTGGCTCGTATCTCTGACTGGGGTTAAAATAATATGGTTGTTTTTAATGCATCTAAGACTCAGTTCTTACACCTATCAACCCGACAAAATCTTCCACAGGTATACCCACTAATGTTTAATAATATTCAGCTTAATCCTGCTTCATCCTTGAACATGCCTGGGGTTTCATTTACTCGGGACTTATCTTGGAAAGATCATATTACATCTCTTCTAAAATCTGCTTCCAAGAGATTGGGTGTGCTAAGCCGACTCCGCTCTTTCTTTACCCCTGCACAACTGTTGACTCTATACAGGGGTTTTATCCGCCCCTGCGTGGAGTACAACTCTCATGTGTGGGGAGGCTCCCCACATACAGCTCTTCTCAATAGGGTGGAGTAAAAGGCTTTTCATCTCATTAACTCTCTTCCTCTTACTGACTCCCTTCAACCTCTGTCTCTTCGCCGCACTGTTGCATCTTTATCTCTTTTCTATCGCTACTTTAATGATCACTGCTCCTCTGAACTGTCTGCTTGCATTCCTCCACCTCTACAACGGGCGCATTGCACCCGTCCGGCAGAAAAATCTCAACCCTTTTCTGTCCAATTCTCTAATGCAAGAGTTAACCGTTACTCCCAGTCTTTCATTTATGCAACAAGTCAGCTCTGGAACTGTCTCCCTCTGTCTGTATTTCCTGCTGCCTACGATCTCCAGTCTTTCAAACGCAGTGTGTCCAGGCATCTCAAAATGATCGGATCTTGAATTTGGCCCTCTATTGTATTTTGTTTTTCTCTTAGTAGGAACTGTTACTGCAGGCTCATGGCCTTTGGTTCCTTCTTCCTCGCATAAAAAAAAAAATAAATAATGGTGTGAAGTTGGGGGGAGGCAGGAGGTGTAGGGGTATGGGTGTATCGGGCAGATGGGCGTGAGAGTCGGCCAGAGGAGGTGGTGGTGGTTCTGAGGGTGGGTGTGGGTGGGGAAGTGGCCGAGCGGGGTGGGCGGGGTTGGTTAGCAAGGGCTGTTGTGCATGTTGGGGGTGTGGAAGAGGGTGAGATCGTCGGAGTAGGCGTGCGTAGATGTGGAGGGGAGAGGTCGGTGGTAGTGGGTTGTCCTGTAGGGGTGGCGGGGTGTTCGAGGCACGTGGGCTCAGGTGGAAAGGGTGAGGCTGCGGAGGGAAGGAGTGAGGGTGAGCGAGGGGAGATTGGTGTGGCAGGTGAGATGTCAGGTGAGGTGCAGGGGGTGGTGGCGGCGGGGGAGGATGAGGTGGTAGGGGGGGGTGGAGGGGGATGGCAAGGAGGAAACAGAGCACTCGTATGTGGAAGTGACAGGCGGTGCAGGCGCAGGGGGAGGTTGTGGGTGTGGGGTTGGTAGCGGTGGTGAGGTGGCTGGAGAGGTGGTTTGGAGTGTAGGTGGCAAGGAGGGAGTGCGATCTTGTGATGCCATCCCGGTGTTTGGAGGTGGGGTGCTTTGGGTGGTAGCAGGGTTCTGTGTTAGTGATGCGGGGTGGGCAGTGGGTGCGAAGCCAGGAGATGATGCGGCTGTGGGGGTGATGGCGAACGGTGTGCGGTGCTGGAACCGTGGTGGCTTGGCAGGGGCTGTGGAGTGGGGTGTGGCAGGTGGTGTGTGTCATCGGAGGCGAGAAAAGGTGGGGTGAGGTGTAGGCGGAGAGGGAGCCGGTGGTGGTGGGGAGATCCGGTCTCGAGGGGTTGTCTGAATGTTCAGGGATGGGGGGATGCAGGTGGTACCAGGGGGCTGAACTCGTGAGAGAGTGATGGGTGGTAGGGTGCGGGGTGTGGTGGGCGGCGAGGCATCTGGTGAAGTTATTTTGCATGAGGTGGGGCTCCATGGGGATGGTGAGGTTGAAGGTGGGGTAGGGTATGTGAGCGAGGAAAAAAAGGTGGATGGGGATGGGGAGGAGGAGGGTGTGATAGGGAAGGCGAATGAGTTGATCATGTGGGCGGGGAAAGCGAGTGGTGGTGAAGTGATGGTGGTGGGTGGTGCGAGGCAGTAGGTGGAAGGCAGTAGACAGAGGGAGGTGGTTTTGGGAAGTAGGTTAGGGGAAGATGAGGGAAGGGTCCTAGGAGGCCTGTGAAGAGGGAGGCAGGTTTTGTGCTGAGGGGGTATAGTGGTGTGTCGGGTGGGAAGGTTAGAAATAGGGGCAGGAATAGGGGAAGGAAGAACAGAAGAGATAGTGAGAGGGGAGGAAAAGGAAAGATAACGTTCCCCCCAGTCGTAGACTGGGGGAGATGTGAGGTTCCCCCACCATTACGGTGGGATGCGAGGGCAGTGGGGGGGCGCTTTTTGTGTTTCCTTTTTTGTATTTTCTTCCCCTGAGGCTTAGGGGAATTTGCGGATGGTAGGGAGGTTTGTAAGCGCCCTCGTGTCATTTCTTTGCGCTGGGCAGCTTCTAGCTACTCACAGATGTCGTCAATCGGGCATCCGTAGCAGCACGGAGAAAATTCCCACGGGCTGACGGTGATGAGGTCAATGGGGAATTGATTTATTTCGCCGATGCGTTCAGGGGTGGCATGGACGGCTAGAAGGCGCCTCATTAAACTGATATCTTTATCCAGGTCTCCCGTCGGTTCGTGTGTTATGAAATGTTCTTTAATATAATCGATGAGAATCCTGAGGAGCGTATGAAAATTCAGTTGTTTCCAGGTTTCTTCATCTGCCTCCGGGTAGGCAGTGGTGACTCGGCGTCTTGCCAGAGTTAGGGTATCATTTAGATTCCCGTGAAATTTTAGACTATCCAGTTGGGATAGTGCCACCACTTTCCCTAATGATGGGGTGATGGCCTGAACAACGAACTCGGTAAAGTTCTGCCAGGTGAGCTCCGGGACGATTTTCGGTGCTATGTTCGCCGCCGCTTTGCCCAATAGTGGGAGTGTGACTGCAATTTTCTGCTGGTCATTCTCAAAGCAAATATCCAGTAAGAGTTTAATTATCGTCAGATATGTGTGTATATCGTACTGGTCAGGGTCAAACCTGGATAATTGTACATGCGATTTTGTTGCCATGTTGCCAAATATTTCTCACTACCTTCCTTCTACTCCCGGGTCAAGAACCACCGCTGGCCACCAATGTAATGGTAGGAGAAAAAGGCCCGACTCCTCGGTCCTAAAACACCTAACGTGTAGCGGGGTCCTCTTTCATGACCGGAGTTTAGTGCACTGAAAGAGAGGCAGGACACAAAAACTCTAGGCAATAGCCTTTTACACGTGTATTCCCACAGTCAGACACAGGACAAAATACAGATATTACAAACACGAATAGTGACACGGAAATAAAACCTTACTTAGGATATTAGTATCTGGCCGGATACTGACTTAACCACTACGGTTGCCAATACAGAAAGTCTAGTGAACATGTGTACAGGGAGGACGGGCGCGCGTGACAGCGTGGGAGGGGGAGTTCACAGGGGGGGGGATGGGAAGGACTCGTGACGAGCCGGAACACAGTTATAGTAATATTGGGAAATGATACGACTTTCTAATTTACTCTTAGTATCACTTGATAGGAAAAGGGTTTTGACATTTGATCTATCACTCGTTTATATTGCGTTAGTTATGGAGAGGAGATGTTGTAGGGAGAGAGGGAATAGCGGGACACTGGATATTTACTGTATTTATGGTAATACATGTGGACGGATATTATTCTCACTTTCTATGGTTTTCTGACAGCAAGGGACATATGTATACTTTCAGTACAGAGACTTCCTCAGGGGAAGAATTCTTACTGGTGTCTTACGAGGGCGTCACTTATGAGTCAAAGTTCTCGGGATTCACTCACTGTCCACCTCCTTACTCACTCGTCCGTGATTTCACTCGCTCTGCTATTGGACATGCATTTAGTCATTGTATCACTGTAACCTGTTTTCTAGGGCAACGTCACACAATATAATTTCCGTCACTAGTCTTGAGGCAATACCATACTTGACATATATTCACTCGTGTCGTGTGGGCGGCGGGGAGACACGCCGGCGTCTATTTAGCAGGTCTAGGGGCACCGCCAGGGGAAGGCGTGCCGATAGGGCACGGAACGGCTCGCAGGGGCGTCTTCTCTCGTCCAGGGCTTCACGTGGGGCACAGGCCCGTAGTCTCCAGGCTGGGATTAGGGGTGGGGCCCTTAGGGCTGGGGCCAAACAAGTCTAGGAGTCTTTGGCTCCTGTTTCGGCCAGAGGTTGAGGTCCATCGCCGTCTCTTGGGCGTGGAGAGGTTGCGCCTGGGAGTCCTGGATATGGCCCGAGGAGGCTGAGGGCTGCGGTCCCCAAAATCAAGGGGCGCCGTCAGGTGGGGGCTGCGGCACCGTTTCGTACTGGGGCCTGACATGTGAGTCTCCTCTAGGGCCAGGCATAAGGTCCGGAGGCCAGGGGAGGCCGTTACTCCTTGCGGGGTCCCTCTGGTGCTGGGGAGCCGGGCGTCTGTCTCACACAGGGACGATCTCGGCACCTCTGTCTGGCCGTAGGGCCCAGCAATAGGCCGTGGATGTTTGGGGGAGTCAGCACACCTCTAGTCGTCTCTCTAGAGGCCGTGGGCTCATCTCTTCTGCAGGAAGGGGGAGCGGCAATCAGACATCTCAGGGGTAGTGCCTATGGAGCGGCAATAGGCCGTCTTCTTCGACAGGAAGGGTGAGTGGCAATCGGTCGCCTCAGGGGCAGCACCTCTAGAGCAGCAATCGGCCTTCTCCTTCGGTAGAGGAGTGAGTGGCAATAGGCCATCTCGGGAGCAGTGCTTCCAGAGCGGCAATCGGCCGTCTCCTTTCGGCAGGACGAGTGAGCGGAAATCGGCCGTTTCAGGGGCAGCACCTCCAGAGTGGTAATCGGCCGTCTCCTTCGGCAGGAGGAGTGAGCGGGAATCGGCCGTCTCCTTCGGCAGGAGGAGTGAGCGGGAATCGGCCGTCTCCTTCGGCAGAAGGAGTCAGCAGCAATCGGCCGTCTCAGAGGCAGCACCTACGGAGTGGCAATCGGCCGTTTCCTTCGGCAGGAGGAGTGAGCGGCAATCGGCCATCTCAGGGGCAGCACCTAACGAGCGACAATCGGCCGTCTCAGGGGCAGCACCTCCGGAGCGGCAATCGGCCGTCTCCTGGGACAGAAGAGATGAGTGGCAATATTCCGTTTTGGCAGAAACACCTTCAGTGCAACGCTTGGCTGACTAACGAAGGCGGGAGCGGCAATCGGCCGTCTCCAGAGGGGTGCTGACGGAAACTGAAATATCAGTTCCACCCCAGTCTGATTTGGCAGTGCTGCTCCCCGAAGGTAGTGTCCTCCGTCTGCTATGGTGACGGTGTGATGGCTGAGTGTGATAAGGTCGCACGGCCCGGACTGGTTTATGCCGTTTTCGTATTGGGTCCCCTAGTTTGGTTGTCGCTACTCCATGGGGTCCTGGTAGGGGTGTCGGGGTGTTTCTGGGGGTACTACACTGTTTCTTTCTCACTGTGTTTCTGGGGGCACTACGCTGCTCTTCCGTGTTTCTGGGGGCACTATGTTGTTCTTCTCTCACATCGTCTCCAGGGGCACTGATTTGCAAGCCACCCATTTCACCACTCTCCCCTTGGAAAAAGTCACTTCCCCGTGGCTGGAGGTGGTATAAGTGAGTGCTGTGGGTGGTGTATGCAGGCTGCAGATGCTGGAGTATTGCTTGCCATGCGGTGGTGTGAAAATTTTCCTCTTGTTCGGACTCGCAGGTGAGGAAAAGCGTGGAGTCAGTGACGGTTGACCGGAGAAGGGCACACAGGTGGTTTGGTCCTGTGAGCCGGCGATTCTTGCCTGTGGCCGGCGCCCATATGGCTTGTCTGATCTTCATTTTGGTCGGTGTTGTTGCTGGTGTGGTAGGGGGCTGTATGCTGGCTACTGACGGTCCGGGCCTGGTTTTGTGCCATGGTAATGCTGCGTTGAGTCTCTGGGGAGTGTAGGTGGAGGGGATTTGGGCTTGATGTATCATAACATTATTACCTTAACCTGTCCTATCACTCCAGTACGGCCTGTGGACCCTCCAGGGAAACGTCGTCTGTGGCATTTTGGAGACGCGGACTGGGAGGCCCTCAGGCAGTACTTCTTTGATTTTCCCTGGAATGATTATTGCTTCCATGGCCGGGACCAACCTGAGTGTGCCTTGCGCATTACGGAGGTTATTCTCTCGGACATGGAAGCATACATTCCTTTCTCATATCCTTTGACTAACGCAAGAAAGCCTTGATTTAATCACGCTTGTTCTAATGCTGTACGCAACAAGGAGAGGGCCTACAATAGGTACCGGAGCCAAACCACCCCTGAATCACATCATCTTTACGTTTCTGCCCGGAATCATGCTAAGTCTGTTCTTCGCTCTACTAAATATAATTTCATTCATACTAAATGCTCTCAACTCTTCAACTCGAATTCTTCCCGCTCCTTCTGGCACCTTGCCAAAAATCTTTCTAAAACTTTACCTCATCATCTTTCCCTCCTCTTTTCTACTCTGATGGTTCTGTAGCTATTTCTTCTATTGATAAAGCAGATCTCTTCGCACAGACTTTCTCTTCCAGTTCCACTTTAGATGATTCCGGTGCTGTTCCTCCATCACTTCCCCCCTCTGACTTCCTCATGGCTGACGTTAAAATGTCTTCAGTTGATGTATTTTCTGCCATCAATGGCCTCAGTACTAACAAGGCATATGGGCCTGATGGGGTCCCTCCTGTTGTTCTCAAGAACTGTGCTTCTGTGCTTACACCCTGCCTAGGCAAACTCTTTCGCCTTTGTCTGTCAACTTGTACCTTTCCTTCTTGCTGGAAGTTTGCTCTGATTCAGCTAGTCCCAAAGAAGGGTGACCACTCCCAACCCTCCAACTATCGTCCAATTGCTTTAACGTCCTGTATTTCAAAAGTTTTCGAGTCAATTCTTATTAGAAAATATTTCAGGCATCTTTCCTATCACAACCTTCTTTCCGATCGTCAGCATGGGTTCCATCAGGGACGCTCCACTAGCGATCTTCTCACCTACCTTTCAGACTCCTAGTCATCCTCCTTTCGGGACTCTGGAGAAAGCTTTGCCATTGCACTTGACATCTCAAAGACTTTCGGTCGAGTCTGGCATAAATCTTTAATTTCCAAACTGTCCTCCTACGGTTTCTATCCTTCTATCTGTGCCTTCATCACTATCTTCCTTTCTGGTCGTTCTATAGCCGCTGTTGTAGACGGCTATCGTTTTTCTCCTAGATCTATCAACAGTGGTGTTCCTCAGGGCTCTGTCCTATCACCAACTCTCTTCCCTTTGTTCATCAATGATCTAAACTGTACATCTAACCCTATCCACTCATACGCTGATGACTCCACCCTTCACCTTTCCATTCGGTTCCCGCAACGCCCATCTCAACAGTTACTTCAACAAACAAGGGATGAGGCTATGGCACACCTAATGTCTGACTTGGCTCGTATCTCTGACTGTGGTAAAAATAATATAGTTGTTTTTATTACATCTAAGACTCAGTTCTTACACCCATCAACCCGACAAAATCTTCCACAGGTATACCCACTAATGTTTAATAATATTCAGCTTAATCCTGCATCATCCTTGAACATACTTGGGGTTTCATTTACTCGGGACTTATCTTGGAAAGATCATATTATATCTCTTGTAAAATCTGCTTCCAAGAGATTGGGTGTCCTAAGCCGACTCCATTCTTTCTTTACCCCTGCACAATTATTGACACTATACAGGGGTTTTATCCGCCCCTGTATGGAGTACAACTCTCATGTGTGGGGAAGCTCCCCACATACAGCTCTTCTCAATAGGGTGGAGTCAAACACTTTTCGTCTCATTAACTCTCCTCCTCTTACTGACTCCCTTCAACCTCTGTCTCCTTGCCGCACTCTTCCATCTATATCTCTTTTCTATCGCTACTTTAATGGTCACTGCTCTTCTGAACTGTCTGCTAGCATTCCTCCACCTCTACGACGGGTGTGTAGTACCCGTCCGGGCAGCAAACTCTCATCCATTTTCTGTCCAACTCTCTAATGCAAGAGTTAACCGTTACTCCCAGTCTTTCATTTATGCAACAGGTCAGCTCTGGAACTGTCTCCCTCTGTATGTATTTCCTGCTGCCTATGATCTCCAGTCTTTCAAACGCAGTGTGTCCTGGCATCTCAAAATGATCGGATCTTGAATTTGGCTCTCTATTGTATTTTGTTTTTCTCTTGGAGTGAACTGTTACTCTGGTCTCATGGCCTTTGGTTCCTTCTTCCTCGCATAAAAAAAAAAATAATAATGGTGTGAAGTTGGGGGGAGGCAGGAGGTGTAGGGGTATGGGTGTATCGGGCAGATGGGCGTGAGAGTCGGCCGGAGGGGGTGGTGGTGGTTCTGAGGGTGGGTGTGGGTGGGGAAGTGGGCGTGCTGGGTGGGCGGGGTTGGTTAGCACGGGCTGTTGCGCGTGTTGGGAGTGCTTTGGAGGGTGAGGTCGTCGAAGTGGGCGTGCGTCGGTGTGGAGGGGATGTAACTTGCAATACTTTGATGATAGAAACTCTGTGTATAAACAGCTAGATAAGGAGTTTATTACAAGCTCACAGTAAAACAGTCTGCTCGTGTCGGCTGCCCGATATCAAATGATGCAATAACGCCGTCTTCAGGCGTGGGAAAGCATGCTGACCTAGCAAATTTAGTGGGGGCATGTATGCATTGGGGGGGGACATATATACATCGGGGGTAAACATATTGTGGAGGGGGTACACTACTCCCCCGGGTAGCTGAGATGGTGTAGCCTGACACCAGGAGTTGAATGGTGGGTGACTATAGTAGTAAGGCAGGACCGGGGAGGTTCGTACAAGGGATAAATATGATACAGGGGCCGCACGGGAGACATGGCCATGTTGAGGGGAGGGAATTAGAAGGATATATACATATAAGATATACAAGGAAGAATAGGTACAAATCCAGTAAGGGTCGAAGGGATATATAAACATAAGGGGAAGTAGACATATTGTGGAGGGGGTACAGGGAGAGGTCGGTAGTAGTGGGTTGTCCTGTGGGTGTGGCGGGGTGGGCGGGGCACTTGGGCTCAGGTGGAAAGGGTGAGGCTGCGGAGGGAAGGGGTGAGGGTGAGCGAGGGGAGATTGGTGTGGCAGGTGAGATGTCAGGTGAGGTGCAGGGGGTGGTGGCGGCTGGTCAGGCTGAGGTGGTAGGGGGGGTGGAGGGGGATGGCGAGGAGGAAACATAGCACTCGTATGTGGAAGTGACAGGCAGTGCAGGAGCAGGGGGAGGTTGGGGGTGCGGGGTCGGTAGCGGTGGTGAGGTGGCAGGAGAGGTGGCTTGGAGTGTAGGTGGCGAGGAGGGAATGCGATCTTGTGGCGCCATCCCGGTGTTTGGTGGAGGGGTGGTTTGGGTGGTAGCAGGGTTCTGTGCTAGTGGTGTGGTGTGGGCAGTGGGTGCAAAGCCAGGAGATGGTGCGGCTGTGGGGGTGATGGTGGACGGTGTGCGGTGCTGGAACCATGGTGGCTTGGCAGGGGCTGTGGAGTGGGGTTTAGCAGGTGGTGTGTTTCGTCGGAGGCAAGGAAGGTGGGGTGAGGTGTAGGGGGAGAGGGAGCCTGTAGGGGTGGGGAGATGCGGTCTCGTGGGGTTGTCTGAATGTTCAGGGATGGGGCAGTGCAGGTGGTAGCTGGGGGCTGAGCTCGTGAGAGAGTGATGGGTGGTAGGGTGCGGGGTGTGATGGGCAGCGAGGCATCTGGTGAGGTTATTGGGGATGAGGTGGGGGTCCATGGGGATAGTGAGGTTGAAGGTGGGGTAGGGGAGGTGAGCGAGGAAAAAAAGGTGGATGGGGGTGAGGAGGAGGAGGGTGTGATAGGGAAGGCGAATGAGTTGACCATGTGGGTGGGGAAAGTGAGTGGTGGTGAAGTGATGGTGGTGGTTGGTGCAGGGTGGAAGGTGGAAGGCAGTAGACAGAGGGAGGTGGTTTTGGGAAGTAGGTTAGGGGAAGATGAGGGAAGGGTCCTAGGAGGCCTGTGAAGAGGGAGGCAGGTTTTGTGTTGAGGGGGTATAATGGTGTGTGGGGTGGGAATGTTAGAAATAGGAGCAGGAATAGGGGAAGGTAGAACAGAAGAGATAGTGAGAGGGGAGGAAAAGGAAAGATAACGTTACCCCCTGTCGTAGACTGGGGGAGATGTGAGGTGGCCCCCGCCATTACGGTGGGATGCGAGGGCAGTGGCGGGGCGCTTTTTGTGTTTCCTTTTTTGTATTTTCTTCTCCTGAGGCTTAGGGGAATTTGCGTATATTGAGGAGGTTTGTAAGCACCCTCGTGTCATTTTGTTGCGCTGGACAGCTTCTAGCTGCTCACGGATGTCGTGGATCGGGCATCCGTGGCAGCACGGAGAAAATTCCCACGGGCTGACGGTGATGAGGTCAATGGGGAATTGATTTGTTTCGCCGATGCGTTGAGCGGTGGCATGGACGGCTAGAATGCGCCTCATTAAACTGATATCTTTATCCAGGTCTCCCGTCGGTTCGTGTATTATGAAATGTTCTTTAATAAAACCGGGGAGAATCCTGAGGAGTGTATGAAACGTGAGTTGTTCCCGGGTTTCTTCATCTGCCTCCGGGTAGGCAGTGGTGACTCGGCGTCTTGCCAGAGTTAGGGTATCATTTAGATTCCCGTGAAATTTTAGACTATCCAGTTGGGATAGTGCCACCACTTTCCCTAATGATGGGGTGATGGCCTAAACAACGAACTCTATAAAGTTCTGCAGGGTGAGCTCTGGGACAATTTTCGGTGCTATGTTCGCCGCCGCTTTGCCCAATAGTGGGAGTGTGACTGCAATTTTCTGCTGATCATTCTCAAAGCCAATATCAAGTAAGGGTTTAATTATCGTCAGACATGTGTGTATATCATACTGGTCAGGGTCAAACCTGGATAATTGTTCGTGCGGTTTAGTTGCCATGTTGCCAAATATTTCTCACTACCTCTCTTCTACGCCCGGGTCAAGAACCACTGCTGGCCACCAGTGTAATGCTAGAAGAAAAAGGCCCGACTCCTCGGTCCTAAAACACCTAACGTGTAGCGGGGTCCTCTTTCGTGACCGGAGCTTAGTGCAATGAAAAAGAGGCAGGACACAAAAATTCTAGGCAATAGCCTTTTACACGTGTATTCCCACAGTCAAACACAGGACAAAATACAGATATTACAAACACGAATAGTGACACGGAAATTAAACCTTACTTAGGATATTAGTATCTCGCAGGATACTGACTTAACCACTACAGTTGCCAATACAGAAAGTCTAGTGAACAGGTGTACAGGGAACACGGGCGCGCGTGAGAGTGCAGTAAGGGGAGTTCACACGGGGGGGGATGGGAAGGACTCGTGACGACCCGGAACAGAGTTATAGTAATATTGGGAAAAGATACGTCTTTCTAATTTACTCTTAGTATCACTTGATAGAAAAAGGGTTTTGACATTTGATCTATCACTCGTTTATATTACGTTAGTTATGGGGAGGAGATGTTGTAGGGAGAGAGGGAATAGCGGGACACAGGATATTCACTGTATTTACGGTAATACAAATGGACGGATATTATTCTCACTTACTATGGTTTTCTGACAGCAAGGGACATATGTACACTTTCACTACAGAGACTTCCTCAGTGGAAGAATTCTTACTGGTTTCTTACGAGGGCGTCACTTATGAGTCGGAGTTCTCGGGATTCACTCATTGTTCTCATCCTTACTCACTCGCTCGTAATTTCACTCGCCCTGCTATTGGACATGCATTTAGTCATTGTATCACTGTAACCTGTTTTCTAGGGCAACGTCACACAATATAATTTCCGTCACTAGTCTTGGGGCAATACCATACTTGACATATTCACTCGTGTCGTGTGGGCGGCGGGGAGACACGCCGGAGTCTATTTAGCCGGGCTAGAGGCACCGCCAGGGAAAGACGTGCTGAGAGGGCACGGGACGGCTCACGGGGACGTATTATCTCGTTCAGGGCTTCACGATGGGGCACAGGTCCGTAGTGTCCGGGTTGGGATTAGGGGTGGTGCCCTCAGGGCTGAGGCCAAACAGGTCTAAGAGTCTTTGGCTCCTGTTTCGGCCAGAGGTGGAAGTCCGTCGCCGTCTCTTGGGAGTGGAGAGGTTGCACCTGGGAGTCCTGACTAGGGCCCAAGGAGGCTGAGGGCTGTGGTCCCCAAAATCAAGGGGCGCCATCAGGCGGGGGCTGCGGAACCGTCTCGTGCTGGGGCCCGACAGGTGAGTCTATTCTAGGGCCAGGCATAAGGACCGGAGGCCAGGGGAGGCCGTTAGTCCTTGCGGTTTCCCTCTGGTGCTGGGGAGCCGGGCGTCTGTCTCACGCAGGGGCGATCTCGGAACCTCTGCCTGTCTGTAGGGTCCGGCAATAGGACGTGGCTGTGTGGGGGAGTCAGCACACCTCTGGTCGTCTCTCCAGAGGCCGTGGGCTCGTCTATTCTGCAGGAGGGGCGAGCAGCAATCAGTCGTCTCAGGGGTAGCGCCTATAGAGCGGCAACAGGCCGTCTCCTTCGGCAGGAAGGGTGAGAGGCAATCGGCCTTTTATGGGGCAGCACCTCTAGAGCGGAAATCGGCATCTCCTTCGGCAGGAGGAGTGAGTGTTAATAGGCCATCTGAGGAGCAGTGCTTCCAGAGCGGCAATCGGGCGTCTCCTTCGGCAGGAGGAGTGAGCGGCAATCGGCCGTCTCCAGAGGGGTGCTGACGGAAACTGAAATATCAGTTCCACCCCAGTCTGATTTGGCAGTCCTGCTCCCAGAAGGCAGTGTCCTGCATCTGCTATGGTGGCGGTGTGATGCCTGAGTGTGATAAGGGTGCACGGCCCGAGCTGCTTTATGCCGTTGTCGTATTGGGTCCCCTTGTGTGGGTGTGGCTACTCCATGGGGTCCTGGTAGGGGTCTCGGTGTGTTTCTGGGGGTACTACACTGTTTCTTTCTCACTGTGTTTCTGGGGACACTACCTGCTCTTCCGTGTTTCTCGGGGCATAATGTTGTTCTTCTCTCACATCGTCTCCAGGGGAAATGATTTCCAAGTCACGCATTTCACCACTCTCCCCTTGGAAAAAGTCACTTCCCCGTGGCTAGAGCTGGTATACGTGAGTGCCGTGGGTGATGTATGCAGGCTGGAGATGCTGGAGTAGGGCTTACCATGCGGTGGTGTGAAAATTTTCCTCTTGTTCGGCGTCGCAGGTGAGGAAAAGCGTGGAGTCGGTGAGGGTTGACCGGAGGAGGGTAAGCAGGTGGTATGGTCCTCTGAGCCGACGATCCTTGCCTGTGGCCGGCGCCCATATGGCTCGTTTGATCTTCATTTTGGTCGGTGTTGTGGCGGGTTTGCTAGGGGGCTGTATGCTGGCTACTGACGGTCCGGGCCTGGTTTTGTGACAAGGTAATGCGGTGTTGAGTCTCTGGGGAGTGTAGGTGGAGAGGATTTGGGCTTGATGTATTATAACATTATTACCTTAACCTGTCCTATCATTCCGGTACGGCCTGTGGACCCTCCAGGGAAACGTCGTCTGTGGCATTTTGGAGACGCGGACTGGAAGGCCCTCAGCCAGTACTACTTTCATTTTACCTGGAATGATTATTGCTTCCATGGCCAGGAGCCACCTGAGTGTGTCTTGCGCATTACGGAGGTTATTCTCTCGGGCATGGAAGCATACATTCCTTTCTCATATCCTTTGACTAATGCAAGAAAGCCTTGGTTTAATCACGCTTGTTCTAATGCTGTCCGCAACAAGGAGAGGGCCTACAAAAGGTACCAGAGCCAACCCACCCCTGAATCACATCATCTTTAAGTTTCTGCCCGGAATCGTGCTAAGTCTGTTCTTCGCTCTACTAAAAATAATTTCAACCATACTAAATGCTCTCAACTCTCCAACTCGAATTCTTCCCGCTCCTTCTGGCACCTTGCCAAAAATCGTTCTAACAACTTTATCTCATCATCCTTCCCTCCTCTTTTCTACTCTGATGGTTCTGTAGCTATTTCTTCTACTGATAAAGCAGATCTCTTCACACAGACTTTCTCCTCCAATTCCACTTTAGACGATTCCGGTGCTATTCCTCCATCACTTCCTCCCTCTGACTTCCTCATGGCTGACGTTAAAATTTCTTCAGTTGATATATTTTCTGCCATCACTGGCCTCAGTACTAACAAGGCATATGGGCCTGATGGGGTCCCTCCTGTTGTTCTCAAGAACTGTTCTTCTGTGCTTACACCCTGCCTAGGCAAACTCTTTCGCCTTTGTCTGTCAACTTGTACCTTTCCTTCTTGCTGGAAATTTGCTCTCATTCAGCCAGTCCCAAAGAAGGGTGACCACTCCCAACCCTCCAACTATCATCCAATTGCTTTAACGTCCTGTATTTCAAAAGTTTTCGAGTCAATTCTCAATAGAAAAATTTTAAGACATCTTTCCTATCACAACCTTCTTTCCGATCGTCAGCATGAGTTCCGTCAGAGACGCTCCACTGGCGATCTTCTCGCCTACCTCTCAGACTCCTAGTATCCTCCTTTCGGGACTTTGGCGAAAGCTTTGCCATTGCACTTGACATCTCAAAGGCTTTCGATCGAATCTGGCATAAATCTTTATTTTCCAAACTGTCCTCCTACGGTTTCTATCCTTCTATCTGTGCCTTCATTGCTAGCTTCCTATCTGATCGTTCTATAGCCGCTGTTGTAGACGGCCATCGTTCTTCTCCTAGATCTATCAACAGTGGTGTTCCTCAGGGCTCTATCCTATCACCAACTCTCTTCCTTTTATTCATCAATGATCTAATCTGTACATCTAACCCTATCCACTCATACGCTGATGACTCCACCCTTCACCTTTCAATTCGGTTCCCGCAACGCCCATCTCAACAGTTACTTCAACAAACAAGGGATGAGGCTATGGCACACCTAATTTCTGACTTGGCTCGTATCTCTGACTGGGGTAAAAATAATATGGTTGTTTTTAATGCATCTAAGACTCAGTTCTTACACCCATCAACCCGACAAAATCTTCCACAGATATACCCACTAATGTTTAATAATATTCAGCTTAATCCTGCATCATCCTTGAACATGCCTGGGGTTTCATTTACTCGAGACTTATCTGAGAAAGATCATATTACATCTCTTGTAAAATCTGATTCCAAGAGATTGGGTGTGCTAAGCCGACTCCATTCTTTCTTTACCCCTGCATAATTGTTGACTAAATACAGGGGTTTTATCCGCCCCTGTATGGAGTACAACTCTCAAGTGTGCGGAGGCTCCCCACATACAGCTCTTCTCAATAGCGTGGAGTCAAAGGCTTTTCGTCTCATTAACTATCCTCCTCTTACTGACTCCCTTCAACCTCTGTCTCTTCGCCGCACTGTTGCATCTTTATCTCTTTTCTATCGCTACTTTAATGGTCACTGCTCCTCTGAACTGTCTGCTTGCATCCCTCCACCTCTACGACGGGCGCGTGGCACCCATCCGGCAGCAAACTCTCATCCATTTTCTATCCAACTCTCTAATTCAAGAGTTAACCGTTATTCCCAGTCTTTCATTTATGCAACAGGTCAGCTCTGGAACTGTCTTCCTCTGTCTGTATTTCCTGCTGCCTATGATCTCCAGTCTTTCAAACGCAGTGTGTCCAGGCATCTCAAAATGATCAGATATTGAATTTGGCTCTCTATTGTATTTTGTTTTTCTTTTCGAGTGAACTGTTACTCCTGTCTCATGGCCTTTGGTTCCTTCTTCCTCGCATAAAAAAAAATAATAATAATGGTGTGAAGTTGGGGGGAGGCAGGAGGTGTAGGGGTATGGGTGTATCGGGCAGATGGGCGTGAGACTCGGCCGGAGGGGGTGGTGGTGGTTCTGAGGGTGGGTGTGGGTGGGGAAGTGGCCATGCGGGGTGAGCGGGGTTGGTTAGCACGGGCTGTTGCGCGTGTTGGGGGCGCGGTGGAGGGTGAGATCGTTGGAGTGGGTGTGCGTAGGTGTGGAGGGGAGAGGTCGGTGGTAGTGGGTTGTCCTGTGGGGGTGGCGGGGTGGGCGGGGCACGTGGGCTCAGGAGGAAAGGGTGAGGCTGCAGAGGTATGGGGTGAGGGTGAGCGAGGGGAGATTGGTGTGGCAGGTGAGATGTCAGGTGAGGTGCAGGGGGTGGTGGCGGCTGGTGAGGCTGAGGTGGTAGGGGGGGAGGAGGGGGATGGCGAGGAGGAAACATAGCACTCGTATATGGAAGTGACAGGCGGTGCAGGAGCAGGGGGAGGTTGGGGGTGTGGGGTCGGTAGTGGTGGTGAGGTAGCAGGAGAGGTGGCTTGTAGTGTAGGTGGCAAGGAGGGAGTGCAATCTTGTGGCGACATTCCGGTGTTTGGTGGTAGGGTGGTTTGGGTGGTAGCAGAGTTCTGTGCTAATGGTGTGGTGTGGGCAGTGGGTTCAAAGCCAGGGGATGGTGCGGCTGTGGGGGTGATGGCGAATGGTGCGCGATGCTGGAACTGTGGTGGCTTGGCAGGGGCTGTGGAGTGGGGTGTGGCAGGTGGTGTGTGTCGTCGGAGTCGAGGAAAGGTGGGGTGAGGTGTAGGGGGAGAGGGAGCCGGTGGTGGTGGGGAGATGCGGCCTCCTGGGGTTGTCTCAATGTTCAGGGATGGGGCGGTGCAGGTGATAGCTGGTTGCTGAGCTCGTGAGAGTGATGGGTGGTAGGGTGCGGGATGTGGTGGGCGGCAAGGCATCTTGTGCGCTTATTGGGGATGAGGTGGGGGTCCATGGGGATAGTGAGGTTGAAGGTGCGGTAGGGGAAGTGAGCGAGGAAAAAAAGGTCGATGGGGGTGAGGAGGAGGAGGGTGTGATAGGGAAGGCGAATGAGTTGACCATGTGGGCGGGGAAAGTGAGTGGTGGTGAAGTGATGGTGGTGGGTGGTGCGGGGTGGTAGGTGGAAGGCAGTAGACAGAGGGAGGTGGTTTTGGGAAGTAGGTTAGGGGAAGATGAGGAAAGGGTCCTAGGAGGCCTGTGAAGAGGGAGGCAGATTTTGTGTTGAGGGGGTATAGTGGTCTGTGGGGTGGGAACGTTAGAAATAGGGGCAGGAATACTGGATGGTAGAACAGGAGAGATAGTGAGAAGGGAGGAAAAGGAAAGATAACGTTCCCCCCTGTCGTAGACTGGGGGAGATGTGAGGTGCCCCCGCCATTACGATGGGATGCGGGGGCAGTGGGGGGGCGCTTTTTGTGTTTCCTTTTTTGTATTTTCTTCCCCTGAGGCTTAGGGGAATTTGCGTATGGTGGGGAGGTTTGTAAACGCCCTCGTGTCATTTGGCTGCGCTTGGCAGCTTCTAGCTGCTCACGGATGTTATCGATCGGGCATCCATGACGGCACGGAGAAAATTCTCATGGGTTAACGGTGATGAGGTCAATGGGGAATTGATTTATTTCGCCGATGCGTTGAGGGGTGCCATGGACGGCTAGAAGGCGCCTCATTAAACTGATATCTTTATCCAGGTCTCCCGTCGGTTCATGTATTATGAAATGTTCTTTAATTAAACCGGGGAGAATCCTGAGGAGTGTATGAAACGTGAGTTGTTTCCGGGTTTCTTCATCTGCCTCCGGGTAGGCAGTGGTGACTCGGCGTCTTGCCAGAGTTAGGGTATCATTTAGATTTCCGTGAAATTTTAGACTATTCAGGTTGGATAGTGACACCACTTTCCCTAATGATGGGGTGATGGCCTGAACAACGAACTCTGTAAAGTTCTGCCAGGTGAGCTCCGGGACGATTTTCGGTGCTATGTTCGCCGCCGCTTTGCCCAATAGTGGGAGTGTGACTGAAATTTTCTGCTGGTCATTCTCAAAGCAAATATCCAGTAAGGGTTTAATTATCGTCAGATATGTGTGTATATCGTACTGGTCAGGGTCAAACCTGGATAATTGTACGTGCGGTTTAGTTGCCATGTTGCAAAATATTTCTCACTGCCTCTCTTCTACGCCCGGGTCAAGAACCACCGCTGCCCACCAGTGTAATGCTAGGAAAAAAAGGCCCGACTCCTCGGTCCTAAAACACCTAACGTGTAACGGGGTCCTCTTTCGTGACCGGAGTTTAGTGCAATGAAAGAGAGGCAGGACACAAAAACTCTAGGCAATAGCCTTTTACACGTGTATTCCCACAGTCAAACACAGGACAAGATACAGATATTACAGACACGAATAGTGACACGGAAATAAAACCTTATTTAGGATATTAGTATCTCGCAGGATACTGACTTAACCACTACGGTTGCCAATACAGAAAGTCTAGTGAACAGGTATACAGGGAAGACGGGCGCGCGTGAGAGCCCAGGAGGGGGAGTTCACAGGGGTGAGGATGGGAAGGACTCGTGACGAGACGGAACAGAGTTATTGTAATATTGGGAAAGGATACGTCTTTCTAATTTACTCTTAGTATCACTTGATAGGAAAAAGGTTTTGACATTTGATCTATCACTCTTTTATATTACGTTAGTTATGGGGAGGAGATGTTGTAGGGAGAGAGGGAATAGCGGGACACTGGATATTCACTGTATTTACGGTAATACAAATGGACGGATATTATTCTCAATTTCTATAGTTTTCTGACAGCAAGGGACATATGTATACTTTCACTACAGAGATTTCCTCAGGGGAAGAATTCTTACTGGTTTCTTACGAGGGCGTCACTTATGAGTCAGAGTTCTCGGGTTTCACTCACTGTTCTCATCCTTAATCACTCGCCCGTGATTTCACTCGCCCTGCTATTGGACATGCATTTAGTTATTGTATCACTGTAACCTGGTTTCTAGGGCAACGTCACACAATATAATTTCCGTCACTAGTCTTGGGGCAATACCATACTTGACATATATTCACTCGCATCGTATGGGCGGCGGGTAGACACGCCGGCGTCTATTTAACCGGGCTAGGGGCACCGCCAGGGAAAGGCGTGCCGAGAGGGCAAGGGACGGCTCGCAGGGGCGTCTTCTCTCGTCCAGGGCTTCACGTGGGGCACAGGCCCGTAGTCTCCGGGCTGGGATTAGGGGTGGGGCCCTCAGGGCTGGGGCCAAACAGGTCTAGGAGTCTCTGGCTCCTGTTTCGGCCAGAGGTGGAGGTCCGTCGCCGTCTCTTGGGCGTGGAGAGGTTGCGCCTGGGAGTCCTGGATAGGGCCCGAGGAGGCTGAGGGCTGCGGTCCCCAAAATCAAGGGGCGCCGTCAGGTGGGGGCTGCGGCACCGTCTCGTGCTGGGGCCCGACAGGTGAGTCTCCTCTAGGGCCAGGCGCGAGAACCGGAGGCCAGGGGAGGCCGTTAGTCCTCGCGGGGTCCCTCTGGTGCTGGGGAGCCGGGCGTCTGTCTCACGCAGGGGGCGATCTCGGCACCTCTGTCTAGCCGTAGGGCCCGGCAATAGGCCGTGGCTGTGTGGGGCAGCCAGCACACCTCTAGTCGTCTCTCCAGAGGCCGTGGGCTCGTCTCTTCTGCAGGAGGGGTGAGCGGAAATCATCCGTCTCAGGGGTAGCGCCTATGGAGAGGCAATAGGCCGTCTCCTTCGGCAGGAAGAGTGAGCGGCAATCGGCTGCCTCGGGGACAGCACCTCTAGAGCGGCAATCGGCTGTCTCCTTCGGCAGGAGGAGTGAGTGGCAATAGGCCATCTCGGGGGCAGTGCTATTTACGGGCATGAGTCATGGTACAGTACAATTGCAACAGATCAGAAAGTATTAGGATTTGAGAATAAAATACTGAGAAGGATTCTTGGGGTAAAGTGGCAAGACAGAGTTCCAATTGCAAGGGATATTACGAGAGTGGATTTAGTTTGAAATTTCGCTACTGAGATTTAAATACAGCTAGTGAGATTTAAATATACAAAGCTGTCCAATTATGTAGCTTTGGCTGCGTGAATTAGCCTATGTGTCAACAGACCGCCAAGGGAATATGGAGATTTATTATTTTTAAATGGCTTAGCACACCCAATCTCTTGGAAGCAGATTTTACAAGAAAGGTAATATGTTCTTTCCAAGATAAATTCCGAGAGAATGAAACCCCAATCGGCCATCTCCTTAGGCAGGAGGAGTGAGAAGCAATCGGAACTCTCAGGGGCAGCACTGCCGGAGTGGCAGTCGGCCGTCTCCTTCGGCAAGAGGAGTGAGCGGCAATCGGCCGTCTCAGAGGCAGCACCTCTGGAGTGGCAATTGGCCGTCTGCTGTTGCGGAAGAGATGAGTGGGAATAGGCCGTCTCGGCAGAAACACCTCCAGTGCAACGCTTGGCCGACTGACGAAGGCGGGAGCGGCAATCGGGCGTCTCCAGAGGGGTGTGACGGAAACTGATATATCAGTTCCATCCCAGTCTGATTTGGCAGTCCTGCTCCCTGAAGGTAGTGTCCTCCGTCTGCTATGGTGGTGGTGTGATGGCTGAGTGTGATAAGGGCGCACGGCCCGGGCTGGTTTATGCTGTTGTCGTACTGGGTACCCTAGTGTGGGTTGGCTACTCCATGGGGTCCTGGTAGGGGTGTCGGTGTGTTTCTGGAGGCACTACACTGTTTCTTTCTCTCTGTGTTTCTGGGGGTACTACGCTGCTCTTCCGTGTTTCTAGGGGCACTATGTTGTTCTCTCACATCATCTCCAGGGGCACTGATTTGCAAGCCACGCATTTCACCACTCTCCCCTTGGAAAAAGTCACTTCCCCGTGGCTGGAGGTGGTATACATGAGTGCCGTGGGTGGTGTATGCAGGCTGGAGATGCTGGAGTAGGGCTTGCGATGCGGTGGTGTGAAAATTTTCCTCTTGTTCGGCGTCGCAGGTGAGGAAAAGCATGGAGTCAGTGAGGGTTTACCGGAGGAGAGTA
>NC_136962.1:3810250-4036023 GCF_032717465.1 Coenobita brevimanus | reverse complement strand
TCTAGAAATGGCTTTCAAAAATGAAATTGATGAAATAAAGAAGCAAATGCACTTGCAAAAGGAAGAGATAGAAAAACTGGGAAGGGAGGCCAATAAGAAAGACACAACCATCAGTGAACTAACAGTGGAATTGAATACGCTTAGGAAGAAAGTGAGTGAAATGGGAAGTACAGTATTTAATCACGAGAGTGTTATGGAAGAGTTAAAAAATGACACAGAGACAATTAGACAAGCAATCAGTCTTATGGACCAGAGCAGTGATATTGAGGAGAAGATAACACAGGTGAATGAAGCTGTGCAAAGCTACAAAAATGATGTGGAAACCACGTATGCTGAAATGGTGAAAGTAAAGAAAGACTTAGAAACAAGGGTGGAGGAAAAAAGCATTAAAAAGGAAGTGAAAAGAATAATCCAAAACAATCCAAAGTTAGTCAGAGATTCAGTAGAAATAAATAAATCAATAGTAATCACTGGTATAGAAGAGGAAGAAATTAAAAACAAAATCACTAGAGACAAAAAGGAGATGGCAAATGTAATGAACTTACTGAAAGAAGTATCAGAGGAAATCTGTAGTAAAGACATAGAGGAACACAAAAGGTTAGGGAAATACGAGAAAAGCAAGACAAGACCTCTAAAGGTGACTTTCCAGAGTGTAAACACTGTGGAAGAGATACTAAAAAATGCAAAGAATCTTATGGAAAAAGAGGAGTTCAAAAATGTATGGATAAAAAGATGTCTAACACAAGAGGAACTGGAATTACTGAAAGAGAAAAGGGAGGAAGCAAAAACAAAAAATGAGGGAAGATCAGAAGAGGACAAGAAGAAATTTTTTTACAAAGTAATAGGATTGCAGGTACGAAAGTGGTACACAAACAGGATGGAAGAAAAAGGAGGAAGTTAGTAGAACCATGTCATGACAAGTATATAAACAAGATGATAAAGTTGATGTACTCAAATGTGGATGGAATGGTATCTAAATTACTAGAGATGAATGATTATGTCAGAGAAAATGAACCACAAATAATATGCCTAACTGAGACAAAATTAACACCAAGGATATCCAATGACATACTAAACTTAGAGGAATACAATATATGGAGAAGAGACAGAAATTTAAAAAAAGGAGGAGGAATTATAATATTAACTAAGAAAAATCTAAAAGTCAAGGAAATAAACCTAGATATACCATCACAAGTAGAACTGATTGCAGTAGAGATCGACACATCTGAAGGTAAAGTAATTGTAGCCAATTTGTATATGCCACCCAAATCAAACACATGGGAAAGAGACGAATATGAGGACCTAGCAGAGAGTACAATTCAGAGTAAAAGATCCTTGCTACATAAAATGGAAGAGAAATCGGAAAGAATTATACTAACTGGGGATTTCAATACAAATATAAATTGGAATACTCTAGATATAAATAGCCAAGAAAGCTGCTGGGACCAAAAGCTCCTGGATCTCGTACAAGAGTTTTTCTTAACGCAACATGTGAGGGAAACCACTAGAAAAAGAGGACTTGATGTACCTTCAGTGCTAGATCTAATATTTACTAGGCAAGAAAATGACATTGACAGTTTAATATATCACCCTCCACTTGGCAAAATCGATCATGCAGTACTAAATTATAACTTCAGGATAGCATATGACATAGTAAACAGCACTGACAGTTACAAAAAGAGACTAAAGTATAAAAAGGGAAATTATCAAGACCTAAAGAAGTATTTCTTAGAAGTTGATTGGGAAAATGAGCTTAGAGGACAAGATTTAAATGCTGTATATAAAAAATTTTGTGAATTTTGTGAAATAGGAGTCCAGAATTACATCCCACAGCACAAAGAAGCAGATAAGAAAATACAGAAATGGTTCAATACAGAATGTAAAAAATCTAAAGAAAGAAGAGATTTGTTGTGGAATAGATACAGAAGACACAATAGTGAAAGGGCATATAATAATTACAAACAGGCAAGAAACGACTATAAAAGAATAAGGAGGGAAGCCCAAAAACAGTTTGAGGAGGATATAATAAATAAAAGTAGTGATCAACCAAAGCTGTTTTACAGCTATATCAGAAGCAAAACCAAAGTAAAAGATATAATACAATCCATTACGGACGAGGGAATCACTTATACACAAGAGAAAGATATTTGTGAAGCACTAAATAAGAATTTCCAATTAGTTTTTACAGAAGAAAAAAATTTTGAGAGGGACTATGTGGAACACGCATGTCCACACATACTACCAGATATACAAATAGCAGAAAAAGTAATACAAGAGGAGTTAAGTAGATTAGACAGAGGAAAAGCAAGTGGTCCTGATGAAATTTCATGTTAGGGTGTTACGAGAATGTGCAAAGGAGTTAAGTAAACCATTATTTTTAATTTTCAAGAAATCTTTGAGTCAAGGGAAACTACCTGATATTTGGAAAAAAGCAAATATAGTCCCCTTATTCAAGAAAAGGAAATAGACAAAATCCTCTCAACTACCGACCAGTATCACTGACTAGTGTTGTAAGCAAGGTATTAGAAAACTTATAAGAAAAGCTTGGGTAAATCATCTAGAAAAACACAGTATGATAACAGAAAGACAGTTTGGTTTCAGAAAAGGGAAAATCATGTGTTACTAATCTGTTGAGCTACTATGACAGAGTAACAAACACAATACAGGAAAGGGAAGGATGGGTGGACAGTATCTATTTAGATTTCAAGAAAGCTTTTGACACAGTACCACACCAAAGACTTTATGGAAGCTGTACCATCAAGGAGGAATTCGAGGCAAACTGTTTTGTTGGATGCAAGACTTTCTCATAAAAAGAGAAATGAGGACAGTACTAAGAGGAAACTACTCATCATGGAAAGAAGTGACTAGTGGAGTACCACAGGGTTCGGTGCTGGCACCAATCATGTTTTTAGTGTACATAAATGATATAAACAGTAACACTGGAAATGAGAGCTATCTGAATATGTTTGCAGATAATGCAAAAATACAAAGGAGAATTACTAGCACAGATTCTTGTAGAAGAATTAAATAAACTTCATGAATGGAGTAGTACATGGCAAATGGAATTCAATGTGGACAAGTGTCATGTAATCAAGTTTGGTAAAAGTGGAAAAAGACCTGATTGGGATTATAAGTTAGGAAATAAAACCCTATACACATCAGAAAGAGAGAAAGACCTAGGTGTGATTATCAATAACAGACTATCTCCGGCTGACCACATCAGCGAGAAGGTACGGAACATGTATACACTGCTTGCAAATATGAGAATAGCATTCACATACATAAATGAAGACATGCTAAAAAGGATAATAACATCATTCATTAGACCAACCCTGGAATATGCATCAGTAGTCTGGGAGTCCTCATCTCAAAAGCATATAGACAAGATTGAAAAAGTTCAAAGGGGCCGCTACAAGATGGATACCAAGCTTAAGGGACCTAAGCTATGAAGAAAGACTAAATAAACTGAATCTACCAACACTACAGGAGAGAAGGAAAAGAGGTGACATGATAATGCTATATAAGTGCATATCAGGAAAGGAGAAAATAGACATAAATGATTACTTAACATATGGAGAAGCATCAGCAAGAGGACACTGCAAAAAACTGCATAAGAAGAGAGGTGATAAAGACGTAAGGAAATTCAGTTTCCCAAACAGAGCAATTGATCAATGGAATGCACTACCGAATGAAATAGTGTGTGCCAAAACAATTCACAAATTTAAGGATATGTACGATAAATATGGTCTAAGACACGGGACAATACGAGCTTGACTCATTCCTGTAAAGATACAATTAGGTAAGAACAATTAGGTAAGAACACACACACACACACACAGATGCAGTTAAAAACATGATTGCTCCGCCTTGTAAAGGTAGGCGATAATAATATAATAATAACAACAACATCGTAGATGTGTACTGTAGTGTTCCTAACATTACACTTAATAACTGCAGACCCAAACGTGCTTATATTACGGAGCACTGATATATTAACCACAAAACCGACCACAGACCGTTCTTATCATTACCACTACACCTTCCCTATAGCACTTCACCATGGTAATACAACCCACTGTAGTCCTCTGTGAGATCGCTACACGTGTTTGGGAAAAATAACAGTGCACAACATGCCTACAAACCACTAAAATAAGCATATGATGTTTCACTGACATCCATCAAATAGCGTAGGGGAAGTTAGAGGACAAACAAACAAACGACTGGACACAGACAGAAGCAGAATGTCTCTCATCGGTATGTAACGACCTGACAAAACTCTTGTGATCCTGCATTGCAGGTGTCATCACAGTAATAATAATAATTAATAATAATAATAATAATAATAATAATAATAATAATAATAATAATTAATCACATGTTATTAGGCACGTTACTGAGAAGGACACACACTGGAATAGCATGTGTCGACGCAATGCAGAATCTGTTTGCCATGACAGAAGGTTGGGTTGCGATCAAACATTAATTTAGTATTACTATAACCCTACCATTACAGCATATTATGGCACTGGTTGGTTTTATATGTCACAGCTGTTTTCACTTGTTTTATCAGGGAGATTATGGTGTTTGTCCTCCTCTGTATCATGGATATTAACATGTGATTACTACTACTACTACTACTACTACTATTGCTATTACTACTACTACTACTGCTACTACTACTACTACGATTATTATTATTATTATTATTATTATAACTATGATGACACCTACAAAGCAGGATCGTAATAGTTTTGGCAGGTTGTCATATACCGATGCGAGACATTCGGCCTCAGTCTATGTCCAGCCATGTGTTTGTTTGTCCGCTAACTTCTAGGCAATTTAATGGATGTCAGTGAAACGTCACAGGTGTATTTCAATGGGTTGTAGGCATGTTGTGCGCTGTTATTTTTCCCAAACATGTGTAGTGATCCCACAAAGGACTTCAGTGGGTTGTATTACTATGGTGAAGTGCTACAGGTAAGGTCCAGTGGCAATGATAGGAACGGTCTGTGGTCGGTTCTGTGGTTAATATATCAGAGCTCCGTCATATAGTCACGTTTGGGTCTGCGACTTTTATAATTATGTAATGTTCGGAATACTGCAGATGTATGTTGTTGCTGTCAATTTTATAATTATTCTTATTAATGCATGCCACGTATATTCACCGGTAAAAGGTGAACAACAGGCCTGGTGGCCCAAGAAGGAGGTGAGGGGTAAAATGGTTCGGAGTGGGGGAGGAGCAGAGCTCATGGCGGGTGGGAGAGAGGGGGGTGGGGTGCAACTGGGGTAGTGGTGCAGGGTAAGTGACGAGTTGTCGACGGTGGGAAAGGGACAATAATATGATTAACGGATACACAGACATAAGGACAATCATATATATTATTTTACAGATTTATAGTGGAGTAGTAATAGGACTAGCAGTTGTAGTACTGTGAGGGGAATTGCAGTAGACACAATGGGGAAAGGGGGAATAGTAGTGGCAGTGGCAATAATGGTATTAACAGATTCAGCAGTCTTGGGCTAACGTTGTTTGTCTGGGAGTGATGATGCGGGAACAATGTAATACAATACGGGTTATAGGACCGGACGACAAGAAACCCTCTAAGGAATATGACGACTCGCAGTAAGAGGATACCGGGAAGTAAGAGTAATAAAAGAGGCAGAGACTGAAGGAAAATAATGCACGTATGAGGTGAAGCCACAGTTAAGGCCTTGATAACAAGGCGGAGCAGGATACCACAGCTGTGTCTTCGTTGTCTCATAATATACTGTATTGTGTTGTTTGCGTCTAATTTCATCTGGTTATAGTAAATTATTGGCGAATGCTCTCCGCTGTCCATCACAATGTGGGTTAGTCGTCCATATAAAATAATTGCCACATATATAACCATCCGCACAACTACTGTGAGAATCAACATTAAATTCACAATCATTCTATATTATAGCTACAGACAATCCAGGGAAAACATTCACAAAAATTATGACTGCAGTTATAATGACAAGTTGCAACTTATATACAACTGGCTCGGTGCTTTATTTGTGTGATGAGGATCCGAAACAGATGGGTCAGTATCACAGGACACCATGATAACACAGTAGTCTATGTTATATGTTACAGTATGTATGTTACGAACGCATAATGTTTTGCAGGTGAATAGCATGGAAATGTTTCGAATCCAGTGTCATTAGGTTTCTCACTATTCGCCTCGTAGCTCAGTTCCAAAGTACCACTCACGGTTGTCCGTTCACCTGCACTCTCTCTAACCCTGACTTCCACTTCCTTCCATCGAGGGGGGTACCGAAACTTTGGTTCGTGGGTGTACAGCTTAGAAGATCATTGATGAATAAAAGGAAGAGAGTTGGTGATAGGATAGAGCCCTGAGGAACACCACTGTTGATAGATCTAGGAGAACAACGATGGCCGTCTACAACAGCGGCTATAGAACGACCAGAAAGGAAACTAGCGATGAAGGCACATATAGTAAGATAGAAACCGTAGGAGGGCAGTTTGGAAATTAAAGATTTATGCCAGACTCGATAGAAAGCCTTTGAGATGTCAAGTGCAATGGCAAAGCTTTCGCCAAAGTCCCGAAAGGAGGATGACCAGGAGTCTGAAAGGTAGGTGAGAAGATCGCCAGTGGAGCGTCCCTGACGGAACCCATACTGACGATCGGAAAGAAGGTTGTGATAGGAAAGATGCCTTAAAATTTTTCTATTGAGAATTGACTCGAAAACTTTTGAAATACAGGATGTTAAAGCAATTGGATGATAGTTGGAGGGTTGGGAGTGGTCACCCTTCTTTGGGACTGGCTGAATGAGAGCAAACTTCCAGCAAGAAGAAAAGGTACAAGTTGACAGACAAAGGCGAAAGAGTTTGCCTAGGCAGGGTGTAAGCACAGAAGCACAGTTCTTAAGAACAACTGGAGGGACCCCATCGGGCCCATATGCCTTGTTAGTACTGAGGCCAGTGATGGCAGAAAATACATCAACTGAAGAAATTTCAACGTCAGCCATGAGGAAGTCAGAGGGGGGAAGTGATGGAGGAACAGCACTGGAATCGTCTAAGGTGGAATTGGAGGAGAAAGTCTGTGAGAAGAGATCTGCTTTATTAGTAGAATAAATAGCTACAGAACAATTAGAGTAGAAAAGAGGAGGGAAGGATGATGAGGTAAAGTTGTTAGAAAGATTTTTGGCAAGGTGCCAGAAGGAGCGGGAAGAATTCGAGTTGGAGAGTTGAGAGCATATAGTATGGATGAAATTATTTTTAGTTGAGCGAAGAACAGACTTAGGACGATTCCGGGCAGAAACGTAAAGATGATGTGATTCAGGGTTGGGTTGGCTCCGGTTCCTTTTGTAGGCCCTCTCCTTGTTGCGGACAGCATTAGAACAAGCGTGATTAAATCAAGACTTTCTTGCGTTAGTCAAAGGATATGAGAAAGGAATGTATGCTTCCATGCCCGAGAGAATAACTTCCCTAATGCACAAGGCACACTCAGGTGGCTCCCGGCCATGGAAGCAATAATCATTCCAGGGAAAATCAAAGAAGTACTGCCTGAGGGCCTCCCAGTCCGCGTCTCCAAAATGCCACAGACGACGTTTCCCTGGAGGGTCCACAGGCCGTACCGGAGTGATAGGACTGGTTAAGGTAATAATGTTATGATACACCAAGCCCAAATCCCCTAAACCTACACTCGCCAGAGACTCAACGCCGTATTACCATGGCACAAAACCAGGCCCGGATGGTTAGTAACCAGCATAGAGCCCCCTACCATACCACCAACAACACCGACCAAAATGAAGATCAGACGAGCCATATAGGCGCCGGCCACAGGCAAGAATCATCGGCTCAGAGGACCAAACCACCTGCTTACCCTCCTCCGGTCAACCCTCACCGACTCCACGCTTTTCCTCACCTGCGACGCCGAACAAGAGGAAAATTTTCACACCACCCGCATGGCAAGCCCTACTCCAGCATCTCCAGCCTGCATACACCACCCACGGCACTCACGTATACCACCTCCAGCCCCAGAGAAGTGACTTTTTCCAAGGGGAGAGTGGTGAAATGCATGGCTTGCAAATCAGTGCCCCTGGAGACGATGTGAGAGAGGAACAACATAGTGCCCCCAGAAACACGGAAAAACAGCGTAGTGCCAACAGAAACACAGTGAGAAAGAAACAGTTTAGTGCCCCCAGAAACACACCGACACCCCTACCAGGACCCCATGGAGTAGCCACAACCACACTAGGGAACCCAATACGACAACAGCATAAACCAGCCCGGGCCATGTGCCCTTATCACACTCAGCCATCACACAGCCACCATAGCAGATGCAGGACACTACCTTCGGGGAGCAGGACTGCCAAATCACACTGGGGTGGAACTGATATTTCAGTTTCCATCAGCACCCCTCTGGAGACAGCCGATTGCCGCTCCTGCTTTCGTCAGTCAGCCAAGCGTTGCACTAAAGGTGTTTCTGCCGAGACGGCCTATTGCCACTCATCTCTTCTGCCCCAGGAGACGACCGATTGCCACTCCAGAGGTGCTGCCCCTGAGACGGCCGATTGCCGCTCACTCCTCCTGTCGAAGGAGGCGGCTGATATCCGCTCTGGAGGTGGTGCCCCTTAGACCGCCGATATCTGCTCACTCCTCCCGATGAAAGAGATGGCCGATTGCCACTCCGGAGGTCCAGCCCCTGAGACAGCCGATTGCCGCTCACTCCTCCTGCCGAAGGAGACGGCCGATTGCCGATCTGGAAGCACTGCCTCCGAGATGGCCTATTGGCACTCACTCCTCCTGCTGAAGGAGATGGCCGATTGCCGCTCTAGAGGTGCTGCCCCTGAGGCGGCCGATTGCCGCTAAGCCATCCTGCCGAAGGAGACGGCATATTGCCGCTCCATAGGCGCTACCCCTGAGACGGCTGATTGCCGCTCCCCCCTCCTGCAGAAGAGATGAGCCCACGGCCTCTGGGGATACGACCAGAGGTGTGCTGACTCCCCCACACCGCCACGGCCTATTGACGGGCCCTATGACAAGACGGAGGTACTGACATTGTCCCTGCGTGAGACAGACGCCCGGCTCCCCAGCACAAGAGGGACCCCACGAGGCCTAACGGCCTCCCCTGGCCTCCGTTCCTTACGCCTGGCCCTAGATGAGACTCACCTGTCGGGCCCTAGCACGAGACGTTGCCGCAGCCCCCACCTGAAAGCGCCCCTTGATTTTGGGGACCGCAGCCCTCAGCCTCCTCGGGCCCTATCCAGGACTCCCAGGCGAAACCTCTCCACGCCCAAGAGACGGCGACCTACCTCCACCTCTGGCTGAAACAGGAGCCAGAGACTCCTAGACCTGTTTGGCCCCAGCCTTGAGGGACCCACCCCTAATCCCAGCCCGGAGACTAAGGACCTGTGCCTCACGTGAAGCCCTGGACGAGAGAAGACGCCCCTGTGAGCCGTCCTGTGCCCTATCGGCACGCCTTTCCCTGGCGGTGCCCCTAGCCCTGCTAAATAGACGCCGGCGTGTCTCCCTGCCGCCCACACGACACGAGTGAAGATATGTCAAGTATGGTATTGCCCCAAAACTAGTAACTGAAATTATATTGTGTGACGTTGCCCTAGAAAACAGGTTACAGTGATACAATGACTAAATGAATGTCCAATAGCAGGGCGAGTGAAATCACGGGTGAGTGAGTAAGGATGAGAACATTGAATGAATCCCGAGAACTCGGGCTCATGAAAAACCAGTAAGAATTCTTCCCCTGAGGAAGTCTCTGTAGTGAAAGTATACATATGTCCATTGCTGTCAGAAAACCATAGAAAGTGAGAATAGTATCCGTCCATTTGTATTACCGTAAATACAGTGAATATCAAGTGTCCCGCTATTCCCTCTCTCCCTGCAACATCTCCTCCCCATAACTAACGTAATATAAACGAGTGATAGATCAAATGTCAAAACACTTTTTCTATCAAGTGATACTAAGAGTAAATTAGAAAGACGTATCATTTCCCAATATTACTATAATTTGTTCCGCCTCGTCACGAGTCCTTCCCATCCCCCCCCGTGTGAACTTCCCCTACTGCGATCTCATGCGCGCCCGTGTTCCCTGTACACCTGTTCACTAGACTTTCTGTATTGGCAACCGTAGTGGTTAAGTCAGTATCCTGCGAGATACTGATATTCTAAGTAAGGTTTTATTTCCGTGTCACTATTCGTGTTTGTAATATCTGTATTTTGTCCTGTGTCTGACTGTGGGAATACACGTGTAAAAGGTATTGCCTAGAGTTTTTATGTCCTGCCTCTCTTTCCTTGCACTAAGCTCCGGTCACGAAAGAGGACCCTGCTACACGTTAGGTGTTTTAGGACCGAGGAGTCGGGCCTTTTTCTCCTAGCATTACACTGGTGGCCAGCGATGGTTCTTGACCCGGGCGTAGAAGAGAGGTAGTGAGAAATATTTGGCAACATGGTAACTAAACCGCACGAACAATTGTCCAGGTTTGACCCTGACCAGTACGATATACACACATATCTGACGATAATTAAACCCTTACTGGATATTATCTTTGAGAATGACCAGCAAAAAATTGCAGTCACACTCCCACTATTAGGCAAGGCGGCGGAGAACATAGCACCGAAAATCGTCCCTGAGCTCACCTGGCAGAACTTTACAGAGTTCGTTGTTCAGGCCATCACCCCATCATTAGGGAAAGTGGTGGCACTATCCCAACTGGATAGTCTAAAATTTGACGGGAATGTAAATGATACCCGTACCCTGGGAAGACGCCAAGTCACTACTGCCTACCTGGAGGCAGATGAAGAAACCCTGAAACAACTCACGCTTCATACACTCCTCAGGATTCTCCCCGATTATATTAAAGAACATTTCATAATACACGAACCGACGGGAGACCTGGATAAAGATATCAGTCTAATGAGGCACCTTCTAGCCGTCCATGCCACACCTCAACGCATCGGCGAAATAAATCAATTCCCCATTGACCTCATCACCGTCAACCCGTGGGAATTTTCTCCGTGCTGCCACAGATGCCCGATCGACGACATCCGTGAGCAGCTAGAAGCTGCCCAGTGCAGCCAAATGACACGAGGGCTCTTACAAACCTCCCCACCATACGCAAATTCCCCTAAGCCTCAGGGGAAGAAAATACAAAAAAGGAAACACAAAATGCGACCCCCCACTGCCCCCGCATCCCACCGTAATGGTGGGGGCCACCTCACATCTCCCCCAGTCTGCGACAGGGGGGACAGTTATCTTTCCTTTTCCTCCCCTCTCACTATCTCTTCTTTTCTACCTTCCCCTATTCCTGCCCCAATTTCTAACCTTCCCACCCCACATACCACTATACCCTCTCAACACAAAACCTACCTCCCTCTTCACAGGCCTCCTAGGACCCTTCCCTCATTTTCCCCTAACCTACTTCCCAAAACCACCTCCCTCTGTCTACTGCCTTCCACCTACTGCCTCGCACCACCCACCACCATCACTTCACCACCACTCGCTTTCCCCGCCCACATGGTCAACTCATTCGCCTTCCCTATCACACCCTCCTCCTCCTCATCTCCGTCCACCTTTTTTTCCTCGCTCACCTCCCCTACCCCACCTTCAACCTCACCATCCCCATGGACCCCCACATCTACCCCAATAACCTCACCAGATGCCTCGCCGCCAACCACACCCCGCACCCTACCACCCATCAATCTCTCACGAGCTCAGCCCCCTGCTACCACCTGCACCGCCCCATTCCTGAACATTCAGACAACCCCACGAGGCCGCATCTCCCCACCTCCACCGGCTCCCTCTCCCCCTACACCTCACCTCACCTTTCCTCGCCTCCGATGACACACCCCACCTGCCACACCCCACTCCACAGCCCCTGCCAAGCAACCACGGTTCCAGCACCGCACACCGTCCACCATCATCCCCACAGCCGCACCATCTCCTGGCTTACCACCCACTGCCCACCCCACACCACTAGCACAGAACCCTGCTACCACCCAAAACACCCCACCACCAAACACCGGGAGGTGACAAAAGATTGCACTCCCTCCTTGCCACCTACACTCCAAGCCACCTCTCCTGCCACCTCACCACCGCTACCAACCCCACACCCACAACCTCCCCCTGCTCCTGCACCGCTTGTCACTTCCACATACGAGTGCTATGTTTCCTCCTCATAATCCCCCTCCACCCCACCTACCACCTCAGCCTACCCCCCCACCACCCCCTGCACCTCAGCTGACATCTCACCAGCCACAAGAATCTCCCCTCACTCACCCTCACTCCTTCCCTCCGCAGCCTCACCCTTTCCACCTAAGGCCATGTGCCCCGCCCATCCAGCCACCCCCACAGGACAACCCATTACCACCGACCTCTCCCCTCCACAACTATGCACGCCCACTCCGACGATCTCACCCTCCACCACGCCCCCAACACGCACAACAACCCGTGCTAACCAACCCCGCCCACCCCGCACGCCCACTTCCCCACCCACACCCACCCTCAGAACCACCACCACCCCCTCCGGCCGACTCTCACGCCCATCTGCCCGATACACCCATACCCCTACACCTCCTGCCTCCCGCCAACTTCACACCATTAGTTATTTATTTATTTTTATGAGAGAAATAAGGAACAAAAGGCCATGAGCCCGCAGTAACAGTTCCGTCCAAGAGAAAAACAAAATACAATACAGAACCAAATTCAAGATCCGATCATTTTGAGATGCCTGGACACACTGCGTTTGAAAGACTGCAGATCGTAGGCAGCAGGAAATACAGACAGAGGGAGACAGTTCCAGAGCTGACCTGTTGCATAAGTGAAAGACTGGGAATAACGATTAACTCTTGAATTAGAGTTGGACAGAAAAGGGATGAGAGTTTGCTGCCGAACGGGTGCTACGCACCCGTCGTAGAGGTGGAGGAATGCAAGCAGACAGTTCAGAGGAGCAGTGACCATTAAAGTAGCGATAGAAAAGAGATAAAGATGCAACAGTGAGGCACAGATAAAGAGGTTGAAGGGAGTCAGTAAGAGGAGGAGAGTTAATGAGACGAAAAGCCATTGACTCCACCCTATTGAGAAGAGCTGTATGTGGGGAGCCTCCCCACACATGAGAGTTGTACTCCACACAGGAGTGGATAAAACCCCTGTATAGAGTCAACAATTGTGCAGGGGTAAAGTAAGAGCGGAGTCGGCTTAGCACACCCAATCTCTTGGAAGCAGATTTTACAAGAGATGTAATATGATCTTTCCAAGATAAGTCCCGAGTAAATGAAACCCCAGGCATGTTCAAGGATGATGCAGGATTAAGCTGAATATTATTAAACATTAGTGGGTATACCTGTGGAAGATTTTGTCGGGTTGATAGGTGTAAGAACTGAGTCTTAGATGCATTAAAAACAACCATATTATTTTAACGCAGTCAGAGATACGAGCCAAGTCAGACATTAGATGTGCCATAGCCTCATCCCTTGTTTGTTGAAGTAACTGTTGAGATGGGCGTTCCGGGAACCAAATGGATAGATGAAGGGTGGAGTCATCAGCGTATGAGTGGATAGGGTTAGATGTACAGCTTAGAAGATCATTGATGAATAAAAGGAAGAGAGTTGGTGATAGGACAGAGCCCTGAGGAACACCAATGTTGATAGATCTAGGAGAAGAACGATGGCCGTCTACAACAGCGGCTATAGACCAGAAAAGAAGATAGCGATGAAGGCACAGATAGAAAGATAGAAACCGTAGGAGGGCAGTTTGGAATTAAAGATTTATGCCAGACTAGTTCGAAAGGATTTGAGATGTCAAGTGCAATGGCAAAGATTTCGCCAAAGTCCCGAAAGGAAGATGACCAGGAGTCTGAAAGGTAGGTGAGAAGATCGCCAGTGGAGCGTCCCTGACGGAACCCATACTGACGATCGGAAAGAAGGTTGTGATAGGAAAGATGCCTTAAAATTTTTCTATTGAGAATTGACTGGAAAACTTTTGAAATACAGGATGATAAAGCAATTGGATGATAGTTGGAGGGTTGGGAGTGGTCACTCTTCTTTGGGACTGGCTGAATGAGAGCAAACTTCCAGCAAGAAGGAAAGGTACAAGTTGACAGACAAAGGCGAAATAGTTTGCCTAGGCATGGTGTAAGCACAGAAACACAGTTCTTGAAAATAACAGGAGGGACCCCATCAGGCCCATATGCCTTGTTAGTACTGAGGCCAGTGATGGCAGAAAATACATCAACTGAAGAAATTTTAACGTCAGCCATGAGGAACTCAGAGGGGGGAAGTGATGGAGGAACAGCACCGAAATCGTCTAAGGTGGAATTGGAGGAGAAAGTCTGTGCGAAGAGATCTGCTTTATCAGTAGAAGAAATAGCTACAGAACCATTAGAGTAGAAAAGAGGAGGGAAGGATGATGAGGTAAAGTTGTTAGAAAGATTTTTGGCAAGGTGCCAGAAGGAGCGGGAAGAATTCGAGTTGGGGAGTTGAGAGCATTTAGTATGGATGAAATTATTTTTAGTTGAGCGAAGAACAGACTTAGCACGATTCCGGGCAGAAACGTAAAGTTGATGTGATTCAGGGGTGGGTTGGCTCCGGTACCTTTTTTAGGCCCTCTCCTTGTTGCGGACAGCATTAGAACAAGCGTGATTAAACCAAGGCTTTCTTGCGTTAGTCAAAGGATATGAGAAAGGAATGTATGCTTCCATGCCCGAGAGAATAACCTCCGTAATGCGCAAGGCACACTCAAGTGGCTCCCGACCATGGAAGCAATAATCATTGCAGGGAAAATCAAAGAAGTACTGCCTGAGGGCCTCGCAGTCTGTGTCTCCAAAATGCCAAAGACGACGTTTCCCTGGAGGGTCCACAGGCCGTACTGGAGTGATAGGACAGGTTAAGGTAATAAGGTTATGATACATCAAGCTCAAATCCCCTCCACCTACACTCCCCAGAGACTCATCGCCGCATTACCATGGCATAAAACCAGGCCCGGACCGTCAGTAGCCAGCATACAGCCCCCTACCACACCAGCAACAACACCGACCAAAATGATGATCAGACGAGCCATATGGGCGCCGGCCACGGGCAAGAATCGTCGGCTCAGAGGACCAAACCACCTGCTTACCCTCCTCCGGTCAACCCTCACCGACTCCACGCTTTTCCTCACCTGCGACGCCGAACAAGAGGAAAATTTTCATACCACCCGCATGGCAAGCCGTACTCCAGCATCTCCAGCCTGCATACACCACCCACGGCACTCACGTATACCACCTCCAGCCCCGGAGAAGTGACTTTTTCCAAGGGGAGAGTGGTGAAATGCATGGCTTGCAAATCAGTGACCCTGGAGACGATGTGAGAGAAGAACAAAATAGTGCCCCGAGAAACACGGAAGAACAGCGTAGTGTCCTCAGAAACACAGTGAGAAAGAAACAGTGTAGTGCCCCCAGAAACACACCGACACCCCTACCAGGACCCCATGGAGTAGCCACACCCACACTAGGGAACCCAATATGACAACAGCATAAACCAGCCCGGGCTGTGCGCCCTTATCACACTCAGCCATCACACCGCCACCATAGCAGACGCAGGACACTACCTTCAGGGAGGAGGACTGCCAAATCAGACTGGGGTGGAACTGATATTTCATTTTCCCTCAGCACCCCTCTGGAGACGGCCAATTGCCGCTCCCGCCTTGATCAGTCGGCCAAGCGTTGCACTAAAGGTGTTTCTGCCGAAACGGCCTATTGCCACTCATTTCTTTTTCTCCAGGAGATGGCCGATTGCCGCTCTGGAGGTGCTGCCCCTGAGACGGCAGATTGCTGATCACTCCTCCTGCCGAAGGAGACGGCCGATTGCCACTTCGGAGGTCCTGCCCCTGAGACAGCCGATTGCCGCTCACTCCTCCTGCCGTAGGAGACGGCCGATTGCCGCTCAGGAAGCATTGCCCCCGAGATGGCCTACTGCCACTCACCCCTCCTGCCGTAGGAGACGGCCGATTGCCGCTCTAGACGTGCTGCCCCCGAGGCAGCCGATTGCCGCTCACCCTTCCTGCCGAAGGAGACGGTTTATTGCCACTCCATAGGCGCTACCCCTGAGATGGCTGATTGCCGCTACCCCCTCGTGCAGAAGAGACGAGCCCACGGCCTCTGGAGAGACGACCAGAGGTGTGCTGACTCCCCCACACAGCCACGGCCTATTGACGGGCCCTACGGCCAGACAGAGATACAGACATTGCCCCTGCGTGAGACAGACGCCCGGCTCCCCAGCACCAGAGGGACCCCGCGTCCCCTGGCCTCCGGTCCTTACGCCTGGCCTTAGAGGAGACTCATCTGTCGGGCCTCAGCACGAGACGGTGCCGCAGCCTCCACCTGACGGCTCCCCTTGATTTTGGGGACCGCTGCCCTCAGACCCCTCGGGCCCTATCCAGGACTCTCAGGTGCAACCTCTCCATGCCCAAGGGACGGCTACGGACCTCTACCTCTGGCCGAAACAGGAGCTAGAGACTCCTAGACCTGTTTGGCCCCAGCCCTGAGGGACCCACCCCTAATCCCAGCCCGGAGACTACGGACCTGTGCCCCACGTGAAGCCCTGGACGAGAGACAACGCCCCTGCGAGCCGTCCCGTGCCCTCTCGGCACGCCTTTCCCTGGCGGTGCCCCTAGCCCGGCTAAATAGACGCCGGCGTGTCTCCCCGCCGCCCACACGACACGAGTGAATGTATGTCAAGTATGGCATTGCCCCAAGACTAGTGACGGAAATTATATTGTGTGACGTTGCCCTAGAAAACAGGTTACAGTGATACAATGAGTAAATGCATGTCCAATAGCAGGGCGAGTGAATTCACGGGCGAGTGAGTAAGGATGAGAACAGTGAGTGAATCCCGAGAATTCTGACTCATAAGTGACGCCCTCGTAAGAAATCAGTAAGAATTCTTCCCCTGAGGAAGTCTCTGTAGTGAAAGTATACATATGTCCCTTGATGTCAGAAAACCATAGAAAGTGAGAATAATATCCGTCCATTTGTATTACCGTAAATACAGTGAATATCCATTGTCCCGCTATTCCCTCTCTCCCTACAACATCTCCTCCCCATAACTAACGTAATATAAACGAGTGATAGATCAAATGTCAAAACCCTTTTTCTATTAAGTGATACTAAGAGTAAATTCGAAAGACGTATATTTTTCCAATATTACTATAACTCTGTTCCGGCTCGTTACGAGTCCTTCCCATCCCCCCCCGTGTGAACTCCACCTCCCGCGCTCTCCCGCGCGCCAGTGTTCCCTGTACACCTGTTCACTAGACTTTCTTTTTTGGCAACCGTAGTTGTTAAGTCAGTATCCTGCGAGATACTAATATCCTAAGTAAGGTTTTATTTCCTTGTCACTATTCGTGCTTGTAATATCTGTATTTTGTCCTGTGTTTGGATGTGGGAATACACGTTTAAAAGGCTATTTCCTAGAGTTTTTGTGTCCTGCCTCTCTTATTGCACTAAGCTCCGGTCACGAAAGAGTACCCCTCTACACGTTAGGTGTTTTAGGACCGAGGAGTCAGGCCTTTTTCTATTAGCATTACACTGGTGGCCAGCGGTGGTTGTTGACCCGGGCGTAGAAGAGAAGTAGTGAGAAATATCTGGCAACATGGCAACTAAACTGCACGAACAATTATCCATGTTTGACCCTGACCAGTACGATATACACAAATATCTGACGATAATTAAACCCTTACTGGATATTGGCTTTCAGAATGACCAGCAGAAAATTACAGTCATACTCCCACTATTGGGCAAAGCGGCGGCGAACATAGAACCGAAAATCGTCCCGGAGCTCACCTGGCAGAACTTTACCGAGTTCGTTGTTTAGGCCATCACCCCATCATTAGGGAAAGTGGTGGCACTATCCCAACTGGATAGTCAAAAATTTCACGGGAATCTAAATGATACCCTAACTCTGGCAAGATGCCCAGTCACCACTGCCTACCCGGAGGCAGATGAAGAAACCCTGAAACAACTCACGTTTCATACACTCCTCAGGATTCTCCCCGATTATATTAAAGAACATTTCATAATACACGAACCGACGGGAGACGTGGATAAACATATCAGTTTAATGAGGCACCTTCTAGCCCCCATACCACCCCTCAAAGCATCGGCGAAATAAACTAATTCCCCATTGACCTCATCACCGTCAACCCGTGGGAATTTTCTCCGTGCTGCCACGGATGCCCGATCGACGACATCCGTGAGTAGCTTGAAGTTGCCCAACGCAGCGAAATGACACGAGGGCGCTTACAAACCTCCCCACCATACGCAAATTCCCCTAAGCCTCAGGGGAAGAAAATACAAAAAATGAAACTCAAAAAAGCGACCCCCCACTGTCCCCGCATTCCACCTTAATGGTGAGGGCCACGTCACATCTCCCCCAGTCTACGACAGGGGGGAACGTTATCTTTCCTTTTCCTCCCCTCTCACTATCTCTTCTGTTCTACCTTCCCCTATTCCTCCCCCAATTTCTAACCTTCTCACCCCACACACCACTATACCCCCTCAACACAAAAGCTGCCTCCCTCTTCACAGGCCTCCTAGGACCCTTCCCTCATCTTCCCCTAACCTACTTCCCAAAACCACCTCCCTCTGTCTACTGCTTTCCACCTACCGCCTCGCACCACCCACCACCATCACTTCACCACTCGCTTTCCCCACCCACATGGTCAACTCATTCGCCTTCCCTATCACACCCTCCTCCTCCTCATCCCCATCCACCTTTTTTTCCTCGCTCACCTCCCCTACCCCACCTTCAATCTCACCCTCCCCATGGACCCCCACCTCATCCAAAATAACCTCACTGGATGCCTCGCCGTCCACCACACCCCGCACCCTACCACACATCAATCTCTAACGAACTCAGCCCCCTGCTACCACCTGCACCGCCCCATCCCTGAACATTCAGAGAACCCCGCGAGGCCGCATCTCCCCACCAACACCGGCTCCCTCTCCCCCTACACCTCACCCCACCTTTCCTCGCCTCCAACGACACACACCACCTGCCACACCCCACTCCACAGCCCCTGCCAAGCCACCATGGTTCCAGCACCGCACACCGTCCGCCATCACCCCCACAGCCGCACTGTCCCCTGGCTTCGCACCCTCTGCCCCCCCCACACCACTAGCACAGAACCCTGCTACCACCCAAAGATCCCCACCACCAAAAACCGGGATGGCGCCACAAGATCGTACTCCCTCCAAGCCACCTCTCCTGCCACCTCACCACCACTACCGACCCCACACCCACGACCTCCCCCTGCTCCTGCACCGCCTGTCACTTCCACATACGAGTGTGATCTTTCCTCCTCGTCATCCCTCCCTCACCCACCCAACCACCTCAGCCTCCCCCGCCGCCACCGCCTCCTGCACCTCACCTGACGTCTCACCCGCTACACCAATCTCCCCTCGCTCACCCTCACCCCTTCCCTCCGCAGCCTCACCCTTTCCTCCTGAGCCCACGTGCCCCGCCAACCCCGCCACCCCCACAGGACAACCCACTACCACCGACCTCTCCCCTCCACATCTACACACGCTCACTCCGACAATCTCACCCTCCACCACACCCCCAACACGCAGAACAGCCCGTGCTATCCAACCCCGCCCACCCCGCTCGCACACTTCCCAACCCACACCCACCCTCAGAACCACAACCACCCCCTTCGGCCGACTCTCACGCCCAGCTGCTTGATACACCCATACCCCTACACCTCCTGCCTCCCCCTAACTTCACACCATTATTTATTTTTTTTTTTTATGCGAGGAATAAGGAACAAAAGGCCATGAGCCCGCAGTAACAGCTCCCTCCAAGAGAAAAACAAAATACAATAGAGAGCCAAATTCAAGATCCGATCATTTTGAGATGCCTGGACACACTGCGTTTGAAATACTGGAGATCGTAGACAGCAGGAAATGCAGACAGAGGGAGACAGTTCCAGAGCTGACCTGTTGCATAAATGAAAGACTGGGAGTAACGGTTAACTCTTGAATTAGAGAGTTTAACAGAAAAGGGATGAGAGTTTGCTGCCAGACGGGTGCTACGCGCCCGTCGTAGAGGTGGAGGAATGCAAGCAGACACTTCAGAGGAGCAGTGACCATTAAAGTAGCGATAGAAAAGAGATAAAGATGCAACAGTGCGGCGAAGAGACAGAGGTTGAAGGGAGTCAGTAAAAGGAGGAGAGTTAATGAGACGAAAAGCCTTTGACTCCACCCTAGTGAGAAGAGCTATATGTGGGGAGCCTCCCCACACATGAGAGTTGTACTCCACACAGGGGTGGATAAAACCCCTGTATAGAGTCAAAAATTGTGCAGGGGTAAAGAAAGAGCGGAGTCGGCTTAGCACACCCAATCTCTTGGAAGCAGATTTTACAAGAGATGTAATATGATCTTTCCAAAATAAGTCCCAAGTCCCGAGTAAATGAAACCCCAGGCATGTTCAAGGATGATCCAGGATTAAGCTGAATATTATTAAACATTAGTGGGTATACCTGTGGAAGATTTTGTCGAGTTGATAGGTGTAAGAACTGAGTCTTAGATGCATTAAAAACAACCATATTATTTTTACTACAGTCAGAGATACGAGCCATGTCAGACATTAGGTGTGCCATAGCCTCATCCCTTGTTTGTTGAAGTAACTGTTGAGATGGGCGTTGCGGGAACCGATTGGATAGGTGAAGGGTGGAGTCATCAGCGTATGAGTGGATAGGGTTAGATGTACAGCTTAGAAGATCATTGATGAATAAAAGGAAGAGAGTTGGTGATAGGACAGAGCCCTGAGGAACACCACTGTTGATAGATCTGGGAGAAGAACGATAGCCGTCTACAACAGCGGCTATAGAACGACCAGAAAGGAAGATAGCGATGAAGGCACAGATAGAAAGATAGAAACCGTAGGAGGGCAGTTTGGAAATTAAAGATTTATGCCAGACTCGATCGAAAGCCTTTGAGATGTCAAGTGCAATGGCAAAGCTTTCGCCAAAGTCCCGAAAGGAGGATGACCAGGAGTCTGAAAGGTAGGTGAGAAGATCGCCAGAGGAGCGTCCCTGACGGAACCCATACTGATGATCGGAAAGAAGGTTGTGATAGGAAAGATGCCTTAAAGTTTTTCTATTGAGAATTGACTCGAAAACTTTGAAATACAGGATGATAAAGCAATTGGATGATAGTTGGAGGGTTGGGAGTGGTCACCCTTCTTTGGGGCTGGCTGAATGAGATCAAACTTCCAGCAAGAAGGAAAGGTACAAGTTGACAGACAAAAGCGAAAGAGTTTGCCTAGGCAGGGTGTAAGCACAGAAGCACGGTTCTTGATAATAACAGGAGGGACCCCATCAGGCCCATATGCCTTGTTAGTACTGAGGCCAGTGATGGCAGAAAATACATCAACTGAAGAAATTTTATCGTCAGCCATGAGGAAGTCAGAGGGGGGAAGTGATGGAGGAACAGCACCGAAATCGTCTAAGGTGGAATTGGAGGAGAAAGTCTGTGCAAAGAGATCTGCTTTATCAGTAAAAGAAATAACTATAGAACCATTAGAGTAGAAAAGAGGAGGGAAGGATGATGAGGTAAAGTTGTTAGAAAGATTTTTGGCAAGGTGCCAGAAGGAGCGGGAAGAATTCGAGTTGGAGAGTTGAGAGCATTTAGTATGGATGAAATTATTTTTAGTTGAGCGAAGAATAGACTTAGCACAATTCCGGGCAGAAACGTAAAGATGATGTGATTCAGGGGTGGGTTGGCTCCGGTACCTTTTGTAGGCCCTCTCCTTGTTGCGGAAAGCATTAGAACAAGCGTGATTAAACCAAGGCTTTCTTGCGTTAGTCAAAGGATATTAGAAAGGAAACTATGTTTCCATGCCCGAGAAAATAACCTCCGTAATGCGCAAGGCACACTCAGGTGGCTCCCGGCCATGGAAGCAATAATCATTCCAAGGAAAATCAAAGAAGTACTGCCTGAGGGCCTCCCAGTCCGCGTCTCCAAAATGCCACAGACGACGTTTCCCTGGAGGGTCCACAGGCCGTACTGGAGTGATAGGACAGGTTAAGGTAATAAGGTTATGATACATCAAGCTCAAATCCCCTGCACCTACACTCCCCAGGACTCATCGCCGCATTACCATGGCACAAAACCAGGCCCGGACCGTCAGTAGCCAGCATACAGCCCCCAACCACAGCAGCAACAACACCGACCAAAATGATGATCAGATGAGCCATATGGGCGCCGGCCACAGGCAAGAATCGTCAGCTCAGAGGAGGAAACCACCTGCTTACCCTCCTCCGGTGATCCCTCACCGACTCCACGCTTTTCCTCACCTGCGACGCCGAACAAGAGGAAAATTTTCACACCACCCGCATGGCAAGCCCTACTCCAGCATCTCCAGCCTGCATACACCACCCACGGCACTCACATATACCACCTCCAGCTCCGGAGAAGTGACCTTTTCCAAGGGGAAGGTGGTGAAATGCATGGCTTCCAAATCAGTGACCCTGGAGACGATGTGAGAGAAGAACAACATAGTGCCCCGAGAAACACGGAAGAACAGCGTAGTGTACCCAGAAACACAGTGAGAAAGAAACAGTGTAGTGCCCCCAGAAACACAACGACACCCCTACCAGGACCCCATGGAGTAGCCACACCCACACTAGGGAACCCAATACGTCAACAGCATAAACCAGCCCGGGCTGAGCGCCCTTATCACACTCAGCCATCACACCGCCACCATAGCAGATGCAGGATACTACCGTCAAAGAGGAGGACTGCCAAATCAGACTGGGGTGGAACTGATATTTCAGTTTCCCTCAGCACCCCTCTGGAGACGGCCAATTGCCACTCCCGCCTTCATCAGTTAGCCAAGCGTTGCACTGAAAGTGTTTCTGACGAGACGGCCTATTGCCACTCATCTCTTTTGCCCCAGGAGACGGCTGATTGCCGATCTGGAGGTGCTGCCCCTGAGACGGCAGATTGCTGATCACTCCTCCTGCCGAAGGAGACGGTCGATTGCCACTCCGGAGGTCCTGCCCCTGTGACAGCCGATTGCCGCTCACTCCTCCTGCCGAAGGAGACGGTCAATTGCCGCTCAGGAAGCATTGCCCCCAAGATGGCCTATTGCCACTCACTCCTCCTGCTGAAGGAGACGGCCGATTGCCGCTCTAGACGTGCTGCCCCCAAGGCGGCCGATTGCCACTCACCCTTCCAGCCGAAGGAGACGGTTTATTGCCACTCCATAGGCGCTACCCCTGAGATGGCTGATTGCCGCTACCCCCTCCTGCAGAAGAGACGAGCCCACGGCCTCTGGAGAGACTACCAGAGGTGTGCTGACTCCCCCACACAGCCACGGCCTATTGCCGGGCCATACGGCCAGACAGAGGTACAGACATTGCCCCTGCGTGAGATAGACGCCCGGCTCCCCAGCACCAGAGGGACCCCGCGTCCCCTGGCCTCCGGTCCTTACGCCTGGCCCTAGAGGAGACTCATCTGTCGGGCCCCAGCACGAGACGGTGCCGCAGCCCCCACCTGACGGCGCCCCTTGATTTTGGGGACCGCTGCCCCCACCTGACGGCGCCCCTTGATTTTGGGGACCGCAGCCCTCAGACTCCTCGGGCCCTATCCAGAACTCTCAAGTGCAACCTCTCCATGACCAAGAGATGGCGACGGACCTCCACCTCTGGCCGAAACAGGAGCTAGAGACTCCTAGACCTGTTTGGCCCCAGCCCTGAGGGCCCCACCCCTAATCCCAGCCCGTAGACTACGGACCTGTGCCCCACGTGAAGTCCCAAACTAGAGACGACGCCCCTGCGTGCCGTCCCGTGCCCTCTCGGCACGCCTTTCACTGGCGGTGTCCCTAGCCCGGCTAAATAGACGCCGGCGTGTCTCCCCGCCGCCTACACGACACGAGTGAATGTATGTCAAGTATGGTATTGCCCCAGGACTAGTGACGGAAATTAAATTGTGTGACGTTGCCCTAGAAAACAGGTTACAGTGATACAATGAGTAAATGCATGTCCAATAGCAGGGCGAGTGAAATCACGGGCGAGTGAGTAAGGATGAGAACAGTGAGTGAATCCCGAGAACTCTGACTCATAAGTGACGCCCTCGTAAGAAACCAGTAAGAATTCATCCCATGAGGAAGTCTCTGTAGTGAAAGTATACATATGTCCCTTGATGTCAGAAAACCATAGAAAGTGAGAATAATATCCGTCCATTTGTATTACCGTAAATACAGTGAATATTCAATGTCCCGCTATTCCCTCTCTCCCTACAACATCTCCTCCCCATAACTAACGTAATATAAACGAGTGGTAGATCAAATGTCAAAATCCTTTTTCTATCAAGTGATACTAAGAGTAAATTCGAAAGACGTATCATTTCCCAATATTACTATAACACTGTTCCGGCTCGTCACGAGTCCGTCCCATCCCCCCCCTTGTGAACTCTCCCTCCCGTGCTCTCACGCGCGCCCGTGTTCCCTGTACACCTGTTCACTAGACTTTCTGTATTGGCAATCGTTGTGGTTAAGTCAGTATCCTGCGATATTTTAATATCCTAAGTAAGGTTTTATTTCCGTGTCACTATTCGTGCTTGTAATATCTGTATTTTGTCCTGTGTTTGACTGTGGGAATACACGTGTAAAAGGCTATTGCCTAAAGTTTTTGTGTCCTGCCTCTCTTATTGCACTAAGCTCCGGTCACGAAACAGGACCCCGCTACACGTTAGGTGTTTTAGGACCGAGGAGTCGAGCCTTTTTCTCCTAGCATTACACTGGTGGCCAGCGGTGGTTCTTGACCCGGGCGAAGAGGAGAGGTAGTGAGAAATATCTGGCAACATGGCAACTAAACCGCATGAACAATTATCCAGGTTTGACCCTGACCAGTACGATATACACGCATATCTGACGATAATTAAACCCTTACTGGATATTGGCTTTGAGAATGACCAGCAGAAAATTGCAGTCACACTCCCACTATTGGGCAAAGCGACGGCGAACATAGCACGGAAAATCGTCCCGGAGCTCACCCGGCAGAACTTTACAGAGTTCGTTGTTTAGGCCATCACCCCATCATTAGGGAAAGTGGTGGCACTATCCCAACTGGATAGTCAAAAATTTAACGGGAATCTAAATAATACCCTAACTCTGGCAAGACGCCGAGTCACCACTGCCTACCCGGAGGCAGATGAAGAAACCCTGAAACAACTCACGTTTCATACACTCCTCAGGATTCTCCCCGATTATATTAAAGAACATTTCATAATACATGAACCGACGGGAGACCTGGATAAAGATATAAGTTTAATGAGGCATCTTCTAGCCACCATGCCACCCCTCAAAGCATCGGCGAAATAAATCAATTCCCCATTGACCTCATCACCGTCAACCCGTGAGAATTTTCTCCGTGCTGCCACGGATGCCCGATCGACGACATCCGTGAGTAGCTAGAAGCTGCCCAACACACCGAAATGACACGAGGGCGCTTACAAACCTCCCCACCATACGCAAATTCCCCTAAGCCTCAGGGGAAGAAAACACAAAAAAGGAAACACAAAAAGCGCCCCCCCACTGCCCCCGCATTCCACCGTAATGGTGGGGGCCACGTCACATCTCCCCCAGTCTACGACAGGGGGGAAAGTTATCTTTCCTTTTCCTCCCCTCTCACTATCTCTTCTGTTCTACCTTCCCCTATTCCTGCCCCTATTTCTAACCTTCCCACCCCACACACCACTATACCCCCTGAACACAAAACCTGCCTCCCTCTTCACAGGCCTCCTAGGACCCTTCCCTCATCTTCCCCTAACCTACTTCCCAAAACCACCTCCCTCTGTCTACTGCCTTCCACCTACCACCCCGCACCACCCACCACCATCACTGTGTTCACCACCACTCGCTTTCCCCGCCCATATGGTCAACTCATTTGCCTTCCCTATCACACCCTCCTCCTCCTCATCCCCATCCACCATTTTTTCCTCGCTCACCTCCCCTACCCCACCTTCAATCTCACCATCCCCATGGACCCCCACCTCATCCAAAATAACCTCACCGGATGCCTCGCCGTCCACCACACCCCGCACCCTACCACACTTCAATCTCTAACGAGCTCAGCCCCCTGCTACCACCTGCACCGCCCCATCCCTGAACATTCAGAGAACCCCGCGAGGCCACATCTCCCCACCACCACCGGCTCCCTCTCCCCCTACACCTCACCCCACCTTTCCTCGCCTCCAACGACACACACCACCTGCCACACCCCACTCCACAGCCCCTGCCAAGCCACCACGGTTCCAGCACCGCACACCGTCCGCCATCACCCCCACAGCCACACTGTCCCCTGGCTTCGCACCCTCTGCCCACCCCACACCACTAGCACAGAACCCTGCTACCACCCAAAGATCCCCACCACCAAACACCGGGATGGCGCCACAAGACCACACTCCCTCCTTGCCACCAACACTCCAAGCCACCTCTCCTGCCACCTCACCACCACTACCGACCCCACACCCACGACCTCCCCCTGCTCCTGCACCGCCTGTCACTTCCACATACGAGTGTTATCTTTCCTCCTTGTCATCCCCCCTCACCCACCGAACCACCTCATCCTCCCCCGCCGCCACCACCTCCTGCACCTCACCTGACATCTCACCCGCTACACCAATCTCCCCTCGCTCACCCTCACCCCTTCCCTCCGCAGCCTCACCCTTTCCTCCTGAGCCCACGTGCCCCGCCAACCCCGCCACCCCCACAGGACAACCCACTACCACCGACCTCTCCCCTCCACATCTATCACGCTCACTCCGACAATCTCACTCTCCACCACACCCCCAACACGCAGAACAGCCCGTGCTAACCAACCCCGCCCACCCCGCTCGCCCACTTCCCAACCCACACCCACCCTCAGAACCACAACCACCCCCTTCGGCCGACTCTCACGCCCAGCTGCTTGATACACCCATACCCCTACACCTCCTGCCTCCCCCTAACTTCACACCATTATTTATTTTTTTTTTTTATGTGAGGAATAAGGAACCAAAGGCCATGAGCCCGCAGTAACAGTTCCCTCCAAGAGAAAAACAAAATACAATAGAGAGCCAAATTCAAGATCCGATCATTTTGAGATGCCTGGACACACTGCGTTTGAAAGACTGGAGATCGTAGGCAGCAGGAAATACAGACAGAGGGAGACAGTTCCAGAGCTGACCTGTTGCATAAATGAAGAACTGGGAGTAACGGTTAACTCTTGAATTAGAAAGTTGGACAGAAAAGGGATGAGAGTTTGCTGCCGGACGGGTGCTACGCGCCCGTCGTAGAGGTGGAGGAATGCAAGCAGACAGTTCAGAGGAGCAGTGACCATTAAAGTAGCGATAGAAAAGAGATAAAGATGCAACAGTGCGGCGAAGAGACAGAGGTTGAAGGGAGTCAGTAAGAGGAGGAGAGTTAATGAGACGAAAAGCCTCTGACTCCACCCTAGTGAGAAGAGCTGTATGTGGGGAGCCTCCCCACACATGAGAGTTGTACTCCACACAGGGGTGGATAAAACCCCTGTATAGAGTCAAAAATTGTGCAGGGGTAAATAAAGAGCGGAGTCGGCTTAGCACACCCAATCTCTTGGAAGCAGATTTTACAAGAGATGTAATATGATCTTTCCAAAATAAGTCCCAAGTCCCGAGTAAATGAAACCCCAGGCATGTTCAAGGATGATCCAGGATTAAGCTGAATATTATTAAACATTAGTGGGTATTCCTCTGGAAGATTTTGTCGCGTTGATAGGTATAAGAACTGAGTCTTAGATGCATTAAAAACAACCAAATTATTTTTACCCCAGTCAGAGATACGAGCCAAGTCAGACATTAGGTGTGCCATAGCCTCATCCCTTGTTTGTTGAAGTAAATCTTGTGATTGGCGTTGCGGGAACCGAATGGAAAGGTGAAGGGTTGAGTCATCAGCGTATGAGTAGATAGAGTTAGATGTACAGCTTAGATCATTAATGAATAAAAGGAAGAGAGTTGGTGATAGGAGAGAGCCCTGAGGAACACCACTGTCGATAGATCTAGGAGAAGAACGATGACCGTCTACAACAGCGGCTATAGAACGACCAGAAAGGAAACTAGCAATGAAGGCACAGACCGAAGGATAGAAACCGTAGGAGGGCAGTTTGGAAATTAAAGATTTATGCCAGACTCGATCGAAAGCCTTTGAGATGTCAAGTGCAATGGCAAAGCTTTCGCCAAAGTCCCGAAAGGAGGATGACTAGGACTCTGAAAGGTACGAGAGAAGATCGCCAGTGGAGCGTCCCTGACGGAATCCATACTGACGATCAGAAAGAAGGTTGTGATAGGAAAGATGCCTTAAAATTTTTCTATTGAGAATTGACTCGAAAACTTTTGAAATACAGGATGATAAAGCAATTGGATGATAGTTGGAGGGTTGGGAGTGGTCACCCTTCTTTGGGACTGGCTGAATGAGATCAAACTTCCAGCAAGAAGGAAAGGTACAAGTTGACAGACAAAGGCGAAAGAGTTTGCCTAGGCAGGGTGTAAGCACAGAAGCACAGTTCTTGATAATAACAGGAGGAACCCCATCAGGCCCATATGCCTTGTTAGTACTGAGGCCAGTGATGGCAGAAAATACATCAACTGAAGACATTTTAACATCAGCCATAAGGAAGTCATAGGGGGGGAAGTGATGGAGGAACAGCACGGAAATCGTCTAAGGTGGAATTGGAGGAGAAAGTCTGTGCAAAGAGATCTGCTTTATCAGTAAAAGAAATAGCTACAGAACCATTAGAGTAGAAAAAAAGAAGGGAAGGATGATGAGGTAAAGTTGTTAGAAAATTTTTTGGCAAGGTGCCAGAAGGAGCGGGAAGAATTCGAGTTGGAGAGTTGAGAGCATTTAGTATGGATGAAATTATTTTTAGTTGAGCGAAGAACAGACTTAGCACGATTCCGGGCAGAAACGTAAAGATGATGTGATTCAGGGGTGGGTTGGCTCCGGTACCTTTTGTAGGCCCTCTCCTTGTTGCGGACAGCATTAGAACAAGCGTGATTAAACCAAGGCTTTCTTGCGTTAGTCAAAGGATATGAGAAAGGAATGTATGCTTCCATGCCCGAGAGAATAACCTCCGTAATGCGCAAGGCACACTCAGGTGGCTCCCGGCCATGGAAGCAATAATCATTCCAGGGAAAATCAAAGAAGTACTGCCTGAGGGCCTCCCAGTCCGCGTCTCCAAAATGCCACAGACGACGTTTCCCTGGAGGGTCCACAGGCCGTACTGGAGTGATAGGACAGGTTAAGGTAATAAGGTTATGATACATCAAGCTCAAATCCCCTCCACCTACACTCCCCAGAGACTCATCGCCGCATTACCATGGCACAAAACCAGGCTCGGACCCTCAGTAGCCAGCATATAGCCCCGTAACACAGCAGCAACAACACCGACCAAAAAGATGATCAGACGAGCCATATGGGCGCCGGCCACAGGCAAGAATCGTCGGCTCAGAGGACCAAACCACCTGCTTACCCTCCTCCGGTCAACCCTCACCGACTCCACGCTTTTCCTCACCTGCGACGCCGAACAAGAGGAAAATTTTCACACCACCCGCATGGCAAGCCCTACTCCAGCATCTCCAGCCTGCATACACTACCCACGGCACTCACGTATACCACCTCCAGCTCCAGAGAAGTGACTTTCTTCAAGGGGAAAGTGGCGAAATGCATGGCTTGCAAATCAGTGACCCTGGAGACGATGTGAGAGAAGAACAACATAGTGCCCCGAGAAACACGGAAGAACAGCGTAGAGTCCCCAGAAACACAGTGAGAAAGAAACAGTGTAGGGCCCCCAGAAACACACCGACACCCCTACCAGGACCCCATGGAGTAGCCACACCCACACTAGGGAACCCAATACGACAACAGCATAAACCAGCCCGGGCTGTGTGCCCTTATCACACTCAGCCATCACACCGCCACCATAGCAGACGCAGGACACTATCTTCAGGGAGGAGGACTGCCAAATCAGACTGGGGTTGAACTGATATTTCAGTTTCCCTCAGCACCCCTCTGGAGACGGCCAATTGCCGCTCCCGCCTTGATCAGTCGGCCAAGCGTTGCACTAAAGGTGTTTCTGCCGAGACGGCCTATTGCAACTCATCTCTTTTGCCCCAGGAGACGGCAGATTGCCGCTCTGGAGGTGCTGCCCCTGAGACGGCAGATTGCTGATCACTACTCCTGCCGAAGGAGACGGCCGATTGGCGCTCAGGAAGCATTGCCCCCGAGATGGCCTATTGCCACTCACTCCTCCTGCCGAAGGAGACGGCCGATTGGCGCTTAGGAAGCATTGCCCCCGAGATGGCCTATTGCCACTCACTCCTCCTGCCGAAGGAGACGGCCGATTGCCGCTCTAGATGTGCTGCCCCCGAGGCGGCCGATTGCCGCTCACACTTCCTGCCGAAGGAGACGGTTTATTGCCACTCCATAGGCGCTACCCCTGAGATGGCTGATTGCCGCTACCCCCTCGTGCAGAAGAGACGAGCCCACGGCCTCTGGAGAAACGACCAGAGGTGTGCTGACTCCCCAGCACAGCCACGGCCTATTGCCGGGCCCTACGGCCAGACAGAGGTACAGACATTGCCCCTGCGTGAGACAGATGCCCGGCTCCCCAGCACCAGAGGGACCAAGCGAGGACTAACGGCCTCACCTGACCTCCGGTCCTTACGCCTGGCCCTAGAGGAGACTCACCTGTCGGGCCCCAGCACGAGACGGTGCCGCAGCTCTCACCTGATGGCGCCTCTTGATTTTGGGGACCGCAGCCCTCAGACTCCTCGGGCCCTATCCAGGATTCTCAGGTGCAATCTCTCCACGCCCAAGAGACGGCTACGGACCGCCACTTCTGGCCGAAACAGGAGCCAGAGACTCCTAGACCTGTTTGGCCCCAGCCCTGAGGGACCCAGCAATAATCCCAGCCCGGAGACTACGGACGTGTCCCCCATTTGAAGCCCTGGACGAGAGACGACGCCCCTGCGAGCCGTCCCGTGCCCTCTCGGCACACCTTTCCCTGGCGGTGCCCCTAGCCAGGCTAAATAGACGCCAGCATGTCTCCCCGCCGCCTATACGACACGAGTGAATGTATGTCAAGTATGGTATTGCCCCAAGACTAGTGACGGAAATTATATTGTGTGACGTTGCCATAGAAAACAGGTTACAGTGATACAATGAGTAAATGCATGTCCAATAGCAGGGCGAGTGAAATCACGGGCGAGTGAGTAAGGATGAGAACAGTGAGTGAATCCCGAGAACTCTGACTCATAAGTGACGCCCTCGTAAGAAACCATTAAGAATTCTTACCTTGAGGAAGTCTCTGTAGTGAAAGTATACATATGTCCCTTGCTGTCAGAAAACCATAGAAAGTGAGAATAATATCCGTCCATTTGTATTACTGTAAATACAGTGAATATCCAGTGTCCCGCTATTCCCTCTCTCCCTACAACATCTCCTCCCCATAACTAACGTAATATAAACGAGTGATAGATCAAATGTCAAAATCCTTTCTCTATCAAGTGATACTATGACTAAATTCGAAAGACGTATCATTTCCCAATATTACTATAACTCTGTTCCGGCTGGTCACGAGTCCTTCCCATCCCCCCCCCCCGTGTGATCTCTCCCTCCCGTGCTCTCACGCGCGCCCGTGTTCCCTGTACACCTGTTGACTAGACTTTCTGTATTGGCAACCGTAGTGATTAAGTCAATATTATGCGAGATACTAATATCCTAAGTAAGGTTTTATTTCCGTGTCACTATTCGTGCTTGTAATATCTGTATTTTGTCCTGTGTTTGACTGTGGGAATACACGTGTATAAGGCTATTGCCTAGAGTTTTTGTGTCCTGCCTCTCTTTCATTGCACTAAGCTCCGGTCACGAAAGAGGACCCCGCTACACGTTAGGTGTTTTAGGACCGAGGAGTCGGACCTTTTTCTCCTACCATTACACTGGTGGCCAGCGGTGGTTCTTGACCCGGGTGTAGAAGAGAGGTAGTGAGAAATATCTGGCAACATGGCAACTAAACCGCACGAACAATTATCCAGGTTTGACCCTGACCAGTACGATATACACACATATCTGACTATAATTAAACCCTTACTGGATATTGGCTTTGAGAATGACCAGCAGAAAATTAAAGTCACACTCCCACTATTGGGCAAAGCGGCGGCGAACATAGCACGGAAAATCGTCCCGGAGCTCACCAGGCAGAACTTTACAGAGTTCGTTGTTTAGGCCATCACCCCATCATTAGGGAAAGTGGTGGCACTATCCCAACTGGATAGTCTAAAATTTCACGGGAATCTAAATGATACCCTAACTCTGGCAAGATGCCGAGTCACCACTGCCTACCCGGAGGCAGATGAAGAAACCCTGAAACAACTCACGTTTCATACACTCCTCAGGATTCTCCCCGATTATATTAAAGAACATTTCATAATACACGAACCGACGGGAGACCTGGATAAAGATATCAGTTTAATGAGGCACCTTCTAGCCGCCATGCCACCCTTCAAAGCATCGGCGAAATAAATCAATTCCCCATTGACCTCATCACCGTCAACCCGTGGGAATTTTCTCCGTGCTGCCACGGATGCCCGATCGACGACATCCGTGAGTAGCTAGAAGCTGCCCAACGCAGCCAAATGACACGAGGGCGCTTACAAACCTCCCCACCATACACAAATTCCCCTAAGCCTCAGGGGAAGAAAATACAAAAAAGGAAACACAAAAAGCGCCCCCCCACTGCCCCCGCATTCCACCTTAATGGTGGGGGCCACGTCACGTCTCCCCCAGTCTACGACGGGGGGAACGTTATCTTTCCTTTTCCTCCCCTCTCACTATCTCTTCTGTTCTACCTTCCCCTATTCCTGACACAATTTCTAACCTTCCCACCCCACACACCACTATACCTCCTCAACACAAAACCTGCCTCCCTCTTCACAGGCCTCCTAGGACCCTTCCCTCATCTTCCCCTAACCTACTTCCCAAAACCACCTCCCTCTGTCTACTGCTTTCCACCTGCCCCCTCGCACCACCCACCGCCATCACTTCACCACCACTCGCTTTCCCCGCCCACATGGTCAACTCATTCGCCTTCCCTATCACACCCTCCTCCTCCTCATCCCCATCCACCATTTTTTCCTCGCTCATCTCCCCTAGCCCACCTTCAATCTCTCCATCCCCATGGACCCCACCCTCATCCAAAATAAACTCACCGGATGCCTCGCATCCACCACACCACGCACCCTACCACACATCAATGTCTAACGAGCTTAGCCCCCTGCTACCACCTGCACCGCCCTATCCCTGAACTTTCAGACAACCCCGCAAGGCCGCATCTCCCCACCACCACCGGCTCCCTCTCCCCCTACACCTCACCCCACCTTTCCTCGCCACCGACGACACACACCACCTGCCACACCCCACTCCACAGCCCCTGCCAAGCCACCACGGTTCCACCACTCCACACCGTCCGCCATCACCCCCACAGCCGCACCATTCCCTGGCTTCGCACCCACTGCCCACCCCACACCACTAGCACAGAACCCTGCTACCACCCAAACCACCCCACCACCAAACACCAGAATGGCGGCACAAGATCACACTCCCTCCTTTCCACCTACACTCCAAGCCACCTCTCCTGCCACCTCACCACCACTACCGACCCCACACCCAAGACCTCCCCCTGCTCCTGCACCGCCTGTCACTTCCACATACGAGTGCTATCTTTCCTCCTCGTCATCCCCCTCCACCCACCCTACCACCTCAGCCTCCCCCACCGCCACCACCCCCTGCACCTCACCTGACATCTCACCCGCCACACCAATCTCCCCTCGCTCACCCTCACCCCTTCCCTCCGCAGCCTCACCCTTTCCACCTGAGCCCACCTGCCCCGCCCACCACGCCACCCCCATAGGACAAATCACTACCACCGACCTCTCCCCTCCACATCTACGCACGCCCACTCCGACAATCTCACCCTCCACCACACCCCCAACACGCACAACAGCCCGTGCTAACCAACCCCGCCCACCCCGCTCGCCCACTTCCCCACCCACACCCACCCTCAGAACCACCACCACCCCCTCTGGCCGACTCTCACGCCCATCTGCCCGATACACCCATACCCCTACACCTCCTGCCTCCCACTAACTTCACACCATTATTTATTTATTTTTCTTTATGCGAGGAATAAGGAACCAAAGGCCATGAGCCCGCAGTAACAGTTCCCTCGAAGAGAAAAACAAAATACGATAGAGAGTCAAATCCAAGATACGATCATTTTGAGATGCCTGGACACACTGCGTTTGAAAGACTGCAGATCGTAGGCAGCAGGAAATACAGACAGAGGGAGACAGATCCAGAGCTGGCCTGTTGCATAAATGAAAGACTGGGAGTAACGGTTAACTCTTGAATTAGAGAGTTGGACAGAAAAGGGATGAGAGTTTGCTGCCAGACGGGTGCTACACGCCCGTCGTAGAGGTGGAGGAATGCAAGCAGACAGTTCAGAGGAGCAGTGACCATTAAAGTAGCGATAGAAAAGAGATAAAGATGCAACAGTGCGGCGAAGAGACAGAGGTTGAAGGGAGTCAGTAAGAGGAGGAGAGTTAATGAGACGAAAAGCCTTTGACTCCACCCTATTGAGAAGAGCTGTATGTGGGGAGCCTCCCCACACATGAGAGTTGTACTCCACACAGGGGTGGATAAAACCCCTGTATAGAGTCAACAATTGTGCAGGGGTAAAGAAAGAGCGGAGTCGGCTTAGCACACCCAATCTCTTGGAAGCAGATTTTACAAGAGATGTAATATGATCTTTCCAAGATAAGTCCTGAGTAAATGAAACCCCAGGCATGTTCAAGGATGATCCAGGATTAAGCTGAATATTATTAAACATTAGTGGGTATACCTGTGGAAGATTTTGTCGGGTTGATAGGTGTAAGAACTGAGTCTTAGATGCATTAAAAACAACCATATTATTTTTACCCCAGTCAGAGATACGAGCCAAGTCAGACATTAGGTGTGCCATAGCCTCATCCCTTGTTTGTTGAAGTAACTGTTGAGATGGGCGTTGCGGGAACCGATTGGATAGGTGAAGGGTGGAGTCATCAGCGTATGAGTGGATAGGGTTAGATGTACAGCTTAGAAGATCATTGATGAGTAAAAGGAAGAGAGTTGGTGATAGGACAGAGCCCTGAGGAACACCACTGTTGATAGATCTAGGAGAAGAACGATGGCCGTCTACAACAGCGGCTATAGAACGACCAGAAAGGAAGATAGCGATGAAGGCACAGATAGAAAGATAGATACCGTAGGAGGGCAGTTTGGAAATTAAAGATTTATGCCAGACTCGATCGAAAGCCTTTGAGATGTCAAGTGCAATGGCAAAGCTTTCGCCAAAGTCCCGAAAGGAGGATGACCAGGAGTCTGAAAGGTAGGTGAGAAGATCGCCAGTGGAGCGTCTCTGACGGAACCCATACTGACGATCGGAAAGAAGGTTGTGTTAGGAAAGATGCCTTAAAATTTTTCTACTGAGAATTGACTTAAAAACTTTTGAAATACAGGATGATAAAGCAATTGGTTGATAGTTGGAGGGTTGGGAGTGGTCACCCTTCATTGGGACTGGCTGAATGAGAGCAAACTTCCAGCAAGAAGGAAAGGTACAAGTTGACAGACAACGGCGAAAGAGTTTGCCTAGGCAGGGTGTAAGCACAGAAGCACAATTCTTGATAATAACAGGAGGGACCCCATCAGGCACATATGCCTTGTTAGTACTGAGGCCAGTGATGGCAGAAACTACATCAACTGAAGAAATATGAACGTCAGCCATGAGGAAATCAGAGGGGGGAAGTGATGGAGGAACAGCACCGAAATCGTCTAAGGTGGAATTGGAGGAGAAAGTCTGTGCTAAGAGATCTGCTTTATCAGTAGAAGAAATAGGTACAGAACCATTAGAGTAGAAAAGAGGAGGGAAGGATGATGAGGTAAAGTTGTTAGAAAGATTTTTGGCAAGGTGCCAGAAGAAGCGGGAAGAATTCGAGTTGGAGAGTGGAGAGAATTTAGTATGGATGAAATTATTTTTAGTTGAGCAAAGAACAGACTTAGCACGATTCCGGGCAGAAACTTAAAGATGATGTGATTCAGGGGTGGGTTGGCTCCGGTACCTTTTGTAGGCCCTCTCCTTGTTGCGGACAGCATTAGAACATGCGTGATTAAACCAAGGCTTTCTTGCGTTAGTCGAAGGATATGAGAAAGGAATGTATGCTTCTATGCCCGAGAGAATAACCTCCGTAATGTGCAAGGCACACTCAGGTGGTTTCCGGCCATGGAAGCAATAATCAGTCCAGGGAAAATCAAAGAAGTATTGCCTGAGGGCCTCCCAGTCCGCGTCTCCAAAATACCACAGACGACGTTTCCCTGCAGGGTCCACAGGCCATACTGGAGTGATAGGACAGGTTAAGGTAATAAGGTTATGATACATCAAGCTCAAATCCCCTCCACCTACACTCCCCAGAGACTCATCGCCGCATTACCATGGCACAAAACCAGGCTCGGACCGTCAGTAGCCAGCATACAGCCCCCTACCACACCAGCAACAACACCGACCAAAATGAAGATCAGACGAGCCATATGGGCGCCGGCCACAGGCAAGAATCGTCGGCTCAGAGGACCATACCACCTGCTTACCCTCCTCCGGTCAACCCTCACCGACTCCACGCTTTTCCTCACCTGCGACGCCGAACAAGAGGAAAATTTTCACACCACCCGCATGGCAAGCCCTACTCCAGCATCTCCAGCCTGCATACACCACCCACGGCACTCACGTATACCACCTCCAGCCACGAGGAAGTGACTTTTTCGAAGGGGACAGTGGTGAAATGCGTGGCTTGCAAATCAGTGCCCGTGGAGACGATGTGAGAGAAGAATAACATAGTGCCCCCAGAAACATGGAAGAACAGCGTAGTGCCCCCAGAAACACAGTGAGAAAGAAACAGTTTAGTGCCCCCAGAAACACACCGACACCCCTACCAGGACACCATTTAGTAGCCACACCCACACTAGTGGACCCTATATGACAACGGAATAAACCAGCCCGGGCCGTGCGCCCTTATCACACTCAGCCATCACACCGCCACCATAGCAGACGCAGGACACTACCTTCGGGGAGCAGGACTGCCAAATCAGACTGGGGTGGAACAGATATTTCATTTTCCTTCAGCACCCCACTGGAGACGGCCGATTGCCGCTCCCGCCTTCATCAGTCGACCAAGCGTTGCACTGAAGGTGTTTCTGCCGAGACGGACTATTTCCACTCATCTCTTCTGCCCCAGATTGCCGCTCTGGAGGTGCTGCCCCTGAGACGGCAGATTGCTTTTCACTCCTCCTGCCGAAGGAGACGGCCGATTGGCGCTCAGGAAGCATTGCCCCCTAGATGGCCTATTGCCACTCACTCCTCCTGCCGAAGGAGACGGCCGATTGCCGCTCAGGAAGCATTGCCCCCGAGATGGCCTATTGCCACTCACTCCTCCTGCCGAAGGAGACGGCCGATTGCCGCTCTAGAGGTGCTGCCCCCGAGGCGGCCGATTGCCGCTCACCCTTCCTGCCGAAGGAGACGGCCTATTGCCACTCCATAGGCGCTACCCCTGAGACGGCTGATTGCCGCTCCCCCCTCCTGCAGAAGAGACGAGACCACGTCCTCTGGAGAGACGACCAGAGGTGTGCTGACTCCCCCACACAGCCATAGCCTATTGCCGGGAACTACGGCCAGACAGAGGTACCAACATTGCCCCTGCGTGAGACAGACGCCCGGCTCCCCAGCACTAGAGGGACCCCGTGAGGCCTAACGGCCTCCCCTGGCCTCCGGTCCTTACGCCTGGCAATAGAGGAGACTCACCTGTCGGACCCCAGCACGAGATTGTGCCGCAGCCCCCACCAGACGGCGCCCCTTGATTTTGGGGACCGCAGCCCTCAGCCTCCTCGGGCCCTATCCAGGACTCCCAGGCGCAACCTCTTCACGCCCAAGAGACGGCGATGGACCTCCGCCTCTGGCCGAAACAGGGGCCAGGGACTCCTAGACCTGTTTGGCTCCAGCCATTAGGGCCCAACCCCTTATCCCAGCCCGGAGATTACGGACCTGTGCCCCACGTCAAGCCCTGGACGAGAGACGACGCCCCTGCGAGCCGTCCCATGCCCTCTTGTCACGCTTTTCCCTGGCTGTGCCCCTAGCCCGGCTAAATAGACGACGGCGTGTCTCCCCGCCGCCTCCGCGACACGAGTGAATATATGTCAAGTATGGTATTGCCCCAAGACTAGTGACGGAAATTATATTGTGTGACGTTGCCCTAGAAAACAGGTTACAGTGATACAATGACTAAATGCATGTCCAATAGCAGGGCGAGTGAAATCACGGGCGAGTGAGTAAGGATGAGAACAGTGAGTGAATCCCGAGAACTCTGACTCATAAGTGACGCCCTCGTAAGAAACCAGTAAGAATTCTTCCCCTGAGGAAGTCTCTGTAGTGAAAGTATACATATGTCCCTTGCTGTCAGAAAACCATAGAAAGTGAGAATAATATCCGTCCATTTGTATTACCGTAAATACAGTGAATATCCAGTGTCCCGCTATTCCCTCTCTCCCTACAACATCTCCTCCCCATAACTAACGTAATATAAACGAGTGATAGATCAAATGTCAAAACCCTTTTTCTATCAAGTGATACTAAGAGTAAATTAGAAAGACGTATCCTTTCCCAATATTACTATAACTCTGTTCCGGCTCGTCACGAGTCCTTCCCATCCCCCCCCGTGTGAACTCTCCCTCCCGGCTCTCACGCGCGCCCGTGTTCCCTGTACACCTGTTCACTAGACTTTCTGTATTGGCAACCGTAGTGGTTAAGTCAGTATCCTGCGAGATACTAATATCCTAAGTAAGGTTTTATTTCCGTGTCACTATTCGTGTTTGTAATATCTGTATTTTGTCCTGTGTTTGACTGTGGGAATACACGTGTAAAAGGCTATTGCCTAGAGTTTTTGTGTCCTGCCTCTCTTTCATTGCACTAAGCTCCGGTCACGAAAGAGGACCCCGCTACACGTTAGGTGTTTTAGGACCGAGGAGTCGGGCCTTTTTCTCCTAGCATTACACTGGTGGCCAGCGGTGGTTCTTGACCCGGGTGTAGAAGAGAGGTAGTGAGAAATATCTGGCAACATGGCAACTAAACCGCACGTACAATTATCCAGGTTTGACCCTGACCAGTACGATATACACACATATCTGACGATAATTAAACCCTTACTGGATATTGGCTTTGAGAATGACCAGCAGAAAATTGCAGTCACACTCCCACTATTGGGCAAAGCGGCGGCGAACATAGCACCGAAAATCGTCCCGGAGCTCACCTGGCAGAACTTTACAGAGTTCGTTGTTCAGGCCATCACCCCATCATTAGGGAAAGTGGTGGCACTATCCCAACTGGATAGTCTAAAATTTCACGGGAATCTAAATGATACCCTAACTCTGGCAAGACGCCGAGTCACCACTGCCTACCCGGAGGCAGATGAAGAAACCCGGAAACAACTCACGTTTCATACACTCCTCAGGATTCTCCCCGATTATATTAAAGAACATTTCATAATACACGAACCGACGGGAGACCTGGATAAAGATATCAGTTTAATGAGGCGCCTTCTAGCCGTCCATGCCACCCCTCAACGCATCGGCGAAATAAATCAATTCCCCATTGACCTCATCACCGTCAACCCGTGGGAATTTTCTCCGTGCTGCCACGGATGCCCGATCGACGACATCCGTGAGCAGCTAGAAGCTGCCCAGCGCAGCCAAATGACATGATGGGGCTTACAAACCTCCCCACCATATACAAATTCCCCTAAGCCTCAGGGGAAGAAAATACAAAAAAGGAAACACAAAAAGCGCCCCCCCACTGCCCCCGCATCCCACCGTAATGGTGGGGGCCACCTCACATCTCCCCCAGTCTACGACAGGGGGGAACGTTATCTTTCCTTTTCCTCCCCTCTCACTATCTCTTCTGTTCTACCTTCCCCTATTTCTAACCTTCCCACCCCACACACCACTATACCCCCTCAACACAAAACCTGCCTCCCTCTTCACAGGCCTCCTAGGACCCTTCCCTCATCTTCCCCTAACCTACTTCCCAAAACCACCTCCCTCTGTCTACTGCCTTCCACCTACCACCCCGCACCACCCACCACCATCACTTCACCACCACTCGCTTTCCCCGCCCACATGGTCAACTCATTCGCCTTCCCTATCACACCCTCCTCCTCCTCATCCCCATCCACCTTTTTTTCCTCGCTCACCTCCCCTACCCCACCTTCAACCTCACCATCCCCATGGACCCCCACCTCATCCCCAATAACCTCACCAGATGCCTCGCTGTCCACCACACCCCGCACCCTACCACCCATCACTCTCTTACGAGCTCAGCCCCCTGCTACCACCTGCACCGCCCCATCCCTGAACATTCAGACAACCCCACGAGGCCGCATCTCCCCACCACCACCGGCTCCCTCTCCCCCTACACCTCACCCCACCTTTCCTCGCCTCCGACGACACACACCACCTGCCACACCCCACTCCACAGCCCCTGCCAAGCCACCACGGTTCCAGCACCGCACACCGTCCGCCATCACCCCCACAGCCGCACCATCCCCTGGCTTTGCACCCACTGCCCACCCCACACCACTAGCACAGAACCCTGCTACCACCCAAACCACCCCACCACCAAACACCGGGATGGCGCCACAAGATCGCACTCCCTCCTTGCCACCTACACTCCAAGCCACCTCTTTTGCCACCTCACCACAATTACCGACCCCACACCCAGAACCTCTCCCTGCTCCTGCACTGCCTGTCACTTCCACATACGAGTGCTATGTTTCCTCCTCGCCATCCCCCTCCATCCCCCCCACCACCTCAGCCTCCCTCGCCGCCACCACCCCCTGCACCTCACCTGACATCTCACCTGCCACACCAATCTCCCCTCGCTCACCCTCACCCCTTCCCTCCGCAGCCTCACCCTTTCCACATGAGCCCACGTGCCCCGGCCACAACGTCACCCCCACAGGACAACCCACTACCACCGACCTCTCCCCTCCACACCTACGCACGCCCACTCCGACGATCTCACCCTCCACCGCGCCCCCAACACGCGCAACAGCCCGTGCTAACCAACCCCGCCCACCCCGCACGCCCACTTCCCTCAGAACCACCACCACCCCCTCCGGCCGACTCTCACGCCCATCTGCCCGATACACCCATACCCCTACACCTCCTGCCTCCCCCCAACTTCACACCATTATTTATTTATTTTTTTTATGCGAGGAAGAAGGAACCAAAGGCCATGAGACCGCAGTAACAGTTCCCTCCAAGAGAAAAACAAAATACAATAGAGAGCCAAATTCAAGATCCGATCATTTTGAGATGCCTGGACACACTGCGTTTGAAAGACTGGAGATCATAGGCAGCAGGAAATACAGACAGAGGGAGACAGTTCCAGAGCTGACCTGTTGCATAAATGAAAGACTGGGAGTAACGGTTAACTCTTGCATTAGAGAGTTGGACAGAAAATGGATGAGAGTTTGCTGCCGGACGGGTGCTACGCGCCCGTCGTAGAGGTGGAGGAATGCAAGCAGACAGTTCAGAGGAGCAGTGACCATTAAAGTAGCGATAGAAAAGAGATAAAGATGCAACAGTGCGGCGAAGAGACAGAGGTTGAAGGGAGTCAGTAAGAGGAGGAGAGTTAATGAGACGAAAAGCCTTTGACTCCACCCTATTGAGAAGAGCTGTATGTGGGGAGCCTCCCCACACATGAGAGTTGTACTCCACACAGGGGTGGATAAAACCCCTGTATAGAGTCAACAATTGTGCAGGGGTAAAGAAAGAATGGAGTCGGCTTAGCACACCCAATCTCTTGGAAGCAGATTTTACAAGAGATGTAATATGATCTTTCCAAGATAAGTCCCGAGTAAATGAAACCCCAAGCATGTTCAAGGATGATGCAGGATTAAGCTGAATATTATTAAACATTAGTGGGTATACCTGTGGAAGATTTTGTCGGGTTGATAGGTGTAAGAACTGAGTCTTAGATGCATTAAAAACAACCATATTATTTTTACCCCAGTCAGAGATACGAGCCAAGTCAGACATTAGGTGTGCCATAGCCTCATCCCTTGTTTGTTGAAGTAACTGTTGAGATGGGCGTTGCGGGAACCGAATGGAAAGGTGAAGGGTGGAGTCATCAGCGTATGAGTGGATAGGGTTAGATGTACAGCTTAGATCATTGATGAATAAAAGGAAGAGAGTTGGTGATAGGACAGAGCCCTGAGGAACACCACTGTTGATAGATCTAGGAGAAGAACGATGGCCGTCTACAACAGCGGCTATAGAACGACCAGAAAGGAAGCTAGCGATGAAGGCACAGATAGAAGGATAGAAACCGTAGGAGGGCAGTTTGGAAATTAAAGATTTATGCCAGACTCGATCGAAAGCCTTTGAGATGTCAAGTGCAATGGCAAAGCTTTCGCCAAAGTCCCGAAAGGAGGATGACTAGGAGTCTGAAAGGTAGGTGAGAAGATCGCCAGTGGAGCGTCCCTGACGGAACCCATACTGACGATCGGAAAGAAGGTTGTGATAGGAAAGATGCCTTAAAATTTTTCTATTGAGAATTGACTCGAAAACTTTTGAAATACAGGACGTTAAAGCAATTGGACGATAGTTGGAGGGTTGGGAGTGGTCACCCTTCTTTGGGACTGGCTGAATGAGAGCAAACTTCCAGCAAGAAGGAAAGGTACAAGTTGACAGACAAAGGCGAAAGAGTTTGCCTAGGCAGGGTGTAAGCACAGAAGCACAGTTCTTGAGAACAACAGGAGGGACCCCATCAGGCCCATATGCCTTGTTAGTACTGAGGCCAGTGATGGCAGAAAATACATCAACTGAAGAAATTTTAACGTCAGCCATGAGGAAGTCAGAGGGGGGAAGTGATGGAGGAACAGCACCGGAATCGTCTAAAGTGGAATTGGAGGAGAAAGTCTGTGCGAAGAGATCTGCTTTATCAGTAGAAGAAATAGCTACAGAACCATCAGAGTAGAAAAGAGGAGGGAAGGATGATGAGGTAAAGTTGTTAGAAAGATTTTTGGCAAGGTGCCAGAAGGAGCGGGAAGAATTCGAGTTGGAGAGTTGAGAGCATTTAGTATGGATGAAATTATTTTTAGTTGAGCGAAGAACAGACTTAGCACGATTCCGGGCAGAAACGTAAAGATGATGTGATTCAGGGGTGGGTTGGCTCCGGTACCTTTTGTAGGCCCTCTCCTTGTTGCGGACAGCATTAGAACAAGCGTGATTAAACCAAGGCTTTCTTGCGTTAGTCAAAGGATATGAGAAAGGAATGTATGCTTCTATGCCCGAGAGAATAACCTCCGTACTGTGCAAGGCACACTCAGGTGGGTCCCGGCCATGGAAGCAATAATCATTCCAGGGAAAATCAAAGAAGTACTGCCTGAGGGCCTCCCAGTCTGCGTCTCCAAAATGTCACAGACGACGTTTCCCTGGAGGGTCCACAGGCCATACCGGAGTGATAGGACAGGTTAAGGTAATAAGGTTATGATACATCAAGCCCAAATCCCCTCCACCTACACTCCCCAGAGACTCAACGCCGCATTACCATGGCACAAAACCAGGCCCGGACCGTCAGTAGCCAGCATACAGCCCCCTACCACACCAGCAACAACACCGACCAAAATGAAGATCAGACGAGCCATATGGGCGCCGGCCACAGGCAAGAATCGTCGGCTCAGAGGACCATACCACCTGCTTACCCTCCTCCGGTCAACCCTCACCGACTCCACGCTTTTCCTCACCTGCGACGCCGAACAAGAGGAAAATTTTCACACCACCGCATGGCAAGCCCTACTCCAGCATCTCCAGCCTGCATACACCACCCACGGCACTCACGTATACCACCTCCAGCCACGAGGAAGTGACTTTTTCCAAGGGGAGAGTGGTGAAATGCGTGGCTTGCAAATCAGTGCCCCTGGAGACGATGTGAGAGAAGAACAACATAGTGCCCCCAGAAACACGGAAGAGCAGCGTAGTGCCCCCAGAAACACAGTGAGAAAGAAACAGTGTAGTGTCCCCAGAAACACACCGACACCCCTACCAGGACCCCATGGAGTAGCCACACCCACACTAGGGGACCCAATACGACAACGGCATAAACCAGCCCGGGCCGTGCGCCCTTATCACACTCAGCCATCACACCGCCACCATAGCAGACGGAGGACACTACCTTCGGGGAGCAGGACTGCCAAATCAGACTGGGGTGGAACTGATATTTCAGTTTCTGTCAGCACCCCTCTGGAGACGGCCGATTGCAGCTCCCGCCTTCGTCAGTCGGCCAAGCGTTGCACTGAAGGTGTTTCTGCCGAGACGGCCTATTGCCACTCATCTCTTCTGCCCCAGGAGACGGCCGATTGCCGCTCCGGAGGTGCTGCCCCTGAGACGGCAGATTGCTGCTCACTCCTCCTGCCGAAGGAGACGGCCGATTGCCACTCCGGAGGTGCTGCCCCTGAGACAGCCGATTCCCGCTCACTCCTCCTGCCGAAGGAGACGGCCGATTGCCGCTCTGGAAGCACTGCCCCCGAGATGGCCTATTGCCACTCACTCCTCCTGCCGAAGGAGACGGCCGATTGCCGCTCTAGAGGTGCTGACCCCAAGGCGGCCGATTTCCGCTCACCCTTCCTGCTGAAGGAGATGGCCGATTGCCGCTCCATAGGCGCTACCCCTGAGACGGCTGATTGCCGCTCCCCTCTCCTGCAGAAGAGACGAGCCCACGGCCTCTGGAGAGACGACCAGAGGTGTGCTGACTCCCCCACACAGCCACGGCCTATTGCCGGGCCCTACGGCCAGACAGAGGTGCCGAGATCGCCCCTGCGTGAGACAGACGCCCGGCTCCCCAGCACCAGAGGGACCCCGCGAGGACTAACGGCCTCCCCTGGCCTCCGGTCCTTACGCCTGGCCCTAGAGGAGACTCACCTGTCGGGCCCCAGCACGAGACGGTGCCGCAGCCCCCACCTGACGGCGCCCCTTGATTTTGGGGACCGCAGCCCTCAGCCTCCTCGGGCCCTATCCAGGACTCCCAGGCGCAACCTCTCCACGCCCAAGAGACGGCGACGGACCTCCACCTCTGGCCGAAACAGGAGCCAGAGACTCCTAGACCTGTTTGGCCCCAGCCCTGAGGGCCCCACCCCTAATCCCAGCCCGGAGACTACGGGCCTGTGCCCCACGTGAAGCCCTGGACGAGAGAAGACGCCCCTGCGAGCCGTCCCGTGCCCTCTCGGCACGCCTTTCCCTGGCGGTGCCCCTAGCCCGGCTAAATAGACGCCGGCGTGTCTCCCCGCCGCCCACACGACACGAGTGAATATATGTCAAGTATGGTATTGCCCCAAGACTAGTGACGGAAATTATATTGTGTGACGTTGCCCTAGAAAACAGGTTACAGTGATACAATGACTAAATGCATGTCCAATAGCAGGGCGAGTGAAATCACGGGCGAGTGAGTAAGGATGAGAACAGTGAGTGAATCCCGAGAACTCTGACTCATAAGTGACGCCCTCGTAAGAAACCAGTAAGAATTCTTCCCCTGAGGAAGTCTCTGTAGTGAAAGTATACATATGTCCCTTGCTGTCAGAAAACCATAGAAAGTGAGAATAATATCCGTCCATTTGTATTACCGTAAATACAGTGAATATCCAGTGTCCCGCTATTCCCTCTCTCCCTACAACATCTCCTCCCCATAACTAACGTAATATAAACGAGTGATAGATCAAATGTCAAAACCCTTTTTCTATCAAGTGATACTAAGAGTAAATTAGAAAGACGTATCCTTTCCCAATATTACTATAACTCTGTTCCGGCTCGTCACAAGTCCTTCCCATCCCCACCATGGGAACTCCCCATCCCGCGCTCACACGTGCGCCCGTCTTCCCTGTACACCTTTTCACTAGACTTTCTGTATTGGCAACCGTAGTGGTTAAGTCAGTATCCTGCGAGATACTAATATCCTAAGTAAGGTTTTATTTCCGTGTCACTATTCGTGTTTGTAATATCTGTATTTTGTCCTGTGTTTGACTGTGGGAATACACGTGTAAAAGGCTATTGCCTAGAGTTTTTGTGTCCTGCCTCTCTTTCATTGCACTAAGCTCCGGTCACGAAAGAGGACCCCGCTACACGTTAGGTGTTTTAGGACCGAGGAGTCGGGCCTTTTTCTCCTAGCATTACACTGGTGGCCAGCGGTGGTTCTTGACCCGGGTGTAGAAGAGAGGTAGTGAGAAATATTTGGCAACATGGCAACTAAACCGCACGTACAATTATCCAGGTTTGACCCTGACCAGTACGATATACACACATATCTGACGATAATTAAACCCTTACTGGATATTGGCTTTGAGAATGACCAGCAGAAAATTGCAGTCACACTCCCACTATTCGGCAAAGCGGCGGCGAACATAGCACCGAAAATCGTCCCGGAGCTCACCTGGCAGAACTTTACAGAGTTCGTTGTTCAGGCCATCACCCCATCATTAGGGAAAGTGGTGGCACTATCCCAACTGGATAGTCTAAAATTTCACGGGAATCTAAATGATACCCTAACTCTGGCAAGACGCCGAGTCACCACTGCCTACCCGGAGGCAGATGAAGAAACCCAGAAACAACTCACGTTTCATACACTCCTCAGGATTCTCCCCGGTTATATTAAAGAACATTTCATAATACACGAACCGACGGGAGACCTGGATAAAGATATCAGTTTAATGAGGCGCCTTCTAGCCGTCCATGCCACCCCTCAACGCATCGGCGAAATAAAATCAATTCCCCATTGACCTCATCACCGTCAACCCGTGGGAATTTTCTCCGTGCCGCCATGGATGCCCGATCGACGACATCCGTGAGCAGCTAGAAGCTGCCCAGCGCAGCCAAATGACACGAGGGCGCTTACAAACCTCCCCACCATACGCAAATTCCCCTAAGCCTCAGGGGAAGAAAATACAAAAAAGGAAACACAAAAAGCGCCCCCCCACTGCCCCCGCATCCCACCGTAATGGTGGGGGCCACCTCACATCTCCCCCAGTCTACGACAGGGGGAACGTTATCTTTCCTTTTCCTCCCCTCTCACTATCTCTTCTGTTCTACCTTCCCCTATTCCTGCCCCTATTTCTAACCTTCCCACCCCACACACCACTATACCTCCTCAACACAAAACCTGCCTCCCTCTTCACAGGCCTCCTAGGACCCTTCCCTCATCTTCCCCTAACCTACTTCCCAAAACCACCTCCCTCTGTCTACTGCCTTCCACCTACCACCCCGCACCACCCACCACCATCACTTCACCACCACTCGCTTTCCCCGCCCACATGGTCAACTCATTCGCCTTCCCTATCACACCCTCCTCCTCCTCATCCCCATCCACCTTTTTTTCCTCGCTCACCTCCCCTACCCCACCTTCAACCTCACCATCCCCATGGACCCCCATCTCATCCCCAATAAGCTCACCAGATGCCTTGTCGCCCACCACACCACGCACCTACCACCCATCACTCTCTCACGAGCTCAGCCCCCTGCTACCACCTGCACCGCCCCATCCCTGAACATTCAGACAACCCCACGAGGCCGCATCTCCCCACCACCACCGGCTCCCTCTCCCCCTACACCTCACCCCACCTTTCCTCGCCTCCGACGACACACACCACCTGCCACACCCCACTCCACAGCCCCTGCCAAGCCACCACGGTTCCAGCACCGCACACCGTCCGCCATCACCCCCACAGCCGCACCATCCCCTGGCTTTGCACCCACTGCCCACCCCACACCACTAGCACAGAACCCTGCTACCACCCAAACCACCCCACCACCAAACACCGGGATGGCGCCACAAGATCGCACTCCCTCCTTGCCACCTACACTCCAAGCCACCTCTCCTGCCACCTCACCACCGCTACCGACCCCACACCCCCAACCTCCCCCTGCTCCTGCACCGCCTGTCACTTCCACATACGAGTGCTATGTTTCCTCCTCGCCATCCCCCTCCACCCCCCCTACCACCTCAGCCTCCCCAGCCGCCACCACCCCCTGCACCTCACCTGACATCTCACCTGCCACACCAATCTCCCCTCGCTCACCCTCACCCCTTCCCTCCGCAGCCTCACCCTTTCCACCTGAGCCCACGTGCCCCGCCCACCCCGCCACCCCCACAGGACAACCCACTACCACCGACCTCTCCCCTCCACACCTACGCACGCCCACTCCGACGATCTCACCCTCCACCGCGCCCCCAAAACGCGCAACAGCCCGTGCTAACCAACCCCACCCACTCCGCACGCCCACTTCCTCACCCACACCCACCCTCACAACCACGACCACTCCCTCCGGCTGACTCTCACGCCCATCTGCCCGATACACCCATACCCCTACAACTCCTGCCTTCCCCCAACTTCACATCACTATTTTTTTTTTCTTTATGCGACGAAGAAGGAACCAAAGGCCATGAGACAGCAGTAACAGTTCCCTCCAAGAAAGAAACAAAATACAATAGAGAGCCAAATTCAAGATCCGATCATTTTGAGATGGCTGGACACACTGCGTTTGAAAGACTAGAGATCATAGTCAGCAGGAAATACAGATAGAGGGAGACAGTTCCAGAGCTGACCTGTTGCATAAATGAAAGACTGGGAGTAACGGTTAACTCTTGCATTAGAGAGTTGGACAGAAAATGGATGAGAGTTTGCTGCCAGACGGGTGCTACGCGCCCGTCGTAGAGGTGGAGGAATGCAAGCAGACAGTTCAGAGGAGCTGTGACCATTAAAGTAGCGATAGAAAAGAGATAAAGATGCAACAGTGCGGTGAAGAGACAGAGGTTGAAGGGAGTCAGTAAGAGGAGGAGAGTTAATGAGACGAAAAGCCTTTGACTCCACCCTATTGAGAAGAGCTGTATGTGGGGAGCCTCCCCACACATGAGAGTTGTACTCCACACAGGGGCGGATAAAACCCCTGTATAGAGTCAACAATTGTGCAGGGGTAAAGAAAGAATGGAGTCGGCTTAGCACACCCAATCTCTTGGAAGCAGATTTTACAAGAGATGTAATATGATCTTTCCAAGATAAGTCCCGAGTAAATGAAACCCCAAGCATGTTCAAGGATGATGCAGGATTAAGCTGAATATTATTAAACATTAGTGGGTATACCTGTGGAAGATTTTGTCGGGTTGATAGGTGTAAGAACTGAGTCTTAGATGCATTAAAAACAACCATATTATTTTTACCCCAGTCAGAGATACGAGCCAAGTCAGACATTAGGTGTGCCATAGCCTCATCCCTTGTTTGTTGAAGTAACTGTTGAGATGGGCGTTGCGGGAACCGAATGGAAAGGTGAAGGGTGGAGTCATCAGCGTATGAGTGGATAGGGTTAGATGTACAGCTTAGATCATTGATGAATAAAAGGAAGAGAGTTGGTGATAGGACAGAGCCCTGAGGAACACCACTGTTGATAGATCTAGGAGAAGAACGATGGCCGTCTACAACAGCGGCTATAGAACGACCAGAAAGGAAGCTAGCGATGAAGGCACAGATAGAAGGATAGAAACCGTAGGAGGGCAGTTTGGAAATTAAAGATTTATGCCAGACTCGATCGAAAGCCTTTGAGATGTCAAGTGCAATGGCAAAGCTTTCGCCAAAGTCCCGAAAGGAGGATGACTAGGAGTCTGAAAGGTAGGTGAGAAGATCGCCAGTGGAGCGTCCCTGACGGAACCCATACTGACGATCGGAAAGAAGGTTGTGATAGGAAAGATGCCTTAAAATTTTTCTATTGAGAATTGACTCGAAAACTTTTGAAATACAGGACGTTAAAGCAATTGGACGATAGTTGGAGGGTTGGGAGTGGTCACCCTTCTTTGGGACTGGCTGAATGAGAGCAAACTTCCAGCAAGAAGGAAAGGTACAAGTTGACAGACAAAGGCGAAAGAGTTTGCCTAGGCAGGGTGTAAGCACAGAAGCACAGTTCTTGAGAACAACAGGAGGGACCCCATCAGGCCCATATGCCTTGTTAGTACTGAGGCCAGTGATGGCAGAAAATACATCAACTGAAGAAATTTTAACGTCAGCCATGAGGAAGTCAGAGGGGGGAAGTGATGGAGGAACAGCACCGGAATCGTCTAAAGTGGAATTGGAGGAGAAAGTCTGTGCGAAGAGATCTGCTTTATCAGTAGAAGAAATAGCTACAGAACCATCAGAGTAGAAAAGAGGAGGGAAGGATGATGAGGTAAAGTTGTTAGAAAGATTTTTGGCAAGGTGCCAGAAGGAGCGGGAAGAATTCGAGTTGGAGAGTTGAGAGCATTTAGTATGGATGAAATTATTTTTAGTAGAGCGAAGAACAGACTTAGCACGATTCCGGGCAGAAACTTAAAGATGATGTGATTCAGGGGTGGGTTGGCTCCGGTACCTTTTGTAGGCCCTCTCCTTGTTGCGGACAGCATTAGAACAAGCGTGATTAAACCAAGGCTTTCTTGCGTTAGTCAAAGGATATGAGAAAGGAATGTATGCTTCCATGCCCGAGAGAATAACCTCCGTAATGCGCAAGGCACACTCAGGTGGGTCCCGGCCATGGAAGCAATAATCATTCCAGGGAAAATCAAAGAAGTACTGCCTGAGGGCCTCCCAGTCCGCGTCTCCAAAATGCCACAGACGACGTTTCCCTGGAGGGTCCACAGGCCGTACCGGAGTGATAGGACAGGTTAAGGTAATAAGGTTATGATACATCAAGCCCAAATCCCCTCCACCTACACTCCCCAGAGACTCAACGCCGCATTACCATGGCACAAAACCAGGCCCGGACCGTCAGTAGCCAGCATACAGCCCCCTACCACACCAGCAACAACACCGACCAAAATGAAGATCAGACGAGCCATATGGGCGCCGGCCACAGGCAAGAATCGTCGGCTCAGAGGACCATACCACCTGCTTACCCTCCTCCGGTCAACCCTCACCGACTCCACGCTTTTCCTCACCTGCGACGCCGAACAAGAGGAAAATTTTCACACCACCGCATGGCAAGCCCTACTCCAGCATCTCCAGCCTGCATACACCACCCACGGCACTCACGTATACCACCTCCAGCCACGGGGAAGTGACTTTTTCCAAGGGGAGAGTGGTGAAATGCGTGGCTTGCAAATCAGTGCCCCTGGAGACGATGTGAGAGAAGAACAACATAGTGCCCCCAGAAACACGGAAGAGCAGCGTAGTGCCCCCAGAAACACGGAAGAGCAGCGTAGTGCCCCCAGAAACACAGTGAGAAAGAAACAGTGTAGTGCCCCCAGAAACACACCGACACCCCTACCAGGACCCCATGGAGTAGCCACACCCACACTAGGGGACCCAATACGACAACGGCATAAACCAGCCCGGGCCGTGCGCCCTTATCACACTCAGCCATCACACCGCCACCATAGCAGACGGAGGACACTACCTTCGGGGAGCAGGACTGCCAAATCAGACTGGGGTGGAACTGATATTTCAGTTTCTGTCAGCACCCCTCTGGAGACGGGCGATTGCCGCTACCGCCTTCGTCAGTCGGCCAAGCGTTGCAGTGAATGCAGTGAAGGTGTTTCTTCCGAGACGGCCTATTGCTACTGAACTCTTCTGCCCCAGGACACGGTCGATTGCCGCTCCGGAGGTGCTGCCCCTGAGACGGCAGATTGCTGCTAACTCCTTCTGCCGAAGGAGAAGATCGATTGCCACTCCGGAGGTGCTGCCCCTGAGACGGCCGATTGCCGCTCACTCCTCCTGCCGAAGGAGACGGCCGATTGCCGCTCTGGAAGCACTGCCCCCGAGATGGCCTATTGCCACTCACTCCTCCTGCCGAAGGAGACGGCCGATTGCCGCTCTAGAGGTGCTGCCCCTGAGGCGGCCGATTGCCGCTCACCCTTCCTGCCGAAGGAGACGGCCTATTGCCGCTCCATAGGCGCTACCCCTGAGACGGCTGATTGCCGCTCCCCCCTCCTGCAGAAGAGACGAGCCCACGGCCTCTGGAGAGACGACCAGAGGTGTGCTGACTCCCCCACACAGCCACGGCCTATTGCCGGGCCCTACGGCCAGACAGAGGTGCCGAGATCGCCCCTGCGTGAGACAGACGCCCGGCTCCCCAGCACCAGAGGGACCCCGCGAGGACTAACGGCCTCCCCTGGCCTCCGGTCCTTACGCCTGGCCCTAGAGGAGACTCACCTGTCGGGCCCCAGCACGAGACGGTGCCGCAGCCCCCACCTGACGGCGCCCCTTGATTTTGGGGACCGCAGCCCTCAGCCTCCTCGGGCCCTATCCAGGACTCCCAGGCGCAACCTCTCCACGCCCAAGAGACGGCGACGGACCTCCACCTCTGGCCGAAACAGGAGCCAGAGACTCCTAGACCTGTTTGGCCCCAGCCCTGAGGGCCACACCCCTAATCCCAGCCCGGAGACTACGGGCCTGTGCCCCACGTGAAGCCCTGGACGAGAGAAGACGCCCCTGCGAGCCGTCCCGTGCCCTCTCGGCACGCCTTTCCCTGGCGGTGCCCCTAGCCCGGCTAAATAGACGCCGGCGTGTCTCCCCGCCGCCCACACGACACGAGTGAATATATGTCAAGTATGGTATTGCCCCAAGACTAGTGACGGAAATTATATTGTGTGACGTTGCCCTAGAAAACAGGTTACAGTGATACAATGACTAAATGCATGTCCAACAGCAGGGCGAGTGAAATCACGGGCGAGTGAGTAAGGATGAGAACAGTGAGTGAATCCCGAGAACTCTGACTCATAAGTGACGCCCTCGTAAGAAACCAGTAAGAATTCTTCCCCTGAGGAAGTCTCTGTAGTGAAAGTATACATATGTCCCTTGCTGTCAGAAAACCATAGAAAGTGAGAATAATATCCGTCCATTTGTATTACCGTAAATACAGTGAATATCCAGTGTCCCGCTATTCCCTCTCTCCCTATAACATCTCCTCCCCATAACTAACGTAATATAAACGAGTGATAGATCAAATGTCAAAACCCTTTTTCTATCAAGTGATACTAAGAGTAAATTAGAAAGACGTATCCTTTCCCAATATTACTATAACTCTGTTCCGGCTCGTCACGAGTCCTTCCCATTCCCCCCCCCCCATGTGAATTAACCCTCCCGAGCTCTCACGCGCGCCCGTCTTCCCTGTACACCTGTTCACTAGACTTTCTGTATTGGCAACCGTAGTGGTTAAGTCAGTATCCTGCGAGATACTAATATCCTAAGTAAGGTTTTATTTCCGTGTCACTATTCGTGTTTGTAATATCTGTATTTTGTCCTGTGTTTGACTGTGGGAATACACGTGTAAAAGGCTATTGCCTAGAGTTTTTGTGTCCTGCCTCTCTTTCATTGCACTAAGCTCCGGTCACGAAAGAGGACCCCGCTACACGTTAGGTGTTTTAGGACCGAGGAGTCGGGCCTTTTTCTCCTAGCATTACACTGGTGGCCAGCGGTGGTTCTTGACCCGGGCGTAGAAGAGAGGTAGTGAGAAATATTTGGCAACATGGCAACTAAACCGCACGTACAATTATCCAGGTTTGACCCTGACCAGTACGATATACACACATATCTGACGATAATTAAACCCTTACTGGATATTGGCTTTGAGAATGACCAGCAGAAAATTGCAGTCACACTCCCACTATTCGGCAAAGCGGCGGCCAACATAGCACCGAAAATCGTCCCGGAGCTCACCTGGCAGAACTTTACAGAGTTCGTTGTTCAGGCCATCACCCCATCATTAGGGAAAGTGGTGGCACTATCCCAACTGGATAGTCTAAAATTTCACGGGAATCTAAATGATACCCTAACTCTGGCAAGACGCCGAGTCACCACTGCCTACCCGGAGGCAGATGAAGAAACCCGGAAACAACTCACGTTTCATACACTCCTCAGGATTCTCCCCGGTTTTATTAAAGAACATTTCATAATACACGAACCGACGGGAGACCTGGATAAAGATATCAGTTTAATGAGGCGCCTTCTAGCCGTCCATGCCACCCCTCAACGCATCGGCGAAATAAATCAATTCCCCATTGACCTCATCACCGTCAACCCGTGGGAATTTTCTCCGTGCTGCCACGGATGCCCGATCGACGACATCCGTGAGCAGCTAGAAGCTGCCCAGCGCAGCCAAATGACACGAGGGCGCTTACAAACCTCCCCACCATACGCAAATTCCCCTAAGCCTCAGGGGAAGAAAATACAAAAAAGGAAACACAAAAAGCGCCCCCCCACTGCCCCCGCATCCCACCGTAATGGCGGGGGCCACCTCACATCTCCCCCAGTCTACGACAGGGGGAACGTTATCTTTCCTTTTCCTCCCCTCTCACTATCTCTTCTGTTCTACCTTCCCCTATTCCTGCCCCTATTTCTAACCTTCCCACCCCACACACCACTATACCCCCTCAACACAAAACCTGCCTCCCTCTTCACAGGCCTCCTAGGACCCTTCCCTCATCTTCCCCTAACCTACTTCCCAAAACCACCTCCCTCTGTCTACTGCCTTCCACCTACCACCCCGCACCACCCACCACCATCACTTCACCACCACTCGCTTTCCCCGCCCACATGGTCAACTCATTCGCCTTCCCTATCACACCCTCCTCCTCCTCATCCCCATCCACCTTTTTTTCCTCGCTCACCTCCCCTACCCCACCTTCAACCTCACCATCCCCATGGACCCCCACCTCATCCCCAATAACCTCACCAGATGCCTCGCCGCCCACCACACCCCGCACCCTACCACCCATCACTCTCTCACGAGCTCAGCCCCCTGCTACCACCTGCACCGCCCCATCCCTGAACATTCAGACAACCCCACGAGGCCGCATCTCCCCACCACCACCGGCTCCCTCTCCCCCTACACCTCACCCCACCTTTCCTCGCCTCCGACGACACACACCACCTGCCACACCCCACTCCACAGCCCCTGCCAAGCCACCACGGTTCCAGCACCGCACACCGTCCGCCATCACCCCCACAGCCGCACCATCCCCTGGCTTTGCACCCACTGCCCACCCCACACCACTAGCACAGAACCCTGCTACCACCCAAACCACCCCACCACCAAACACCGGGATGGCGCCACAAGATCGCACTCCCTCCTTGCCACCTACACTCCAAGCCACCTCTCCTGCCACCTCACCACCGCTACCGACCCCACACCCCCAACCTCCCCCTGCTCCTGCACCGCCTGTCACTTCCACATACGAGTGCTATGTTTCCTCCTCGCCATCCCCCTCCACCCTCCCTACCACCTCAGCCTTCCCAGCCGCCACCACCCCCTGCACCTCACCTGACATCTCACCTGCCACACCAATCTCCCCTCGCTCACCCTCACCCCTTCCCTCCGCAGCCTCACCCTTTCCACCTGAGCCCACGTGCCCCGCCCACCCCGCCACCCCCACAGGACAACCCACTACCACCGACCTCTCCCCTCCACACCTACGCACGCCCACTCCGACGATCTCACCCTCCACCGCGCCCCCAACACGCGCAACAGCCCGTGCTAACCAACCCCGCCCACCCCGCACGCCCACTTCCCCACCCACACCCACCCTCAGAACCACCACCACCCCCTCCGGCCGACTCTCACGCCCATCTGCCCGATACACCCATACCCCTACACCTCCTGCCTCCCCCCAACTTCACACCATTATTATTATTATTTTTTTTTATGCGAGGAAGAAGGAACCAAAGGCCATGAGACCGCAGTAACAGTTCCCTCCAAGAGAAAAACAAAATACAATAGAGAGCCAAATTCAAGATCTGATCATTTTGAGATGCCTGGACACACTGCGTTTGAAAGACTGGAGATCATAGGCAGCAGGAAATACAGACAGAGGGAGACAGTTCCAGAGCTGACCTGTTGCATAAATGAAAGACTGGGAGTAACGGTTAACTCTTGCATTAGAGAGTTGGACAGAAAATGGATGAGAGTTTGCTGCCGGACGAGTGCTACGCGCCCGTCGTAGAGGTGGAGGAATGCAAGCAGACAGTTCAGAGGAGCAGTGACCATTAAAGTAGCGATAGAAAAGAGATAAAGATGCAACAGTGCGGCAAAGAGACAGAGGTTGAAGGGAGTCAGTAAGAGGAGGAGAGTTAATGAGACGAAAAGCCTTTGACTCCACCCTATTGAGAAGAGCTGTATGTGGGGAGCCTCCCCACACATGAGAGTTGTACTCCACACAGGGGCGGATAAAACCCCTGTATAGAGTCAACAATTGTGCAGGGGTAAAGAAAGAATGGAGTCGGCTTAGCACACCCAATCTCTTGGAAGCAGATTTTACAAGAGATGTAATATGATCTTTCCAAGATAAGTCCCGAGTAAATGAAACCCCAAGCATGTTCAAGGATGATGCAGGATTAAGCTGAATATTATTAAACATTAGTGGGTATACCTGTGGAAGATTTTGTCGGGTTGATAGGTGTAAGAACTGAGTCTTAGATGCATTAAAAACAACCATATTATTTTTACCCCAGTCAGAGATACGAGCCAAGTCAGACATTAGGTGTGCCATACCCTCATCCCTTGTTTGTTGAAGTAACTGTTGAGATGGGCGTTGCGGGAACCGAATGGAAAGGTGAAGGGTGGAGTCATCAGCATATGAGTGGATAGGGTTAGATGTACAGCTTAGATCATTGATGAATAAAAGGAAGAGAGTTGGTGATAGGACAGAGCCCTGAGGAACACCACTGTTGATAGATCTAGGAGAAGAACGATGGCCGTCTACAACAGCGGCTATAGAACGACCAGAAAGGAAGCTAGCGATGAAGGCACAGATAGAAGGATAGAAACCGTAGGAGGGCAGTTTGGAAATTAAAGATTTATGCCAGACTCGATCGAAAGCCTTTGAGATGTCAAGTGCAATGGCAAAGCTTTCGCCAAAGTCCCGAAAGGAGGATGACTAGGAGTCTGAAAGGTAGGTGAGAAGATCGCCAGTGGAGCGTCCCTGACGGAACCCATACTGACGATCGGAAAGAAGGTTGTGATAGGAAAGATGCCTTAAAATTTTTCTATTGAGAATTGACTCGAAAACTTTTGAAATACAGGACGTTAAAGCAATTGGACGATAGTTGGAGGGTTGGGAGTGGTCACCCTTCTTTGGGACTGGCTGAATGAGAGCAAACTTCCAGCAAGAAGGAAAGGTACAAGTTGACAGACAAAGGCGAAAGAGTTTGCCTAGGCAGGGTGTAAGCACAGAAGCACAGTTCTTGAGAACAACAGGAGGGACCCCATCAGGCCCATATGCCTTGTTAGTACTGAGGCCAGTGATGGCAGAAAATACATCAACTGAAGAAATTTTAACGTCAGCCATGAGGAAGTCAGAGGGGGGAAGTGATGGAGGAACAGCACCGGAATCGTCTAAAGTGGAATTGGAGGAGAAAGTCTGTGCGAAGAGATCTGCTTTATCAGTAGAAGAAATAGCTACAGAACCATCAGAGTAGAAAAGAGGAGGGAAGGATGATGAGGTAAAGTTGTTAGAAAGATTTTTGGCAAGGTGCCAGAAGGAGCGGGAAGAATTCGAGTTGGAGAGTTGAGAGCATTTAGTATGGATGAAATTATTTTTAGTAGAGCGAAGAACAGACTTAGCACGATTCCGGGCAGAAATGTAAAGATGATGTGATTCAGGGGTGGGTTGGCTCCGGTACCTTTTGTAGGCCCTCTCATTGTTGTTGACAGCATTAGAACAAGAGTGATTAAAAAAAGGCTTTCTTGCGTTAGTCAAAGGATATGAGAAAGGAATGTTTGCTTCCATGCCCGAGAGAATAACCTCCATAATGCGCAAGGCACACTCAGGTGGGTCCCGGCTATGGAGGCAATAATCATTCCAGGGAAAATCAAAGAAGTACTGCCTGAGGGCCTCCCAGCCCGCGTCTCCAAAATGCCATAGGTGACGTTTCGCTTGAGGGTCCACAGGCCGTTCCGGAGTGATAGGACAGGTTATGGTAATAAGGTTATGATACATCAAGCTCAAATCCCCTCCACCTACACTCCCCAGAGGCTCAACGCCGCATTACCATGGCACAAAACCAGACCCTGACCGTCAGTAGCCAGCATACAGCCCCCTACCACACCAGCAACAACATCGAACAAAATGAAGATCAGACGAGCCATATGGGTGCCGGCCACAGGCAAGAATCGTCGGCTGAGAGGACCATACCACCTGCTTACCCTCCTCCGGTCAATCCTCACTGACTCCACGCTTTTCCTCACGTGCGTCGCCGAACAAGAGGAAAATTTTCACACTGCCGCATGGCAAGCCCTACTCCAGCATCTCCAGCCTGCATACACCACCCACGGCACTCATGTATACCACCTCCAGCCACGGGGAAGTGACTTTTTCCAAGGGGAAAGTGGTGAAATGCCTGGCTTGCAAATCAGTGCCCCTGGAGACGATGTGAGAGAAGAACAACATAGTGCCCCCAGAAACATGGAAGAGCAGCGTAGTGCCCTGAGAAACACAGAGAGAAAGAAACAGTGTAGTTCCCCCAGAAACACACCGACACCCCTACCAGGACCCCATGGAGTAGCCACACCCACACTAGGGGACCCAGTACGACAACGGCATAAACCATCCCGGGCCGTGCGCCCTTATCACCCTCAGCCATCACACCTCTACCATAGCAGATGGAGGACACTACCTTCGGGGAGCAGGACTGCGAAATCAGACTGGGGTGGAACTGATATTTCAGTTTCCGTCAGCACCCCTCTGGAGACGGCCGATTGCCACTCCCGCCTTCGTCAGTCAGCCAAGCGTTGCACTGAAGGTGTTTCTGCTGAGACGGCCTATTGCCACTCATCTGTTCTGCCTCAGGAGACGGCCGATTGCCGCTCACTTCTTCTGCCGAAGGAGACGGCCGATTGCCACTCCGGAGGTGCTGCCCCTGAGACGGCCGATTGCCGCTCACTCCTCCTGCCGAAGGAGACGACCGATTGCCACTGCGGAATTGCTGCCCCTGAGACAGCCGAGTCCCGCTCACTTCTCCTGCCGATGGAGAAGGCCGATTGCCGCTCTGGAAGCACTGCCCCCGAGATGGCCTATTGCCACTCACTCCTGCCAAAGGAGATGGCCGATTGCCGGTCTTGAGGTGCTGCCCCTGAGGCGGCCGATTGCCGCTCACCCTTTCTGCCGAAGGAGACAGCCTATTGCCGCTCCATAATCGCTACCCCTGAGACGGCTGATTGCCGCTCCCCCCTCCTGCAGAAGAGACGAGCCCACGGCCTCTGGAGAGATGACCAGAGGTGTGCTGACTCCCCTACACAGCCACGGCCTATTGCCGGGCCCTACGGCCAGACAGAGGTGCCGAGATCACCCCTGCATGAGACAGACACCCGGCTCCCCAGCACCAGTGGGACCCCTTGAGGAATAACGGCCTCCCTTGGCCTCCGGTCCTTACGCCTGGCCCTAGAGGAGACTCACCTGTCGGGCCCCAGCACGAGACGGTGCCGCAGCACGCACCTGATGGCTCCCCTTGATTTTGGGGACCGCATCCTTCAGCCTCCTCGGGCCCTATCCAGGACTCCCAGGCGCAACCTCTCCACACCCAAGAGATGGCGACGGACCTCAACCTCTGGCCGAAACAGGAGCCAGAGACTCCTAGACCTCTTTGGCCCCAGCCCTGAGGGCCCCACCCCTAATCCCAGCCCGGAGATTACGGGCCTGTGCCCCACGTGAAGCCCTGGATGAGAGAAGACGTCCCTGTGAGCTGTCCCGTGCCCTCTCGGCACGCCTTTCACTGGCGGTGCCCCTAGCCCGGCTAAATAGATGCCGGCGTGTCTCCCCGCCGCCCACACGACACGAGTGAATATATGTCAAGTATGGTATTGCCCCAAGACTAGTGACGGAAATTATATTGTGTGATGTTGCCCTAGAAAACAGGTTACAGTGATACAATGACTAAATGTATGTCGAATAGCAGGGCAAGTGAAATCACGGGCGAGTGAGTAAGGATGAGAACAGTGAGTAAATCCCGAGAACTCTGACTCATAAGTGACGCCCTCGTATGAAACCAGTTAGAATTCTTCCCCCGAGGAAGTCTCTGTAGTGAAAGTATACATATCTCCCTTGCTGTCAGAAAACAATAGAAATTGAGAAGAATATCCGTCCATTTGTATTACCGTAAATACCGTGAATATCCAGTGTCCCGCTATTCCCTCTCTCCCTACAACATCTCCTCCCCATAACTAACGTAATATAAACGAGTGATAGATCAAATGTCAAAACCATTTTTCTATCAAGTGATAGTAAGAGTAAATTAGAAAGACGTATCGTTTCCCAATATTACTATAACTTTGTTCCGGCTCGTCACGAGTGCTTCCCATCCCCCCCCCCGTTTGAAGTCCCCCTCCCGCGCTACAGGCCTCACCTCTACTGTGTCTTCTTGAGAACTGGCTGCCACCATCCCCAACCAAGCACTGGTTACAGCACCACGATTGTGTACCGGGGTACACACGCTTGTGTGGACCCGCCCTCTCGTGGTTTTCTTTCCTTCCACTGTACTTCCTTTCGGCCCTAGTGTCCCCTAGTGGTGGTACGACGCTGAACCCCACGGTTTTCTGGCGCAGGCCAGATACACAAGGGGGCCCCTTTGCAGGGGTAGTTATAGGAAGCCACTAGGGTGGGCCAAACACTTACTAGGGTTAGGCAAGACCTTTTTAGGGCAGTGGTAGGCCTGTCACGACCTCCGCTAGCGGGGGGGCAGAAACCGCCACTGTAGGCGGTTTCTTCTCTGTGTAACTCTGTGTGTGCTTGTGTGTGTGAAAGAGAGTGTGTCGGCCGCCAGATATGGCTAGCCGTTCCTCCTCCACCCCTCCTTTAGGGCAGTGTGCCCCCAGGATCTCTCAAGACCCCAGACTTGCCCCCAAAAGTCCTGCTCGAGACCCCAGACTTGCATCCAGGAGCCCTGCCCGGGACCCCAGACTAGCCTCCAAGAGTCCTGCCCCTGCTAACACCACTGACAAACAGCCCACCGCCCAGAAGCGCTTGTGCCACAGCTCTGGCGAAAGCGACACTGCTGAAACGGACATGCCTCAGCCAGCCAAAGGGACAGGGGCTCACTCAAAGGGGTCTGTTACTCAACCTCCTCCTCCCACCACTGACATCCCCAGGAAAATGCTCAGACGACATGAAGGGATGGAATTTGATGCCATCCTCCCAGCTCCAATTATTTCCAGCCCTCCTGATACCACCCAATCAACCGCTGCTTCACCACCTGCGCCTACCCTCTCCTCAAAGCCTGATGACGCCCTAGCCACTTCTGACGAAGATGACGACGGCTTCACCCAGGTGCGGCGGAAGGGTAAACGTAAACCAAACAAGGCAACTAATGGAAATTTTCAGGCCTCACCTCCAACTCAGCCAGCTCAGCGCGCACGTCCCTCTGTGTCAGTAGCAGCGCCTGCCCCAAGACGCACGCCTTTCCCAGCATTTCGTGTGCCACAACAGGAGGGCTACGCCCCAACATACAAGACAGTAGAGGCTCTGGTAACAAGATTTCCACACCTGGAAATGACCAACAAATTTGGACGGGACGACAGCTGTGTCCTTCTCCCCAAAACAGCGGAAACATACCACCACCTAAAACAAATTGTGGAGGATGAAACAGCAGAGGTGCGCATCATAGAACTACAGCCGGGACCCAAACAATGAAGGCAATAGTTATGGGTTACCCACGTTGATGGCCTCCGACGTACTGCGAGACCACAGATTAGTCGAGGAAGCGGAACGATGTCAACATCAAAAGACCCGCGAGGAGACCCAACAGGTTGGCGTGACCCTGCGGGGCCCCCTCGTACCATCTCTAGACCTGGGAAATTGGGGGACATACTGGCTGCGCCCCTACACCCCCGAACCCCTCAGATGCTACAGGTGCCAGCGCTTCGGGCATCACAGAGCGAACTGCGAGAGGCCCCACGTTTGCGGTGTATGCAGTGGTGCCCACGACACCACCAAATGCCTGGACAAGCTGAAGGCCAAAGAGACAATCACAGCTCGCTGCCCCAATTGCTCGGGATCACACCATGCATGGCACCCCAGCTGTTCAGTGCGCACACGCAAAGTGGAACAGGGGAGGGAAAATCAAGTGAAATGGGTGCAAGACCAGCAGGCCTCCCTCTCAACTCCAGCACCCCCAGGGACATTCATTTGGGGGCAACAAAAAACAGCCACACCATCGCCTCCCCCTGCCACAACCCCAGAGGCTTTCCCACCGCTTCCCACCCCAGCCAGCACACGAGCAGCAATAACGGTGACTCAAGCGGTACCTTCACAGTTACCACTGGGGTACACGCCCCACCTGACAGCTGTCACCAGCACACCTCTCCCGCCACAACCGCCAACCCCGTTACAAGAAACCCAACTCACCTTCAACAAAATGGCGGAGCTGGGCAAAAACCTACTAATGACCCTGCTGCGAACTCTTCTAGAAGATGTTCCTATAATACCCTCAGCAGTCCTGGAAAGAGTAGAACAGGCGCTCACGAAGGAAATGGAAAGGTTCATAGACAAGTCAACTCCACCACCACGAACCTCCTCTCCTGTCAAAACAACGTCACGCTTTCCCGCTGCGCACCACCAAACACCTCAGGAACAACAGGAGACACTCACACAGCCCGCAACACCATCTCTCAAACCAGCCAAGGAAGAGGAACGCAGCAGGAAGAAATTCAAAAACAAAGGCAAAAACAAACGACACCAACAGAAAATGGAGTGCAGTCCAGGTCGCAGTCTCCCACACTCTCCTGCAGACTCACGGAGATCTTCCCAATCTCCCCGTGTGCCTCACGAGATGTCGGCGGAGCGACTCAGGCTGTCTCCAGACAGGGACTCTCCACCCCTCTTCGAATCCTCCAGTGGAACTGTGCGGGAGTAATGGGGAAGCTCCCGCTCCTGCAGGAGGCCGCGGTGAGGGATCACCCTCACGTGTCCCTTCTGCAGGAGACTCTACTGGGGGAAAACACGAGATTCCGATTGCAGGGATACACCACCTATCTCTTCCCTTACACCCGAGGAGTAAACAGGGGATGTGCCATCCTGGCCCAAAACCACATTGCCGCCACAGAATGTGATAACCCTCCATTCTGCGGAGGCGATGTGGAAATACAGGGAGTGAGCCTACACCTTACAGAGTCGCCCCTCACTATATTTAATATCTACAGCCGGCCTAATGCGAACCTGGAACTAGGGGAATTATTTTCCCTAGCCACCAGAGGGCCTGTGCTGATTGGGGGCGACCTAAACGCTCACCACGCCTTTCTAAATTCACCACAACAAACGAATGGAGCTGGACGGCACTTATCCCTTGTCCTAGAAGACATGGCTGGTGTATCCCTGTTATCGGACATCTCGAGGTCTACTCATGTTAGGGGGGGGGGCGTCTGGACCTCACCTTCGTGTCTGATCCATTAATGGATTCGGCACGTTGGTCCATACACCCCATCCTCATGAGTGACCACTATGCCATCAATATCGAGCTTCAACTTCACCCCCTCCCTCTCCCCGAGCCTCCACCAAGGTGGGATGTTGAAAACGCGGACTGGGCTGCCTTTGAGAATGCCTTGGTCCGTGCCTTTTCCTCATCTCGCCCCCCCTCTGACCTCGATGAGTTGAGCAGTTACATAACAACCACCTTCCAAAAAGCAGCAACTGAAACTTTACCACGAAAACGGCGATCCGCGAAAAGTTACAGAGACGGTTGGATCTACTGTGAACGAGTCAGGGAGTTAAACAGGCGGCTGAATGCGGCGCGTCGCGATTGCAGACGACGTCGAGGCTCACCTCTACGCAGACGCCTAGAGGCTGTGTCACGACACGTTCTTGTCGAGAAGCGTCGCCTTCGGGAGGAGGAGTTGGTGCGCTGGTGCAGGACTTTAGGACCTCACTCCACTCTCCGAGAGATGTGGAGAAGGTTGTGGTCCTTCACCAACCCCCGCCCCTCCCGCCTGCCCTCACACCCTGACCCGGCCTCAGAGGCTGACTGTCTTGCGAAGCATTTTGCGGACCGCTCTGCCTCACACAATCTTCCCAGATCCGTCACAGTCCGTTGGGAGCGTCTGTCAGACTCTCGTGCTGCGGCAATTCAGATAGCTTGTAATCGTCCTGATGAGGCAGATTGCCCCATCACTGACGCGGAGCTACTGACTGCTTTGCGGTGCAGGGCTGACACTGCTCCAGGACTGGACGGACTTACTTACTCTATGCTTGCCCACTCTGGAGATTGTGGGAGGCAATGGCTGCTGCGACTGTTTAATTTATCCTGGTCAGAGGGCAGGTTACCCAAATCGTGGAAAACCGCTATCATTCACCCCATCCCGAAGCCAAATGACCCTGGCTCCACGTGCCCCATCTCGCTGCTCAGCTGCATCAGTAAAACAGCTGAGAGGGTGGTGCGGGCACAGCTCACCTGGCGCCTGGGTCCCCTTCACCCGAGGATCTCTGCATACCGTCACGGCCGCAGTACTGCACACTGCCTGGCGTCGTTCCTCGGGGAACTTCGGGGTGGAGTGGGTATGGCGATTTTTCTCGATTTGGAAAAAGCTTTCGAGTTAGCCAGCCCATCGGTAATTCTCAGTGCTCTTGCGGCTCGAGGAGAGGGAGGCAAATTACTAAGTTGGATTCAAGATTTCTTCCTCGACAGAACTGCTAGTGTACGCTTTCAGGGGAGTGTCTCCCCACCGTATTGACACGAGAACAGCACGCCACAGGGCAGTGTTATCAGCCCTACAGTCTTCAACATCTTAATGGAGGGCCTTCTTCGTGTCGATTAAGGTCGGGGGGTCACGCTCCTGACATATGTGGACGACCTAGTGCTAGTTTTTTCGAGAAGAAACTGCTATGCACAAGCAAATGATGCCCTCTCTAGACTGCATGATAAGTCGATGGAGCTGGGGCTGAAGATCAATATGGCGAAAACTCGCTATATGCCCTTCGTCCTCAGCCCATCGCCATATCCACTGCTGCTTGGAGGACACTCATTGACTTGTGTAACGACCTACAAATATCTTGGCGTATGGATGGATGTGGGACTCAAGTTCACAAGCCATGTCAAATACCTGAAAGAGAAGGCAGCTTCTCGGATGGCTGCACTTAGATTCCATTCTAGGAAGGGGTTGGGGGCCTCCTACAAGGTCCTCCGCACCTTCTATGTGCATGCCATCCGGTCGCTAGTCGACTACAGCGCTATTTGCATGACGAACTTGGCTCCACAAGTGTGTGAATCGCTGGAAGTGATTCAGAATAATGCACTACGTATAATTCTCAGAGCCCTGCTATGGACACGCCTTGTCAATCTCCGTCTGGAAGGCGGTCTTCCTCCGCTTCGGAGCAGGATCGCACTCCGTGCAACAGCGGTCGTATTGCAGCTGGTGCAGAGCAGACTCAGCTCCCTGTCTCAGTCCTGCTGAAAAGGTTGCTATCAAGACCACCAGATTATGCACCCAGCAGAGACTGGGCCCGTGGGCTCGTTGCTGTGCTGCACGAGCTGAATGCTGCCGCTGGCATTTGTAAGGAGCCTGATGCGCCTTGTGCAGGATACACAGACCCACCTCCATGGGCACCTCCACCCTTCAAGTTTGTTTGTCCGGGGGAGGGGAGGGCGCGTAACAGCGTCCCTGCTCTCCTTCGGCAAACTGCTTTAGCTCGGGTAGCAACTCTGCGGTGCACGACGACCACAGACTACTACACCGACGGCTCTGTTACTGCAGACGAAGCTGCTGGCGCAGCCTTCGTCTGCGGAGAAGAGGTGGTGTCGTGGCGCCTCACACAGGGCGTATCAGTGTTCCAGACGGAGCTCACAGCTATTTTAGGCGCACTTAGACACGCACATCAACATGCGCATCATAGTGTTGTAGTGCACTCTGATTCACTCTCAGCAATTCACGCACTCCGTTCATACACCTTGGGGAATAACCCCTTCTTGTTGTCCTCCATTTATACATATGCGAATAAAATTGCACACGGAGGAGAAAAGGTAATAATACACTGGGTACCTGGACACGTGGTTCTGGCAGGTAATGAACGTGCTAACCAGGCAGCACGAGCCGCATGCTCCCTCCCTGAAATAATATTCTTTCTCTGCGATAGCCCAGATAAAATCCTGGCACCTGTAACACGAGAAATATCGCGGTGGAACAGGGAGGAACATCAAAGTCGGGTTGCAGAAGCCTCCCGCTCGGCGACGTGGTACGGCAGAGCTACACAATGTGAACTACTACCACCTCTGCCCCACATACCAAACTACATCATAGTCCGTCTGCGTCACCTGCAGCTTGGTTACCTCTGCTACAAACAAATTAAAAATACCTACCCAGACCCATGTGAACACTGCCAGGACACCGACAATATGCCACTGCACCATTATATTTTACGGTGCCCAGTTACTAACCCCATAAGAGCCAGTTTAAGCAGACGCTTCACCTGGACAAATAACGATGACATTGATGCTCCTGCCGTCATCGCCAATGCATCACTTACTACCATCCTCATCATCGTAGAAAAATATCCACCTCCACACTAAACAAATAGAAAGTGCAAGACGGCACAACTCTGAACGGGCTCACAAGTTTGCCCGTGCCTCAGCAAGCTGAGGCAAATATCCCACACACACACACTCCCACGCTCTCACGCGCGCCCGTGTTCCCTGTACACCTGTTCACTAGACTTTCTCTATTGGCAACCGTAGTGGTTAAGTCAGTATCCTGCGAGATACTAATATCCCAAGTAAGGTTTTATTTCCGTGTCACTATTCGTGGTTGTAATATCTGTATTTTGTCCTGTGTTTGACTGTGGGAATACTCGTGCAAAAGGCTATTGCCTAGAGTTTTTGTGTCCTGCCTCTCTTTCATTGCACTAAGCTCCGGTCACGAAAGAGGACCCCACTACACATTAGGTATTTTAGGACCGAGGAGTCGGGCCTTTTTCTCCTAGCATTACACTGGTGGCCAGCGGTGGTTCTTGACCCGGGCGTAGAAGAGAGGTAGTGAGAAATATTTGGCAACATGGCAACTAAACAGCACGTACAATTATTCAGCTTTGACTCTGACCAGTACGATATACACACATATCTGACGATAATTAAACCCATACTGGATATTGGCTTTGAGAATGACAGCAGAAAATTGCAGTCACACTCCCACTATTGGGCAAAGCGGCGGCCAACATAGCACCGAAAATCGTCCAGGAGCTCACCTGGCAGAACTTTACAGAGTTCGTTGTTCAGGCCATCACCCCATCGTTAGGGAAAGTGGTGGCACTATCCCAACTGGATAGTCTAAAATTTCACGGGAATCTAAATGGTACCCTAACTCTGGCAAGACGCTGAGTCACCACTGCCTACCCGGAGGGAGATGAAGAAACCCGGAAACAACTCACGTTTCATACACTCCTCAGGATTCTCCCCAGTTTTATTAAACAACATTTCATAATACACGAACCGACGGGAGACTTGCATAAAAATATAAGTTTAATGAGGCGCCCTCTAGCCGTCCACGCCACCCCTCAACGCATCGGCGAAATAAATAAAATCCCCATTGACCTCATCACCGTCAACCCGTGGGAATTTTCTCCATGCTGCCACGGATGCCCAATCGACGACATCCGTGAGCACCTAGACTCTGCTAAGCGCAGCCAAATGACATGAGGGCGCTTACAAACCTCCCCACCATACGCAAATTCCCCTCAGCCTCAGGGGAAGAAAATACAAAAAAGGAAACACAAAAGGCGCCCCCCCACTGCCCCCGCATCGCACCGTAATGGCGGGGGCCACCTCACATCTCCCCCAGTCTACGACAGGGGGGAACGTTATCTTTCCTTTTCCTCCCCTCTCACTATCTCTTCTGTTCTACCTTCCCCTATTCCTACCCCTATTTCTAACCTTCCCACCCCACACAGCACTATACCTCCTCAACAAAAAACCTGCCTCCCTCTTCACAGGCCTCCTAGGACCCTTCCCTCATTTTCCTCTAACCTACTTTCCAAAACCATCTCCCTCTGTCTACTGCCTTCCACCTACCACCCCGCACCACCCACCACCATCACTTCACGACCACTCGCTTTCCCCGTCCACATGGTCAACTCATTCGCCTTCCCTATCACACCCTCCTCCTCCTCATCCCCATCCATCTTATTTTCCTCGCTCACCTCCCCTACCCCACCTTCAACCTCACCATCCCCATTGACCCCCACCTCATCCCCAATAACCTCACCAGATGCCTCGCCGCCCACCACACCCCGCACCCTACCACCCATCACTCTCTCACGAGCTCAGCCCCCTGCTTCCACCTGCACCGCCCCATCCCTGAACATTCAGACAACCCCACGAGGCTGCATCTCCCCACCACCACCGGCTCCCTCTCCCCCTACACCTCACCCCACATTTCCTCACCTCCAACGACACACACCACCTGCCACACTCCACTCCACAGCCCCTGCTAAGCCACCACGGTTCCAGCACCGCACACCGTCCGCCATCACCCCCACAGCCGCACCATCCCTTGGCTTTGCACCCACTGCCCACCCCAAACCACTAGCACAGAATCCTGCTACCACCCAAACCACCCCACCACCAAACACCGGGATGGCGCCACAAGATCGCACTCCCTCCTTGCCACCTACACTCCAAGCCATCTCTCTTGCCACCTCACCACAGCTACCGACCCCACACCCCCAACCTCCCCCTGCTCCTGCACCGCCTGTCACTTCCACATACGAGTGCTATGTTTCCTCCTCGTCATCCCCCTCCACCCCCCCTACCACCTCAGGCTCCCCAGCCGCCACCACCCCCTGCACCTCACCTGACATCTCACCTGCCACACCAATCTCCCCTCGCTCACCCTCACCCCTTCCCTCCACAGCCTCACCCTTTCCACCCGAGCCCACGTGCCCCGCCCACCCCGCCATCCCAACAGGACAACCCACTACCACCGACCTCTCCCCTCCACACCTACGCACACCCACGCCGACGATCTCACCCTCCACCGCGCCCTCAACATGCGCAACTGCCCGTGCTAACCAACCCCACCCACCCCGCACGCCCACTTCCCCACCCACACCCACCCTGAGAACCACCACCACCCACTCCGGCCGCCTCTCACGCCCATCTGCCCGATACACCCATACCCCTATGCCTCCTGCCTCCCCCCAACTTCACACCATTATTTTTATTTTTATTTTTTTTCATGCGAGGAAGAAGGAACCAAAGGCCATGAGACCGCAATAACAGTTCCCTGCAAGAGAAAAACAAAATACAATAGAGAGCCAAATTCAAGATCTGATCATTTTGAGATGCCTGGACACACTGAGTTTGAAAGACTGGAGATCATAGGCAGCAGGAAATACAGACAGAGGGAGACAGTTCCAGAGATGACCCGTTGCATAAATGAAAAACTGTGAGTAACGGTTAACTCTTGCATTAGAGAATTGGACAGAAAATGGATGAGAGTTTCCTGCCGGACGGGTGCTACGCGCCCGTCATAGAGGTGGAGGAATGCAAGCAGACAGTTCAGAGGAGCAGTGACCATTAAAGTAGCAATAGAAAAGAGATAAAAATCCAACAGTGCGGCAAAGAGACAGAGGTTGAAAGGAGTCAGTAAGAAGAGGAGAGTTAATTAGACGAAAAGCCTTTGACTCCACCCTATTGAGAATAGCTGTATGTGGGGAGCCTCCCCACACATGAGAGTTGTACTCCACATAGGGGCGGATAAAACCCCTGTATAGAGTCAACAACTGTGCAGGGGTAAAGAAAGAACGGAGTCGGCTTAGCACGCCCAATCTCTAATAAGCAGATTTTACAAGAGATGTAATATGATCTTTCCAAGATAAGTCTCGAGTAAATGAAAACCCAAGCATGTTCAAGGATGATGCAGGATTAAGCTGAATATTATTAAATATTAGTGGGTATACCTGTGGAAGATTTTGTCGGGTTGATAGGTGTAAGAACTGAGTTTTAGATGCATTAAAAACAACCATATTATTTTTACCCTAGTCAGAGATACGAGCCAAGTCAGACATTAGGTGTGCCATAGCCTCATCCCTTGTTTGTTGAAGTAACTGTTGAGATGGGCGTTGCTGGAACCGAATGGAAAGGTGAAAGGTGGAGTCATCAGCGTATGAGTGGATAGGGTTAGATGTTCAGCTCAGATCATTGATGAATAAAAGGAAGAGAGTTGGTGATAGGACAGAGCCCTCAGGAACACCACTGTTGATAGATCTAGGAGAAGAACGATGGCCGTCTACAACAGCGGCTATAGAACGAGCAAAAAGGAAGCTAGCGATGAAGGCACAGATAGAAGGATAGAAACCGTAGGAGGGCAGTTTGGAAATTAAAGATTTATGCCAGACTCGATCGAAAGCCTTTGAGATGTCAAGTGCAATGGCAAAGCTGTCGCCAAAGTCCCGAAAGGAGGATGACTAGGAGTCTGAAAGGGAGGTGAGAAGATTGTCAGTGGAGCGTCCCTGACGGAACCCATACTGACGATCGGAAAGAAGGTTGTGATAGGAAAGATGCCTTAAAATTTTTTTATTGAGAATTGACTCGAAAACTTTTGAAATACAGGTCGTTAAAGCAATTAGACGATAGTTGGAGGGTTGGGAGTGGTCACCCTTCTTTGGGACTGGCTGAATGAGAGCAAACTTCCAGCAAGAAGGAAAAGTACAAGTTGATAGACAAAGGCGAAAGAGTTTGCCTAGGCAGGGTGTAAGCACAGAAGCACAGTTCTTGAGAACAACAGGACGGACCCTATCGGTCCCATATGCCTTGTTAGTACTGAGGCCAGTGATGGCTGAAAATACATCAACTGAAGAAATTTTAACGTCAGCCATGAGGAAGTCAGAGGGGGGAAGTGATGGAGGATCAGCACCGGAATCGTCTAAAGTGGAATTGGAGGAGAATGTCTGTGCGAAGAGATCTGCTTGATCAGTAGAAGAAATAGTTACAGAACCATTAGAGTAGAAAAGAGGAGGGAAGGATGATGAGGTAAAGTTATTAGAAAGATTTTTGGCAAGATGCCAGAAGGAGCGGGAAGAATTCGAGTTGGGGAGTTGAGAGCATTTAGTATGGATGAAATTACTTCTAGAGGAGGGAAGAACAGACTTTGCACGATTCCGGGCAGAAACGTAAAGATGATGTGATTCAGGGGTGGGTTGGCTCCGATACCTTTTGTAGGCCCTCTCCTTGTTTCGGACAGCATTAGAACAAGAGTGATTAAACCAAGGCTTTCTTGCGTTAGTCAAAGTATATGAGAAAGGAATGTATGCTTCCATGCCAGAGAGAATAACCTCCGTAATGCGCAAGGCACACTCAGGTGGGTCCCGTCCATGGAAGCAATAATCATTCCAGGGAAAATCAAAGAAGTACTGCCTGAGGGACTCCCAGTTCGCGTCTCCATAATGCCACAGACGACGTTTCCCTGGAGGGTCCACAGGCCGTACCGGAGTGATAGGACAGGTTAAGGTAATAAAGTTATGATATATCAAGGGCAAAAAACCAGGCCCGGACCTCTAGTAGCCAGCATACAGCCTTCTACCACACCAGCAACAACACCGATCAAAATGAAGATCAGGCGAGCCATATGGGAGCCGGCCACAGGCAAGAATCGTCAGCTCAGAGGACCATACCACATGCTTATCCTCCTCTTGTCAACCCTGACCGACTCCACGCTTTTCCTCACCTGCGATGCCGAACAAGAGTAAAATTTTCACACCACCGCATGGGAAGCCCTACTCCAGCATCTCCAGCCTGCATACACCACCCACGGCACTCACGTATACCATCTCCAGTCACGGGGAAGTGACTTTTTCCAAAGGGACAGTGGTGAAATGCGTGGCTTGCAAATCAGTGCCCCTGGAGACGATGTGAGAGAAGAACAACATAGTGCCCCCAGAAACACGGAAGAGCAACGTAGTGCCCCCAGAAACACAGTGAGAAAAAAACAGTGTAGTGCCCCAGAAACACACCGACACCCCTAGCAGGACCCCATGGAGTAGCCACACCCACACTAGGGGACCCAGTACGACAACGGCATAAACCAGCCCGGGCCGTGCGCCCTTATCACACTCAGGCATCACACCGCCATCATAGCAGACGGAGGACACTTCCTTCGGGGCGAAGGACTGCCAAATCAGACTGGGGTGGAACTGATATTTCAATTTCCGTCAGCACCCCTCTGGAGACGGCCCATTGCCGCTCCCGCCTTCGTCAGTTGGCCAATCATTGCACTGAAGGTGTTTCTGCCGAGACGGCCTACTGCCATTCATCTCTTCTGCCCCTGGAGATGGCCGATTGCCACTCCAGAGGTGCTGCCCCTGAGACGGCCGATTGCCGCTCACTCCTCCTGCCGAAGGAGACGGCCGATTGCCGCTCTGCAAGCACTGTCTCCGAGATGGTCTATTGCCACTCACTGCTCCTGCCGGAGAAGACGGCCGATTGCCGCTCTAGAGGTGCTGCCCCTGAGGCGGCCGATTGCCGCTCACCCTTCCTGCCGAAGGAGAGGCCTATTGCCATTCCATAGGCGCTATCCCTGAGACGGCAGATTGCCGCTCCCCCCTCCTGCAGAAGAGACGAGCCCACGGCCTCTGGAGAGACGACCAGAGATGTGCTGACTCCCCCACACAGCCACGGCCTATTGCCGGGCCCTGCGGCCACACAGAGGTGCCGAGATCGCCCCTGCATGAGACAGACGCCCGGCTCCCCTGTAGCAGAGGGACCCCGCGAAGACTAACGGCCTCCCCTGGCCTCAGGTCCTTACGCCTTGGCCTCCAGGAGACTCATCTGTCGGGCCCCAGCACGACACGGTGCCGCAGCCCCCACCTGACGTCGTCCCTTGATTTTGGGGACCGCTGCCCTCAGCCTCCTCGGGCCCTATCCAGGACTCCCAGGTGCAACCTCTCCACGCCCAAGAGACGGCGACGGACCTCCACCTCTGGCCGAAACAGGAGCCAGAGACTCCTAGACCTGTTTGGCCCCAGCCCTGAGGGCCCCACCCCTAATCCCAGCCCGGAGACTACTGGCCTGTGACCCACGTGACGCCCTGGACGAGAGAAGACGTCCCTGCGGGCCGTCCCGTGCCCTCTCGGCACGCCTTTCCCTGGCGGTGCCCCTAGCGCGGCTAAATAGACGCCAGCGTGTCTCCCCGCCGCCCACACGACAAGAGTGAATATATGTTAAGTATGGTATTCTCCCAAGACTAGTGACGGAAATTATATTGTGTGATGTTGCCCTAGAAAACAGGTTACAGTGATACAATGAGTAAATGCATCTCCAATAGCAGGGCGAGTGAAATCACGGGCGAGTGAGTAAGGATGAGAACAGTGAGTGAATCCCGAGAACTCTGACTCATAAGTGACGCCCTCGTAAGAAACCAGTAAGAATTCTTCCCCTGAGGAAGTCTCTGTAGTGAAAGTATACATATGTCCCTTGCTGTCAGAAAACCATAGAAAATGAGAATAATATCCGTCCATTTGTATTACCGTAAATACGGTGAATATCCAGTGTCCCGCTATTCCCTTTCTCCGTACAACATCTCCTCCCCATAACTAACGTAATATAAACGAGTGATAGATCAAATGTCAAAACCCTTTTTCTATCAAGTGATACTAAGAGTAAATTAGAAAGACGTATCCTTTCCCAATATTACTATAACTCTGTTCCGGCTCGTCACGAGTCCTTCCATCCCCCCCATGTGAACTCCCCCTCCCGCGCTCTCACGCGCGCCCGTCTTCCCTGTACACCTGTTCACTAGACTTTCTGTATTCGCAGCCGTAGTGGTTAAGTCAGTATCCTGCGAGATAGTAATATCCTAAGTAAGGTTTTATTTCCATGTCACTATTCGTGTTTGTAATGTCTGTATTTTGTCCTGTTTTTGGCTGTGGGAATACACGTGTAAAAGGCTATTGCCTAGAGTTTTTGTTTCCTGCCTTTTTTTAATTGCACTAAGCTCCGGTCACGAAAGAGGACCCCATTACACGTTAGGTGTTTTAGGACCGAGGAGTCGGGCCTTTTTCTCCTAGACCACGAATAGGATGGATGGACAGTGTGAAGAGAGCATTGGATGCTAGAGGGATGTCTGTTCAGCAAGGAAGAGTGGCTCTGCATGACAGAAATAAATTTAGAGAAATTGTGAATGAATAAGTGATGACGCAGGCCTGAGGGGATATTCTCCCGCATTTAGTCTGATCAGCTAGTCAGGTCAGGTGCAGGTAAGGGGATGAGCCTGTTATTATGCGGCAGGGGTAAGCCAGTTCTGCTGTTGGGCCCTGCTGCGGATGTCACTGATTGCATTGCGCAGTTGACCATTGTGCGGTGTGGTGCGGTGAGATTCTGTCCGTTCTCCCCTTTGGGGCTAAGATGCGAATGAATGTGTTTGAATGGATGAGTAAATGAGGAGTGTGTCGTCCTGTCTCGGCTACCTCCCTTTCCTTGGGGAAAGCAGCCTAGGTATATAGATAGATAGATAGATTATACTGGTGGCCAGCGGTGGTTCTTGACCCGGGCGTAGAAGAGAGGTAGTGAGAAATATTTGGCAACATGGCAATAAACCGCACGTACAATTATCCAGGTTTGACCCTGACCAGTACGATATACACACATATCTGACCCTTACTGGATATTGGCTTTGAGAATGAGCAGCAGAAAATTGCAGTCACACTCCCACTATTCGGCAAAGTGGCGGCCAACATAGCACAGAAAATCGTCCCGGAGCTCACCTTGCAGAACTTTACAGAGTTCCTTGTTCAGGCCATCACCCCATCATTAGGGAAAGTGGTGGCACTATCCCAATTGGATAGTTTAAAATTTCACGGGAATCTAAATGATACCCTAACTCTGGCAAGACACCGAGTCAGCACTGCCTACCCGGAGGGAGATGAGGAAACCCGGAAACAACTCACGTTTTATACACTCCTCAGGATTCTCCCCGGTTTTATTAAAGAACCTTTCATAATACACGAACCGACGGGAGACCTGGATAAAGATATCAGTTTAATGAGGTGCGTTCTAGCCGTCCATGCCACCCCTCAACGCATCGGCGAAATAAATCAATTCCCCATTGACCTCATCACCGTCAACCTGTGGGAATTTTCTCCGTGCTGCCACGAATGCCCGATCGACGACATCCGTGAGCAGCAAGAAGCTGTCCAGCGCAGCTAAATGAAACGAGGGTGCTTACAAACCTCCCCACCATACGCAAATTCCCCTAAGCCTTAGGGGAAGAAAATACAAAAAAGGAAACACAAAAAGCGCCCCCCCACTGCCCCCGCATCCCACCGTAATGGCAGGGGCCATCTCACATCTCCCCCAGTCTACGACAGGGGGGAACGTTATCTTTCCTTTTCCTCCCCTCTCACTATCTCTTCTGTTCTACCTTCCCCTATTCCTGCGCCTATTTCTAACCTTCCCACCCCACACACCACTATACCTCCTCAACACAAAACCTGCCTCCCTCTTCACAGGCCTCCTAGGACCCTTCCCTCATCTTCCCCTAACCTACTTCCCAAAACCACCTCCCTCTGTCTACTGCCTTCCACCTACCACCCCGCACCACCCACCACCATCACTTGCACCACCAATCGCTTTCCCCGCCCACATGGTCAACTCATTCGCCTTCCCTATCACACCCTCCTCCTCCTCACCCTCATCCACCTTTTTTTCCTCGCTCACCTCCCCTACCCCACCTTCAACCTCACCATCCCCATAGACCCCCACCTCATCCCCAGTAAGCTCACCAGATGCCTCGCCGCCCACCACACCTAGCACCCTACCACCCATCACTTTCTCTCGAGCTCAGCCCCCTGCTTCCACCTGCACTGCCCCATCCCTGAACATTCAGACAACCCCACGAGGCCGCATCTCCCCACCACCACCGGCTCCCTCTCCCCCTAAGCCTCATCGAACCTTTCATCGCCTCCGACGACACACACCACCTGCCACACCCCACTCCACAGCCCCTGCCAAGCCACAACGGTTCCAGCACCGCACACCGTCCGCCATTACCCCCACAGCCTCACCATCCCCTGGCTTTGCACCCACTGCCCACCCCACACCACTAGTACAGAACCCTGCTACCACCCAAACCACCCCACAACCAAACACTGGAATGGCGCCGAAAGATCGCACTCCCTCCTTGCCACCTACACTCCAAGCCACCTCTCCTGCCACCTTATGACCGCTACCGACCCCACACCCGCAACCTCCCGCTGCTCCTGCACCGCTTTTCAATTCCACATATGAATGCTATGTTTCCTCCTCGCCATCCCCCTCCATCCACCCTACCACCTTAGCCTCCCCAGCCGCCACCACCCCCTGCACCTCACCTGACATCTCACCTGCCACACCAATCTCCCCTTGCTCACCCTCACCCCTTCCCTCCGCAGCCTCACCCTTTCCACCTGAGCCAACGAGCCCAGCCCACCCCTCCACCCCCACAGGACAACCCACTACCACCGACCTCTCCCCTGCACACCTACGTACGCCCACTCCCACGATCTCACCCTCCATTGCGCCTCCAACATGAGCAACAGCCTTTGCTAACCAACCCCGCCCACCCCACACGCCCACTTACCCACGCACACTCACCCTCAGAACCACCACCACCCCCTCCGCCCGACTCTCACGCTCATCTGCCAGATACACCCATACCCCTACACCTCCTGCCTCCCCCCAACTTCACACCATTTTTTTTTTTTAATGCGAGGAAGAAGGAACCAAAGGCCATGAGACCGCAGTAACAGTTCCCTCCAAGAGAAAAACAAAATACAATAGAGAGCCAAATTCAAGATCCGATCATTTTGAGATCCTTGGACACATTGCGTTTGAAAGACTGGAGATCATAGGCAGCAGGAAATACAGACAGAGGGAGACAGTTCCAGAGCTGAACTGTTGCATAAATGAAAGACTGGGAGCAACGGTTAACTCTTGCATTAGAGAGTTGGACAGAAAATGGATGAGAGTTTGCTGCCGGACGGGTGCTACGCGCCCGTCGTAGAGGTGGATGAATGCAATTAGACAGTTCAGAGGAGCAGTGACTATTAAAGTAGCGACAGAAAAGAGATAAAGATGCAATAGTGCGGCGAAGAGACAGAGGTTGAAGGGAGTCAGTAAGAGGAGGAGAGTTAATGAGACGAAAAGCCTTTGACTCCACCCTATTGAGAATAGCTGTATGTGGGGAGCCTTCCCACACATGAGAATTGTACTCCACACAGGGGCGGATAAAACCCCTGTATAGAGTCAACAATTGTGCAGGGGTAAAGAAAGAACGGAGTCGGCTTAGCACACCTAAATCTCTTGGAAGCAGATTTTACAAGAGATGTAATATGATCTTTCCAAGATAAGTCCCGAGTAAATGAAACCCCAAGCATGTTCAAGGATGATGCAGGATTAAGCTGAATATTATTAAACATTAGTGGGTTGTTACATAGCCTATGATTTCATCATCCTTTGTGTAATTTTAACGTACAGTATGCTGCATGTTTGATCACGAGCGTGTTCTGCCTCAGTCCCCCCCTTCTACCGTTATAGTAGAGTAAGTCGTCCTTGCTGTTGTTCAGTGCAGGAATGTCAGCTCTTTGTCCCCTATGGCTTCATTTGCGTGTCCTCTTACAAGTTGTATCAAGCTCTGCTGGCCTCTGTATAATGAGCTCAGTCTCTGCATCATTGCCACTTAGATCTACTCCTCATTTTGTTCACATCTCTGTCCTCCCCTGTACCGTTATTATTATTGTGAGTGCTCCGGAAGTCTCCAACCATCTAGCAGCTGTGTAATTTGAGTATAATTGTTATTGAATTTTTTCCTTGTACTTTATAGCATAGGCTGTTGATTTGTAGGCCTAGTGAGGTTTTTTGTAATTTATGTAGTATTCATTTTGTCAGCCAGTTTTAATATTATTTTGTATCCGTAATAATTTATCTTGCATTAACTGAGCATTACCCAGTGTATTTTCATTTTATCAGTTCTGACTTAGGTAAATTTACCTTGCTAATTTCATGTTAATAGAGGCTATTGCAGTTAACCATATATTTAACCTGTTTTTTGCCATTACATTATCCTTATGAGTCCTGAATGTTTTGTTGTTAGTTTGTGCATTAAACTTTAACTTGTAATTTTACCTAACTCCTTTGTTTTGAACCTGGAACTTTACGGGACAGTAGTGACTCTTAGTATTCTCACTTAAAGTGTACATTATCTTTCTCTGTTCCGTAACATAAATTTGGCGACCTCATATCAGGATATTCAGGATATTATCATAAGGATATTGCTTGATATTTTGTGACTGTTACTTATTCATGATGTCTACTATTACTACACTTCATGAAGCCAAAGGTTTTTTGTCAAATGTGCAAACAGTGTTGGATGTAGAAAACAGAACAAAGAATGAACTTAAGCTTGTTGCTCAACAATTGGGAATTGCTGTTCGCTCTCATCATTCTAAAGATCAAATTGTTGACATGATTAATGAAAGCTTGTTTAATGTAACTCCTCCAAATGAGCAAACGCAGATTGAATTAGCTAAGTTACAGCTAGCCCTGCAGGAGGCTCGTGTGAAGGAAGCTGAATTTCAAGCACGTGCTAAGGAGGCTGAGTCTCAGGCTAAGGAGGCTTGTGTTAAGGAGGCTGAGTTTCACGCACAAGTTGAACTTCCTAGGATTCAGGCAGACCATGAGTATCGCATGAAACAAGGTGGAACTGGATCATCTAGCTCTGATGATTTTGATGTGGCTAAAAATGTTAAACTTGTCCCTCCTTTTAATGAATCTGATTTAACAAAGTATTTTCAGTTGTTTGAGAGGGTAGCTATAGGTTTTAATTGGCCAAAAAAGTATTGGCCAGTACTCCTTCAAACTGTTCTCACTGGTAAAGCTCAAGTAACTTATGCATCTTTGCCTCAGGATCAATCTGACAATTATGATGTAGTTAAGAGCTTGATTCTTAAGGCCTATGAGCTTGTTCCTGAAGCTTATAGAGTAAAATTTAGGACAACTTACAAGCAAGATAAGCAATCCCATGTTGAGTATGCAAAAATCAAAGAAGATCTGTTAGAGCAGTGGTTAAATTCTAAGAATGTGGATTCTGATTTTGGTAAATTTAAGCAGATGATTTTGCTGGAGGACTTCAAGAGGTGTATTTATAAAGATGTAAGCCTATATCTTGATGAGAAAAGAATAGATAATTTGTCTGATGCTGCTGTTTTAGCTGATGAATATGTTCTCACTCACAAGAGATATTCCAGAGAAAAAGGGAAAGCTGAGGGTAAGTACGTTGCCTCTACTCAGAGTACAGGTAACAGGAAAGAGAATAAAGATGATGTTTCTCAGGAAGTAAATACCAGCTTCACCTCTAGATTTCAGAAAAGTAAATGTACTTATTGTAGTAAGCTTGGTCATACTACGGAGAAATGTTTCAGGAGACAGAGTGATGTGAACAAAAAGGAGTCTTTAAATATTCAGTCAATTGGTCTAGTGTCCACTCTTGAGAGTTCCCAGAATTCTTTAACTGAGTTAATTGAACCTGCTTTGAGGGGTAACTTAAATTCTCATGATGGAGCTCCTCTTTTGAGCAGTAACGTGGGTGACACTCTCAAGAGTTCATGTGCTAATTTCCTGTCAGATGGTTTTGTCAGTCCTCTGGACAGTAATGACAGGAAATCAGTTCAAATATATCGTGATACAGGTGCTTGCCAATCCCTTATGCTGACCAGTGTTCTAGGCTCTAATGTTAATTCCTCTGATGAAACTGTAATCTTGCAAGGTGTAGGGAATAATTACTTCTCTGTCCCTCTGTGCTGAGTGAATTTAGAGTCTGGTTTTGTTAATGGTTCCGTTATGGTTGGGTTGGTTGGGACACTCCCAATGTCAGGTGTAACTTTCTTACTTGGAAATGATATTGGTGGAAGTCAAGTGTGTCCAGCTCCTCAGTTGTCTAGTGAGCCAGTGGCTGCGTCCCAGGATTGTGATGTCCCTGATGTGTTCCCTGCATGTGCTATCACTAGGGCTAAGTCTAAAGTTACTGGTGATTTAGAGGATAATGATGATGATGATGTTATCCTAGCTGACACTTTTCTTGCTAATTTGGACCACTCACCAGATGAGGCAGTACCCCGTAGTGTTGATAATTTGTCTCGTCAAGAGTTGGTTGAGTTGCAGGTTGCTGACCCTGAGTTGAAAGGTCTAGCTAACTCTGCTTACAGTGAAGAAGAGTCAGCCGGTGCTTCTACTTGTTATTATATAAAGTCAGGAGTACTTATGAGGAAGTGGAGACCCCCAACAGCATCAGCCGACTGTGAATGGGAGGTTGTACATCAAGTTGTCATCCCTCGTGTTTGTAGGCAGGATATCATTAGAGTGGCTCATGAATCCAGTTTGGCAGGACACCTTGGAGTGAGGAAGACTGTGGCACGCATTTTGAAACACTTCTACTGGCCAGGTATCTTCAGGGATGTTTCCTGGTATTGTAAGTCTTGTCACACCTGTCAAGTTGTGGGGAAGTGTAATCAGATCGAAAAGGTTGCACCTCTAGTTCCCATTCCTCCTTTTGAGGCGCCATTCACCCGTGTGTTGGTGGATATTGTGGGCCCTCTTCCTAAGACTTCTTCAGGATTTTCTTATGTGTTGACCCTGATTGATATGGCTACTCGTTATCCTGAAGCCATTCCACTTAGAAATATCTCAGCAAAGAACGTGGTTAAGGAAATGCTAGGGTTCTTCACAAAGTTTGGTCTGCCCAAAGTTTGGTCAGAGCGGGGAAGTAATTTCGTGTCAAACGTTTTCAAGCAGTCTCTGAAAGAGTTGGGCATCACCCAGATCACGTCTTCAGCTTACCATCCCCAGACCCAAGGAGCGTTGGAGAGATATCATCAAACACTCAAATCGATGCTCAAGAAATACTGTTTGGAACATCAGAAAGACTGGGATAAAGGTCTTCCATTCTTTGTATTTGCCGCAAGAGAATCTCCAAATGAATCATTGGGCTTCTCACCCTTTGAACTACTGTTTGGCCATGAAGTAAGAGGACCCCTTAAGCTACTCAAGGAATGCTGGCTGTCGGAGGAAGATGACGTCAACCTGCTGGAGTATGTGATGAAATTCAAAGAACGGCTGTCCACTGCTTTACAGCTGGCGAGAGAGAATTTAGGAGCTGCTCAGGAGAAGATGAAGACTTGGTATGATAAGAAGTCCAGGTTACGCCACATTCAGCCAGGAGATCAGGTTTTGATTCTGCTACCAGTTCATGGGCAACCTCTTCAAGCCAAGTTTAGTGGTCCTTATTTCGTGGAGAAGAAACTCAGTGATGTCAACTATGTCATCTCCACACCAGATCGTAGAAAGAACAAGCAACTTTGTCACATCAACATGCTAAAGTTATATCACAGGCGGGACGAAAATAATCCAGTCTGCACTGTAGCTGTTCCACCCGAGTCTGCAAGTGAAGCTCTCCCATGCAGCATGAGCCTGAGTGATAGTTTGGGGAAGAATCCTGATATCATGAATGATCTCCAGACTAAGCTTTCTCATCTACCTCCCGAGGAAAGGCAGGAGTTGTCGGCATTACTGCAGGAGTATCCGCAAGTGTTCCGTGCTACTCCAGGAAGAACCACTGTGTTGATGCATGATGTCGACGTTGGAGACGCAAAGCCAAATAAACTGCCTCCTTACCGTGTGAACCCAGTGAAAGTTCCTCTCATCCAGAAAGAGCTTGGCTACCTGTTGGACCACAAGATGATTGAGCCCTGTCAGTGCAAGTGGAGTTCTCCTGTCACTCTAGTCCCTAAGCCAGGTGGGTCACAGAGGCTTTGCATCGACTACAGACGTGTTAATCAGATCACCAAAACAGACACTTACCCTCTCCCTCGCGTGGAAGATTGCATAGACAAGATCGGAAAGGCTAGGTACATAAGTAAGTTTGATTTGTTAAAGGGATACTGGCAAGTACCTATGACTGAACGTGCTAGGGAGATCTCATGTTTTGTAACACTAGGAAAGACTTTTGCATGTTCTGTAATGCCATATGGTATGAAGAATGCACCAGCCACATTTTAGAAGCTCATGAATGTTGTAACAGAGGGTTTGGCAGGGTGTGTTGTTTATATTGATGATGTATTAATCTTCAGTGACAACTGGAAAGATCACCTATGCCATGTCAGTAAATTTCTTGACTGTTTGGTTCATGCTAATCTTGTAGCTAATTTATCAAAGTGTGAGTTTGGTCAAGATAAAGTTCAGTACCTTGGGTATGTAATTGGTGATGGACATGTTGCACCACCAGGAGCTAAGGTTCAGGTTATAAGTGATCTTCCCAGACCTAAAAGTAGGAAAGAGCTACAAAGATTTTTGGGAATGATAGGTTATTACAGGAGATTTGTTCTTAACTTTTCTATTCTTGTATCACCCCTTACAGACCTACTGAAAAAGGGAGTAAAATTTGTCTGGACCGATAACTGTGAATCCTCTTTCAACAAACTTAAAACTATTCTATTAAGTCAGCCAGTGCTCGCTACTCCAAATTTTGCTAAGCCTTTTAAGATGGCTGTTGATGCAAATGATACAGGAGCTGGGGCTGTTTTGCTGCAAGAGGATGATCAGGGTATTGAACACCCTGTACCTTATTACAGTAAGAAGTTCACTCCACCTCAAAAGAACTACTCAACTATTGAGAAAGAGCTTTTGGCCTTGATTTTGGGTTTACAGCATTTTTCATTTTGTTTGTGTTCTGGTTTTGACCCCATAGTCATTTATACCGATCATAACCCACTGAAATTCCTTAGTAAGTTTAAAGATAAAAATCAGAGATTGACAAGGTGGAGTCTACTTCTTCATGAGTATTCATTAGACATACAACATGTCAAGGGGAAAGAAAATGTTATTGCAGATTGCTTATCTAAACTTTAGACAGATTGTTTTAGAGTAATAAGAAATTTCCTTTGTAAATTTCTTTTTCTTTGTGGGGAGGTGTTACATAGCCTATGATTTCATCATCCTTTGTGTAATTTTAACGTACAGTATGCTGCATGTTTGATCATGAGCGTGTTCTGCCTCAGTCCCCCCCTTCTACCGTTATAGTAGAGTAAGTCGTCCTTTCTGTTGTTCAGTGCAGGATTGTCAGCTCTTTGTCCCCTATGGTTTCATTTGCGCGTCCTTCTTACAAGTTGTATCAAGCTCCGCTGGCCTCTATATAATGAGCTAAGTCTCTGCATCATTGCCACTTAGATCTACTCCTCATTTTGTTCACATCTCTGTCCTCTCCTGTACCGTTATTATTATTGTGAGTGCTCCGGAAGTCTCAAACCATCTAGCAGCTGTGTAATTTGAGTATAACTGTTATTGCATTTTTTCCTTGTACTTTATAGCATAGGGTGTTGATTTGTAGGCCTAGTGAGGTTTTTTGTAATTTATGTAGGATTCATTTTGTCAGCCAGTTTTAATATTATTTTGTATCTGTAATAATTTATCTTGCATGAACTGAGCATTACCCAGTGTATTTTCATTTCATCACGGATGACTTAGGTAAATTTACTCTTGCTAATTTCATGTTAATAGAGGCTATTGCAGTTAACCATATATTTAACCTGTTTTTTGCCATTACATTATCCTTATGAGTCCTGAATGTTTTGTTGTTAGTTTGTTCATTAAACTTTAACTTGTAATTTTACCTAACTCTTTTGTTTTGAACCTGGAACTTTACGGGACAGTAGTGATTTTTAGTATTCTCACTTAAAGTGTACATTATCTTTCTCTGTTCCGTAACAGGGTATACCTGTGGAAGATTTTCTCGGGTTGATAGGTGTAAGAACTGAGTCTTAGATGCATTAAAAACAACCATATTATTTTTACCCCAGTCAGAGATACGAGCCAAGTTAGACATTTGGTGTGCCATAGCCTCATCCCTTGTTTGTTGAAGTAACTGTTGAGATGGGCGTTGCGGGAACCGAATGGAAAGGTGAAGGGTGGAGTCATCAGCGTATGAGTGGATTGGGTTAGATGTACAGCTTAGATCATTAATGAATAAAAGGAAGAGAGTTGGTGATAGGACAGAGCCCTGACGAACACCACTGTTGATAGATCTAGAAGAACGATGGCCGTCTACAACAGCGGCTATAGAACCACCAGAAAGGAAGCTAGCAATGAAGGCACATATAGAAGGATAGAGACCGTAGGAGGGCAGTTTGGAAATTAAAGATTTATGCCAGGCTCGATCGAAAGCCTTTGAGATGTCAAGTGCAATGACAAAGCTTTCGCCAAAGTCCCGAAAGGAGGATGACTAGGAGTCTGAAATGTAGGTGAGAAGATCGCCAGTGGAGCGTCCCTGACGGAACCCATGCTGACGATCGGAAAGAAGGTTGTGATAGGAAAGATGCCTTAAAATTTTTATTGAGAATTGATTCGAAAACTTTTGAAATACAGGACGTTAAAGCAATTGGACGATAGTTGGAGGGTTGGGAGTGGTCACCCTTCTTTGGGACTGGCTGAATGAGAGCAAATTTCCAGCAAGAAGGAAAGGTACAAGTTGACAGACAAAGGCGAAAGAGTTTGCCTAGGCAGGGTGTAAGCACAGAAGCACAGTTCTTGAGAACGACAGGAGGGACCCCACCAGGCCCATATGCCTTGTTAGTACTGAGGCCAGTGATGGCAGAAAATACGTCAACTGAAGAAATTTTAACGTCAGCCATGAGGAAGTCAGAGGGGGGAAGTGATGGAGGAACAGCACCGGAATCGTCTAAAGTGGAATTGGAGGAGAAAGTCTGTGCGAAGAGATCTGCTTTATCAGTAGAAGAAATAGCTACAGAACGATCAGAGTAGAAAAGAGGAGGGAAGGATGATGAGGTAAAGTTGTTAGAAAGATTTTTGGCAAGGTGCCAGAAGGAGCGGGAAGAATTCGAGTTGGAGAGTTGAGAGCATTTAGTATGGATGAAATTATTTTTAGTAGAGCGAAGAACAGACTTAGCACGATTCCGGGCAGAAACGTAAAGATGATGTGATTCAGGGGTGGGTTGGCTCCGGTACCTTTTGTAGGCCCTCTCCTTATTGTGGACAGCATTAGAACGAGCGTGATTAAACCAAGGCTTTGTTGCGTTAGTCAAAGGATATGAGAAAGGAATGTATGCTTCCATGCCCGAGAGAATAACCTCCGTAATGTGCAAGGCACAGTCAGGTGGGTCCCGGCCATGGAAGCAATAATCATTCCAGGGAAAATCAAAGAAGTACTGCCTGAGGGCCTCCCAGTCCGCGTCTCCAAAATGCCACAGACGACGTTTCCCTGAAGGGTCCACAGGCCGTACTGGAGTGATAGGACAGGTTAAGGTAATAAGGTTATGATACATCAAGCCCAAATCCCCTCCACATACACTCCCCAGAGACTCAACACCGCATTACCATGGCACAAAACCAGGCCTGGACCGTCAGTAGCCAGCAAACAGCCCCCTACTACACCAGCGTTCGTTCGTTCGTTCGTTCAAGATTTCCTGCACCCGTAGTGCAGGCCGGGCCATACATTAGCCCAGTCGGTGTGTTGTCAGATTAACGGTGGTCCAGAGGGAACTGCTGCGTTAGGGTGTTGAACAGGTCCATGTTCCGGCTTAGCCGGAGGTTCTTTTGGACTTTTTGAACAAACTGATCGGTGTTGTTGGCGATATAGTCGTTGAGCTTGTCGTTGAAGTCGGTGATGTCAGTTGTGGGGTCAACGTCAGTACGTAGGTCGTCTGTCGGTGGCGTAGATCCGGAAGTAGTTGCCTGGGAGGTGTCAGTCTCGGTGGCCTTGCGCTTCCTCTGTGCTCTCCTGGGTGTCGGTGGAGAAGCACAGGGTGGCGTGGTGGTAGTTTGGTGGTCAGGGTGGTCGGCTGCACGCTGTGGCGGGGGTGTAGGAGGCTCCCCGTGGCTGTCGGTGGTGGTGGTGGAGGTCTCCATGGGTTGAGCAGGAGTGGTGGCGATAGAGGCAGTCCGTTGGTTCAAAGGAGCATCGAGCTGCAGCCTTTTCCGCGGTGTTGTGCGGGGTTGGGAAGGCTGAAGCTTAGGGGCACGATGCTCCTGACGAGGGGCTGGCTGTGCACCACGGGCGAAGCTCTGGGGGATGACAAGGCGCGGAAGGCCATTCTCCTCAAAGATCTGGGGGAGGAGAATAAGCAACGCAGCCTTGTCACCGCCACAGAAAGCACTCGCCGTCGCGATGCACATGCTGACGATGGTGTCAATCTCCCCAATACATCGACGATCCTTGGGCCGCCGCCCCCGGCCCGTGGGGCGCCGCCGTGCATGGGCAGAGCCCTGCACGGCTGCACCTCCCGGCCCGGTGACGTCCTTGGCCTCAGGACCCTTCGGTGTCTGGTGGAGAGTGAACACCACCGTCTCGCCCTCGCCTAACGAGCGCTGAAGACGTGGTGAAGCAGGTGCAACGATCCCCAGGCGGTGCACGAATACATCGGCGCCAGTGTCCTGGCGCCGGATGAATCCGTACCCCGCCTTCACATTGTACCACATCACAGTCCCCGTGATGGTAACGACTCGTAGTGACTGCTCCCTGCCTGTGGTGGCCCCCCTCAATGGGTCGAAAGCCGAGGCGGGTGTAGAAGGCGTGGAGAGTACAGGTGTTGCTGCCATCGCTGCTCTGGAGGAAGTGCTACACCAGCAACAACACCGACCAAAATGAAGATCAGACGAGCTATATGGGAGCCGGCCACAGGGTAGAATCGTCGGCTCAGAGTACCATACCACCTGCTTACCCTCCTCCGGTCAACCCTCACCGACTCCACACTTTTCCTCACCTGCGAATCCGAACAAGAGGAAAATTTTCACACCACTGCATGGCAAGCCCTACTCCAGCATCTCCAGCCTGCATACACCACCCACGGCACTCATGTATACCACCTCCAGCCATGGGGAAGTGACTTTTTCCAAGGGGAGAGTGGTGAAATGCGTGGCTTGCAATTCAGTGCCCCTGGAGACGATGTGAGTGAAGAACAACATAGTGCCCCCAGAAACACGGAAGAGCAGCGTAGTGCCCTCAGAAACACAGTGAGAAAGAAAAAGTGTAGTGCCCCCAGAAACACACCGACACCCCTACCAGGACCCCATGGAGTAGCCACACCCACACTAGGGGACCCAATATGACAACGGCATAAACCAGCCAGGGCTGTTCGCCCTAATCACACTCAGCCATCACACCGCCACCATAGCAGACGGAGGACACTACCTTCGGGGAGCAGGACTGGCAAATCAGACTGGGGTGGAACTGATATTTCAGTTTCCGTCAGCACCCCTCCGGAGACGGCCGATTGCCGCTCCCGCCTTCGTCAGTCGGCCAAGCGTTGCACTGAAGGTGTTTCTGCCGAGACGGCCTATTGCCACTCATCTCTTCTGCTCCAGGAGACGGCCGATTGTCACTCCAGAGGTGCTGCCCCTGAGAGGGCCGATGGCCGCTCACTCCTGCCGAAGGAGATGGCCAATTGCCACTCCGGAGGTGATGCCCCTGAGACGGCCGATTCTCACTCACTCCTCCTCCCGAAGGAGACGGTCGATTGCCACTCCGGAGGTGCTGCCCCTGAGATGGCCTATTGCCGCTCACTCCTCCTGCCGAAGGAGACGGCCGATTGCCGCTCTGCAAGGACTGCCCCCGAGATGGCCTATTGCCACTCACTACTCCTGCCGAAGGAGACGGCCGATTGCCGCTCTAGAGATGCTGCCCCCGAGGCGGCCAATTCCCGCTCACCCTTCCGGCCGAAGGAGACGGCCTATTGGCGCTCCATAGGCGCTACCCCTGAGACGTCTGATTGCCACTCCCCCCTCCTGCAAAAGAGACGAGCCCACCGCCTCTGGAGAGACGACCAGAGGTGTGCTGACTCCCCTACGCAGCCACATCCTATTGCTAGGCCCTACGGCCAGACAGAGATGCCGAGATCGCCCCTGTGTTGGACAGACTCCCGGATTCCCAGCCCCAGAGGGACCGCGCGAGGATTGACGGCCTTCCCTGGCCTTTGGTTCTTACGCCTGGCCCTAGAGGAGACTCGCCTGTCAGGCCCCAGCACGAGATGATGCCGCAGCCCCCACCTGACGGCGCCCCTTGATTTTGGGGACCGCAGCCCTCAGAGTCCTCGGGCCCTATCCAGGACTCCCAGGCGCAACCTCTCCACGCACAAGAGACGGCGACGGACCTCCACCTCTGGCTGAAACAGGAGCCAGTCTCCTAGACCTATTTGGCCCAAGCCCTGAGGGTCCCAAACCTTATCACAGCCCGGAGACTACGGGCCTGTGTCCCACGTGAAACTCTGGACGAGAGAAGACGTCCCTGTGAGCCGTCAAGTGCTCTCTCGGCACGCCTTTCCTTGGCGGTGCCCCTACGCCATCTAAATAGATGCCTGTGTGTCTCCCCGCCGCCCACACGACAAGAGTGAATATATGTCAAGTATGGTATTGCCCCTAGACTAGTGACGCAAATTATATTGTGTGACGTTGCCCTAGAAAACAGGTTACAGTGATGCAATGACTAAATACATGTCCAATAGCAGGGCGAGTGAAATCATGGACGAGTGAGTAAGGATGTGAACAGTGAGTGAATCCCGAGAACTCTGACTCATAAGTGACGCCCTCGTAAGAAACATATGTCCCTTGCTGTCAGAAAACCATAGAAAGTGAGAAGAATATCCGTCCATTTGTATTACCGTAAATACAGTGAATATCTAGTGTCCCGCTATTCCCTCTCTCCCTACAACATCTCCCCATATCTAACGTAATATAAACGAGTGATAGATCAAATGTCAAAACCCTTTTTCTATCAAGTGATACTAAGAGTAAATTACAAAGACGTATCCTTTCCCAATATTACTATAACTCTGTTCCGGCTCATCAGGAGTCATTCCCATCCCCCCCCCCTGTGTGAACTCCCCCTCCCACGCTCTCACGCGCGCCCGTCTTCCCTGTACACCTGTTCACTAGACTTTCTCTATTGGCAACCGTAGTGGTTAAGTCAGTATCCTGCGAGATACTAATATCCTAAGTAAGGTTTTATTTCCGTGTCACTATTCATGTTTGTAATATCTGTATTTTGTCCTGTGTTTGACTGTGGGAATACACGTGTAAAAGGCTATTGGCTAGAGTTTTTGTGTCCTGCCTCTCTTTCATTGCACTAAGCTCCGGTCATGAAAGAGGACCCCACAACACGTTAGGTGTTTTAGGACCGAGGAGTCGGGCCTTTTTCTCCTAGCATTACACTGGTGGCTAGCGGTGGTTCTTGACCCGGGCGTAGAAGAGAGGTAGTTAGAAATATTTGGCAACATGGCAACTAAACCGCACGTACAATTATCCAGGTTTGACCCTGACCAGTACGATATACACACATATCTGACGATAATTAAACCCTTACTGGATATTGGCTTTGAGAATGACCAGCAGAAAATTGCAATCACACTCCCACTATTCGGCAAAGAGGCGGCGAACATAGCATCGAAAATCGTCCCGGAGCTCACCTTGCAGAACTTTACAGAGTTCGTTGTTCAGGCCATCACCCCATCATTAGGGAAAGTGGTGGCACTATCCCAACTGGATAGTCTAAAATTTCGCGGGAATCTAAATGATATCCTGACTCTGGCAAGACGCCGAATCACCACTGCCTACCCGGAGGCAGATGAAGAAACCCGGAAACAACTCACTTTTCATACACTCCTCAGGATTCTCCCCGGTTTTATTAAAGAACATTTCATAATACACGAACCGACGGGAGACCTGGATAAAGATATCAGTTTAATGAGGTGCCTTCTAGCCGTCCATGCCACCCCTCAACGCATCGGCGAAATAAATCAATTCCCCATTGACCTCATCACCGTCAACCTGTGGGAATTTTCTCCTTGCTGCCACGGATGCCCGATCGACGACATCCGTGAGCAGCTGGAAGCTGCCCAGCACAGCTAAATGACACGAGGGCGCTTACAAACCTCCCCATCATACTCAAATTACCCTAAGCCTCAGGGGAAGAAAATACAAAAAAGGAAACGCAAAAAGCTCCCCCCCACTGCCCCCGCATCCCACCGTAATGGCGGAGGCAAGCTCACATCTCCCCCAGTCTATGACAGGGGGGAACGTTATCTTTCCTTTTCCTCCCCTCTCACTATCTCTTCTGTTCTACCTTCCCCTATTCCTGCCACTATTTCTAATCTTCCCACCTCACCCACCACTATACCCCCTCAACACAAAACCTGCCTCCCTTTTCAAAGGCCTCCTAGCACCCTTCCTTCATCTTCCCCTAACCTACTTCCCAAAACCAAATCCCTTTGTCTACTGCCTTCCACCTACCACCCCGCACTACCCACCATCATCACTTCATCACCACTTGCTATCCTCGCCCACATGGTCAACTCATTCGCCTTCCCTATCACACCCTCCTCCTCCTCACCCCCATCCATCTTTTTTTCCTCGCTCACCTCCCCTGCACCACCATCAACCTCACCATCCCCATGGACCCCCACCTCATCCCCAGTAACCTCACCAGATGCCTCGCCGCCCACCACACCCCGCACCCTACCACCCATCACTCTCTCACGAGCTCAGCCCCCTGCTACCACCTGCACCGTCCCATCCCTGAACATTCAGACAACCCCACGAGGCCGCATCTCCCCACCACCACCGGCTCCCTCTCCCCGTACACCTCACCCCACCTTTCCTCGCCTCCGACGACACACACCACCTGCCACACCCCACTCCACAGCCCCTGCCAAGCCACCACAGTTCCAGCACCGCACATCGTCCGCCATCACCCCCACAGCCGCACCATCCCCTGGCTTTCCACCCACTGCCCACCCCACACCACTAGCATAGAACCCTGCTACCACCCAAACCACCCCACTACCAAACACCGGGATGGCAGCACAAGATCGCACTCCCTCCTTACCACCTACACTCCAAGCCACCTCTCCTGCCACCTCACCACCGCTACCGACCCCACACCCCCAACCTCCCGCTGCTCCTGCACCGTTTGTTACTTCCACATACGAGTACTATGTTTCCTCCTCGCCATCCCCCTCCACCCACCGTATCACCTCGGCCTCCCCAGCCGCCACCACCCCCTGAACCTCATCTGATATCTCACCTGCCACACCAATCTCCCCTCGCTCACCTTCACCCCTTCCCTCCGCAGCCCCACCCTTTCCACCTGAGTCAACGAGGCCTGCCCATCCCGCCACCCCCACAGGACAACCCACTACCACCGACCTCTCCCCTCCACACCTACGCACGCCCACTACGAAGATCTCACCCTCCACCGCGCCCCCAACAGGAGCAACAGCCTGTGCTAACCAATCCTGCCCACCCCACATGCCCACTTCCCCACCCACACCCACTCTCAGAACCACCACCACCCCTTCCACCCGACTCTCACGCCCATCTGCCCGATACACCCATACACCCACACCTCCTGCCTTCCCCCAACTTCACACCATTTTTTTTTTTTTTATGCGAGGAAGAAGGAACCAAAGACCATGAGACCGCAATAACAGTTCCCTGCAAGAGAAAAACAAAATACAATAGAGAGCCAAATTCAAGATCCGATCATTTTGAGATGCTTGGACATGCTGCGTTTGAAAGACTGGAGATCATAGGCAGCAGGAAATACAGACAGAGGGAGACAGTTCCAGAGCTGACCTGTTGCATAAATGAAAGACTGGGAGCAACGGTTAACTCTTGCATTAGAGAGTTGGACAGAAAATGGATGAGAGTTTGCTACGCGCCCGTTGTAGAGGTGGAGGAATGCAAGCAGACAGTTCATAGGAGCAGTGACCATTAAAGTAGTGATAGAAAAGAGATGAAGATCCAACAGTGCAGCGAAGAGATAGAAGTTGAAGGGAGTCAGTAAGAGGAGGAGAGTTAATGAGACGAAAAGCCTTTGACTCCACCCTATTGAGAAGAGCTGTATGTTGGGAGCCTCCCCACACATGAGAGTTGTACTCCACACAGGGGCGGATAAAACCCCTGTATAGAGTCAACAATTGTGCAGGGGTAAAGAAAGAACGACCTTGGCTTAGCACACCCAATCTCTTGGAAGCAGATTTTACAAAAGATGTAGTATGATCTTTCCAAGATAAGTCCCGAGTAAATGAAACCCCAAGCATGTTCACGGATGATGCAGGATTAAGCTGAATAATATTAAACATTAGTGGGTATACCTGTGGAAGATTTTGTCGGGTTGATAGGGGTAAGAACTGAGTCTTAGATGCATTAAAAACAACCATATTATTTTTACCCCAGTCAGAGATACGAGCCAAGTCAGACATTAGGTGTGCCATAGCCTCATCTCTTGTTTGTTGAAGTAACTGTTGAGATGGGCGTTGCGGGAACCGAATGGAAGGGTGAAGGGTGAAGTCATCAGCGTATGAGTTAATAGGGTTAGATGTACAGCTTAGATCATTGATGAATAAAAGGAAGAGAGTTGGTGATAGGACAGAGCCCTGAGGAACACCACTGTTGATAGATCTAGGAGTTAACGATGGCCGTCTACAACAGCGGCTATAGAACGACCAGAAATGAAACTAGCGATGAAGGCACAGATAGAAGGATAGAAACCGTAGGTGGGCAGTTTGGAAATAAAAGATTTATGCCAGACTCAATCGAAAGCCTTTGAGACGTCAAGTGCAATGGCAAAGCTTTCGCAAAAGTCCCGAAAGGAGGATGACTAGGAGTCTGAAAGGTAGGTGAGACGATTGCCAGTGGAGCGTCCCTGACGGAACCCATACTGACGATCGGAAAGAAGGTTGTGTTAGGAAAGATGCCTTAAAATTTTTCTATTGAGAATTGACTCAAAAACTTTTGAAATACAGGACGTTAATGCAATTGGACGATAGTTGGAGGGTTGGGAGTGGTCACCCTTTTTTGGGACTGGCTGAATGAGAGCAAACTTCCAGCAAGAAGGAAAGGTACAAGTTGACAGACAAAGGCGAAAGAGTTTGCCTAGGCAGGGTGTAAGCACAGAAGCACAGTTCTTGAGAACAACAGGAGGGACCCCATCGGGCCCATATGCCTTGTTAGTACTGAGGCCAGTGATGGCAGAAAATACATCAATTGAAGAAATTTTAACGTCAGCCATGAGGAAGTCAGAGGGGGGGAAGTGATGGAGGAACAGCACCGGAATCGTATAAAGTGGAATTGGAGGAGAAAGTCTGTGCGAAGAGATCTGCTTTATCAGTAGAAGAAATAGCTAGAGAACCATCATAGTTGAAAAGAGGAGGGAAGGATGATGAGGTAAAGTTGTTAGAAAGATTTTTCGCAATGTGCCAGAAGGAGCGGGAAGAATTCGAGTTGGAGAGTTGAGAGCATTTAGTATGGATGAAATTATTTTTAGTAGAACGAAGAACAGACTTAGCACGATTCCGGGCAGAAACGTAAAGATGATGTGATTCAGGGGTGGGTTGGTTCCGGTACCTTTTGTAGGCCCTCTCCTAGTTGCTGACAGCATTAGAACAAGCGTGTATTAAACCAAGGCTTTCTTGCGTTAGTCAAAGGATATGAGAAAGAAATGTATGCTTCCATGACCGAGAGAATACCCTCCGTAATGCTCAAGGCACACTCAGGTTGGTCCCGGCCATGGAAGCAATAATCATTCCAGGGAAAATCAAAGAAGTACTGCCTGAGGGCCTCCCAGTCCGCGTCTCCAAAATGCCACAGACGACTTTTCCCCGGAGAGTCCACAGGCCATACCGGAGTGATAGGACAGGTTAAGGTAATAAGGGTATGATACATCAAGCCCAAATCCCCTCCACCTACACTCCCCAGAGACTCAACGCAGCATTACCATGGCACTAAACCAGGCCCGGACCGTCAGTAGCCAGCATACAGTCTACTACCACACCAGCAACAACACCGACCAAAATGAAGATCAGACGAGCCATATGGACTCTGGCGACATTCAAGAATCGTCGGCACCTGCTTACCCTCCTCCCGTCAACCCTCACCGACTCCACGCTTTTACTCACCTTCGACGCCGAACAAGAGGAAAATTTTCACATCACCGCATGGCAAGCCCTACTCCAGCATCTCCAGCCTGCATTCACCAACCACAGCACTCACGTATACCACCTCCAGCCACGGGGAAGTGACTTTCTCCTAGGGGAGAGTGGTGAAATACGTGGCTTGCAAATTAGTGCCCCTGGAGACTATATGAGAGAAGAACAACATAGTGCCCCAGAAACATGGAAGAGCAGCGTAGTGCCCCAGAAAAACAGTGAGAAAGAAAAAGTGAATTGCCCCCAGAAACACAACGACACCCCTACCAGGACCCCATGGAGTAGCCACACCCACACTATGGGACCCAATACGACAACGGCATAAACCAGCCCGGGCCGTGCGCCCTTATCACACTCAGCCATCACACCGCCACCATAGCAGAAGGAGGACACTACCTTCGGGGAGCAGGACTGCCAAATCGGACTGGGGTGGAACTGATATTTCAGTTTCCGTCAGCACCCCTCTGGAGACGGCCGATTACTGCTCCCGCCTTCGTCAGTCGGCCAAATGTTGCACTGACGGTGTTTCTGCCGAGATGGCCTATTGCCACTAATCTCTTCTCTCTCAGGAGACAGCCGATTTCCGCTCCGGAGGTGCTGCCCCTGAGACGGCCGATTGCTCCTCACTCCTCCTGCCGAAGGAGACGGCCGATTGCCACTCCGGAGGTGCTGCCCCTGAGACAGCCGATTGCCGCTCACTCCTCCTGCCGAAGGAGACGGCCGATTGCCACTCCGGAGGTGCTGCCCCTGAGACAGCCGATTGCCGCTCACTCCTCCTGCCGAAGGAGACGGCCGATTGCCACTCCGGAGGTGCTGACCCTGAGACGGCTGATTGCCGCTCACTCCTCCTGCCAAAGGAGATGGCCGATTACCACTCCGGAGGTGCTGCCCCTGAGACAGCCGATTCCCGCTCACTCCTACTGCCGAAGGAGACGGCTGATTGCCACTCCGGAGGTGTTGCCCCTGAGATGGCCGATTGCCGCTCACTCCTCCTGCCAAAGAAGACGGCCGATTGCCGCTCTGGAAGCACTGACCCTGAGATGGCCTAATGCCACTCATTCCTCCTGTCAAAGGAGACGGCCGATTGCCGCTATAGAGATGCTGCCCTCGAGGCGGCTGATTGCCACTCACCGTTCCTACTGAAGGAGACCGCCTATTGCCGCTCCATAGGCGCTAACCCTGAGACGGCTGATTGCCTCTCCCGCCTCCTGCAGAAGAGACGTAGCCCACCGCCTATGGAGAGACAACCAGAGGTGTGCTGACCCCCACACAGCCACGGCCTATTGCCAGGCCCTACGGCCAGACAGAGGTTCCGAGATCGCCCCTGCATTGGACAGACGCCCGGCTTCCCAGCACCAGAAGGACCCCGCGAGGACTAACGGCCTCCCATGGCCTCCGGTCCTTACGCCTGGCCCTAGAGGAGACTCACCTGTTGGGCCCCAGGACGAGACGGTGCCACAGCCCCCACCTGATGGCGCCCCTTGATTTTGGAGACTGCAGCCCTCAGCCTCCTCGAGCCCTATCCAGGACTCCCAGGCGCAACCTCTCCACGCCAAAGAGACGGCGTCGGACCTCAACCTCTGGCCGAAACAGGAGCCACAGACTCCTAGACCTGTTTGGCCCGAGCCCTGAGGGCCCCACCCCTAATCCCAGCCCGAAGACTACGGGCCTGTGCCCCACGTGAAGCCTTGGATGAGAGAAGACGTCCCTGCGAGCCGTCCCGTGCCCTCTCGGCACGCATTTTCTTGGAGGTGCCCCAAGCCCGGCTAAATAGACGCTGGCGTGTCTCCCCGCCGCACACACGACACGAGTGAATATATGTCAAGTATGGTATTGCCCCAAGACTAATGACAAATAATATTGTTTGACGTTGCCCTAGAAAACAGTTTACAGTGATACAATGACTAAATGCATATCCAATAGCAGGGCGAGTGAAATCACGGGCAGTGAGTAAGGATGAGAACAGTGAGTGAATCCCGAGAACTCTGACTCATAAGTGACGCCCTCGTAAGAAACCAGTAAGAATTCTTCCCCTGAGGAAGTCTCTGTAGTGAAAGCATACATATGTCCCTTGCTGTCAGAAAACCATAGAAAGTGAGAATAATATCCGTCCATTTGTATTATCGTAAATAAAGTGAATATCCAGTGTCCCGCTATTCCCTCTCTCCCTACAACATCTCCCCATAACTAACGTAATATAAACGAGTGATAGATCAAATGTCAAAACCCTTTTTCTATCAAGTGATACTAAGAGTAAATTAGAAAGACGTATCCTTTCCCAATATTACTATAACTCTGTTCCGGCTCGTCACGAGTCCTTCCCATCCCCCCCCGTGTGAACTCCCCCTCCCGCGCTCTCACGCGCGCCCGTCTTCCCTGTACACCTGTTCACTAGACTTTCTGTATTGGCAACCGTACTGGTTAAGTCAGTATCCTGCGAGATACTAATATCCTAAGTAAGATTTTATTTCCGTGTCACTATTCGTGTTAGTAATATCTGTATTTTGTCCTGTGTCTGACTGTGGGAATACACGTGTAAAAGGCTATTGGCTAGAGTTTTTGTGTCCTGCCTCTCTTTCATTGCACTAAGCTCCGGTCATGAAAGAGGACCCCACTACACGTTAGGTGTTTTAGGACCGAGGAGTCGGGCCTTTTTCTCCTAGCATTACAGTGGTGACCAGCGGTGGTTCTTGACCCGGGCATAGAAGAGAGGTAGTGAGAAATATTTGGCAACATGGCAACTAAACCGCACGTACAATTATCCAGGTTTGACCCTGACCACTACGATATACACACATATCTGACGATAATTAAACCCTTACTGGATATTGGCTTTGAGAATGACCAGCAGAAAATTGCAGTCACACTCTCACTATTCGGCAAAGCGGCGGCCAACATAGCACCGAAAATCGTCCCGGAGCTCAACTGGTAGAACTTTACAGAGTTCGTTGTTCAGGCCATCACCCCATCATTAGGGAAAGTGGTGGCACTATCCCAACTGGATAGTCTAAAATTTCACGGGAATCTAAATGATACCCTAACTCTGGCAAGACGCCGAGTCACCACTGCCTACCCGGAGGAAGATGAAGAAACACGGAAACAACTCACGTTTCATACACTCCTCAGGATTCTCCCCGGTTTTATTAAAGAACATTTCATAATACACGAACCGACAGGAGACCTGGATAAAGATATCAGTTTAATGAGGCGCCTTGTAGCCGTCCATGCATCGGCGAAATAAATCAATTCCCCATTGGCCTCATCACCGTCAAACTGTGGGAATTTTCTCTATGCCGCCACGGATGCCCGATCGACGACATCTGTGAGCAGCTAGAAGCTGCCCAGCGCAGCCAAATGACACGGGGGAGCTTAAAAACCTCACCACCATATGCAAATTCCCTTAAGCCTCAGGGGAAGAAAATACAAAAAAGGAAACACAAAAAGCGCCCCCCCACTGCCCCAGCATCCCACCGTAATGGCGGGGGCCACCTCACATCTCCCCAAGTCTACGACATGGGGGAACGTTATCTTTCCTTTTCCTCCCCTCTCACTATCTCTTCTGTTCTACCTTCCCCTATTCCTGCCTCTATTTCTAACCTTTCCATCCCACACACCACTATACCCCCTCAACACAAAACCTGCCTCCCTCTTGACAGGCCTCCTAGGACCCTTCCCTCATTTTCCCCTAACCTACTTCCCAAAACCACCTCCCTCTGTCTACTGCCTTCCACCTACCACCCCGCACCACCCACCACCATCACATCATCACCACTCGCTTTCCCCTCCCACATGGTCAACTCATTTGTCTTCCCTATCACACCCTCCTCCTCCTCACCCCCATCCACCTTTTTTTCCTCGCTCAAATCCCCTACCCTACCTTCAACCTCACCATCCCCAAGGACCCCCACCTCATCCCCAATAAGCTCACCAGATGCCTCGCCGCCCACCACACCCCGCGCCCTACCACCCATCACTCTCTCACGAGCTCAGTCCCCTGCTACCACCTGCACTGCCCCATCCCTGAACATTCAAACAACCCAACGAGGCCGCATCTCCCCACCACCACCGGCTCCCTCTCCCCCTACACCTCACCCCACCTTTCCTCGCCTCCAACGACACACAACACCTGCCACACCCAACTCCACATCCCCTGCCAAGCCACCACAGTTCCAGCACCACACACCATCCGCCATCACCCCCACAGCCGCACCATCCCCTGGCTTTGCACCCACTGCCCACCCCACACCATTAACACAGAACCATGCTACCACCCAAACCACCCCACCACCAAACACCGGGATGGCGCCACAAAATCGCACTCCCTACTTGCCACCTACACTCCAAGCCACCTCTCCTGCCACCTCACCACCGCTACCGACCCCACACCCCCAAACTCCTCCTGCTCCGGCACCACTTGTCACTTCCACATACGAGTGCTATGTTTCCTCCTCGCCACCCCCCTCCACCAACCACTACCACCTCAACCGCCCCAGCCGCCACCACCCCCTGCACCTCACCTGACATCTCACCTGCCACACCAATCTCCCCTCGCTCACCCTCACCCCTTCCGTCCGCAGCCTCACCCTTTCCATCTGAGCCCATGTGCCCCGCCCACCCCGACACCCCCACAGGACAACCCACTACCACCGACCTCTCCCCTCCACACCTACGCACGCCCACACTGACTATCTCACCCTCCACCGCGCCCCCAACACACGCAACAGCCCGTGCTAACCAACCCCGCCCACCCCAAACGCCCACTTCCCCACCCACACCCACCCTCAGAACCACCAACACGCCCTCCGCCGGACTCTCACGCCCATCTGCCCGATACACCCATACCGCTACACCTCCTGCCTCCCCCCAACTTCACACCATTATTATTTTTTTTTTTTATGCGAGGAAGAAGGAACCAAAGGCCATGAGACCGCAGTAACAGTTCCCTCCAAGAGAAAAACAAAATACAATAGAGAGCCAAATTCAAGATCCGATCATTTTGAGATGCCTGGACACACTGCATTTGAAAGACTGAAGATCATAGGCAGAAGGAAATACAGACAGATGGAGACAGTTCTAGAGCTGACCTGTTGCATAAATGAAAGACTGGGAGTAACGGTTAACTCTTGCATTAGAGAGTTGGACAGAAAATGGATGAGAGTTTGCTGCCAGACGGGTGCTACGCGCCCGTTGTAGAGGTGGAGGAATGCAAGCAGACAGTTCAGAGGATCAGTGACCATTAAAGTAGTGACAGAAAAAGAGATAAAGATGCATCAGTGCGGCGAAGAGACAGAGGTTGAAGGGAGTCAGTAAGAAGAGGAGAGTTAATGAGACGTAAAGCCTTTGACTCCACCCTATTGAGAAGAGCTGTATGTGGGGAGCCTCCCCACACATGAGAGTTGTACTCCACACAGGGGCGTATAAAACCCCTGTATAGAGTCAACAATTGTGCAGGGGTAAAGAATGAACGGAGTCGGCTTAGCACACCCAATCTCTTGGAAGCAGATTTTACAAGAGATCTAATATGATCTTTCCAAGATAAGTCCCGAGTAAATGAAACCCCAAGCATGTTCAAGGATGATGCAGGATTAAGCTGAATATTATTAAACATTAGTGGGTATACCTGTGGAAGATTTTGTCGCATTGATAGGTATAAGAACTGAGTCTTAGATGCATTAAAAACAACCATATTATTTTTACCCCAGTCAGAGATACGAGCCAAGTCAGACATTAGGTGTGCCATAGCCTCATCCCTTGTTTGTTGAAGTAAATCTTGTGATGGGCGTTGCGGGAACCGAATGGAAAGGTGAAGGGTGGAGTCATCAGCATATGAGTGGATAGGGTTAGATGTACAGCTTAGATCATTGATGAATAAAAGGAAGAGAGTTGGTGATAGGACAGAGCCCTGAGGAACACCACTGTTGATAGATCTAGGAGAAGAACGATGGCCGTCTACAACAGAGACTATAGAACGACCAGAAATGAAACTAGCGATGAAGGCACAGATAGAAGGATAGAAACCTTAGGAGGGCAGTTTGGAAATTAAAGATTTATGCCAGACTCGATCGAAAGCCTTTGAGATGGCAAGTGCAATGACAAAGCTTTCGCCAAAGTCCCGAAAGGAGGATGACTAGGAGTCTGAAAGGTAGGTGAGAAGATCGCCAGTGGAGCGTTTTTGACGGAACCCATACTGCCGATCGGAAAGAAGGTTGTGACAGGAAAGATGCCTTAAAATTTTTCTATTGAGATATGACTCGAAATCTTTTGAAATACAGGACGTTAAAGCAATTCGACGATAGTTGGAGGGTTGGGAGTGGTTACTCTTCTTTGGGACTGGCTGAATGAGAGCAAACTTCCAGCAAGAAGAAAAGGTACAAGTTGACAGACAAAGGCGAAAGAGTTTGCCTAGGCAGGGTGTAAGCACAGAAGCACAGCTCTTGAGAAAAACAGGAGGGACCCCATCAGGCCCATATGCCTTGTTAGTACTGAGGCCAGTGATGGCAGAAAATACATCAACTGAAGAAATTTTAACGTCAGCCATGAGGAAGTCAGAGGGGGGAAGTGATGGAGGAACAGCACCGGAATCGTCTAAAGTGGAATTGGAGGAGAAAGTCTGTGCGAAGAGATGCTTTATCAGTACAAGAAATACCTACAGAACCATCAGAGTAAAAAAGAGGAGGGAAGGATGATGAGGTAAAGTTGTTAGAAAGATTTTTGGCAAGATGCCATAAGGAGCGGGAAGATTTCCGGTTGGAGAGTTGAGAGCATTTAATGTTGGAGAGTTGAGAGCATTTAATATTGATGAATTTATTTTTAGTAGAGTGAAGAACAGACTTAGTACGATTCTGGGCAGAAACGTAAAGATGATGTGATTCAGGGGTGGGTTGGCTCCGGTACCTTTTGTAGGCCCTCTCCTTGTTGCGGACAGGATTAGATAAAGCGTGATTAAACCAAGGCTTTCTTGCGTTAGTCAAAGAATATGAGAAAGGAATGTATGCTTCCATGCCTGAGAGAATAATCTCCGTAATGCGCAAGGCACACTCAGGTGGGTCCCGGCCATGGAAGCAATAATCATTCCAGGGAAAATCAAAGAAGAACTTCCTGAGGGCCTCCCAGTCCGCGTCTCCAAAATGCCACAGACGACGTTTCCCTGGAGGGTCCACAGGCCGTACCGGAGTGATAGGACAGGTTAAGGTAATAAGGTTATGATACATCAAGCCCAAATCCCCTCCACCTACACTCCCCAGAGACTCAACGCCGCATTACTATGGCACAAAACCAGGCCCGGACCGTCAGTAGCCAGCATACAGCCTCCTACCACACCAGCAACAACACCGACTAAAATGAAGATCAGATGAGCCATATTGGCGCCGGCCACTGGCAAGAATCGTCAGCTCAGAGGACCATACCACCTGCTTACCCTCCTCCGGTCAACCCTCACCGACTCCACGCTATTCCTCACCTGCGACGACGAACAAGTGGAAAATTTTCACACCACCGCATGGCAAGCCCTACTCCAGCATCTCCAGCCTGCATAGACCACCGACAGCACTCACGTATACCACCTCCAGCCACGGGGAAGTGACTTTTTCCAAGGGGAGAGTGGTGACATGCGTGTTTGCAAATGAGTGCCCCTGGAGACGATGTGAGAGAAGAACAACATAGTGCCCCCAGAAACACGGAACAGCAGCATAGTGCCCCCAGAAACACAGTGAGAAAGAAACAGTGTAGTGCTCCCAGAAACACACCGACACCCCTACCAGGACCCCATGGAGTAGCCACATCCACACTAGGGGACCCAATACGACAACAGCATAAACCAGCCCGGGCCGTGCGCCCTTATCACACTCAGCCATCACACCGCCACCATAGCAGACGGAGGACACAACCTTCGTGATGCAGGACTGCCAAATCAGACTGGGGTGGAACTGATATTTCAGTTTCCTTTAGCACCCCTATGGAGACGGTAGATTACCGCTCTCTCCTTCGTCAGTCGGCCAAGCGTTGCACTGAAGGTGTTTCTGCCCAGAAGGCCTATTGCCACTCATCTCTTCTGCAACAGTAGACGGCCGATTGCGTCTCCGGAGGAGCTGCACCTGAGACGGCCAATTGCAACTCTGGAGGTGCTGCCCCTGAGTTGACCGATTGCCGCTCACTCCTCCTGCCTAAGGAGACGGCCTATTGCTACTCTGAAAGCACTGCCCCTGAGATGGTCTATTGTCACTCACTCCTCCTGCCGAAGGAGACGGCCGATTGCCGCTCTAGAGGTTCTGCCCCCGAGGCAGCCGATTGCCGCTCACCCTTCCTGAAGAAGGAAACGGCCTATTGCCACTCCATAGGCGCTGTCCCTGAGACGGCTGAATGCCGCTCCCCCTCCTGCAGAGGAGACGAGCCCACGGCCTTTGAAGAGACTACCAGAGGTGTGCTGACTCCCCCACACAGCCACGGCCTATTGCCGGGCCCTACGGCCAGACAGAGGTGCCCAGATCGCCCCTGCATGAGACAGATGCCTGGCTTCCCAGCACCAGAGGGACCCCGCGAGGACTAACGGCCTCCCCTGGCTTCCGGTCCTTACGCCTGGCCCTAGAGGAGACTCATCTGTCGGGCCCCAGCACCAGACGGTGCCGCAGCTCCCACCTGACGGCGCCCCTTGATTTTGGGGACCGCAGCCCTCAGCCTCCTCAGGCCCTATCCAGGACTCCCAGGCGCAACCTCTCCACACCCATGAAACAGCGACGGACCTCCAACTCTGGGCGAAACAGGAGCTAGAGACTCCTAGACCTGTTTGGCCCCAGCCCTGAGGGCCCCACCCTTAATCCCAGCCCAGAGACTACGGGCCTGTGCCCCACGTGAAGCCCTGGATGAGAGAAGACGTCCCTGCGAGCCGTCCCGTGCCCTCTCGGCATGCCTTTCCCTGGCGGTACCCCTAGCGCAGCTAAATAGACGCTGGCGTGTCTCCCCGCCGCACACACGACACGAGTGAATATATGTCAAGTATGGTATTGCCCCTAGACTTGTGACGGATATTATATTGTGTGACGTTGCCCTAGAAAACAGGTTATAGTGATACAATGACTAAATGCATGTCCAATTGCAGGGCGAGTGAAATCACGGGCGAGTGAGTAAGGATGAGAACAGTGAGTGAATCCCGAGAACTCTGACTCATAAGTGACGCCCTCGTAAGAAACCAGTAAGAATTCTTCCCCTGAGGAAGTCTCTGTAGTGAAAGTATACATATGTCCCATGCTGTCAGAAAACCATAGAAAGTGAGAATAATATCCGTCCATTTGTATTACCGTAAATACAGTGAATATCCAGTGTCCTGCTGTTCCCTATCACCCTATAACATCTCCTCCCCATAACTAACGTAAAATAAACGAGTGATTGATCAAATGTCAAAACCCTTTTTCTATCAAGTGATACTAAGAGTAAATTAGAAAGACGTATCCTTTCCCAATATTACTATAACTCTGTTCCGGCTCGTCACGAGTCCTTCCCATCCCCCCCTTCCGTGTGAACTCACCCTCCCGCGCTCTCACGCGCGCCCGTCTTCCCTGTACACCTATTCACTAGACTTTCTGTATTGGCAACCGTAGTGGTTAAGTCAGTATCCTGCGAGAGACTAATATCCTAAGTAAGGTTTTATTTCCGTGTCACTATTCGTGTTTGTAATATCTATATTTTGTCCTGTGTTTGACTGTGGGAATACACGTGTAAAAGGCTATTGCCTAGAGTTTTTGTGTCCTGCCTCTCTTTCATTGCACTAAGCTCCGGTCATGAAAGAGGACCCCACTACACGTTAGGTGTTTTAGGACCGAGGAATCGGGCCTTTTTCTCCTAGCATTACACTGGTGGCCAGAGGTGGTTCTTGACCCGGGCGTAGAAGAGAGGTAGTGAGAAATATTTGGCAACATGGCAACTAAACCGCACGTACAATTATCCAAGTTTGACCCTGACCAGAACGATATACACACATATCTGACAATAATAAACCCTTACTGGACATTTTCTTTGAGAATGACAAGCAGAAAATTGCAGTAACACTCCCACTATTCGGCAAAGCGGCGGCCAACATAGCACCGAAAATCATCCCGGAGCTCACCTGGCAGAACTTTAGTGAGTTCGTTGTTCAGGCCATCACCCCATCATTAGGGAAAGTGGTGGCACTATCCCAACTGGATAGTCTAAAATTTCACGGGAATCTAAATGATACCCTAACTCTGACAAGATGCCGAGTCACCACTGCCTACCCAGAGGCAGATGAAGAAACCCGGAAACAACTCACGTTTCATACATTCCTCAGAATTCTCCCCGGTTTTATTAAAGAACATTTCATAATACACGAACCGACGGGAGACCTGGATAAAGATATCAGTTTAATGAGGCGCCTTCTAGCTGTCCATGCCACCCCTCAACGCAACGGCGAAATAAATCAATTCCCCATTGACCTCATCACCGTCAACCTGTGGGAATTTTCCCCGTACCACCACGGATGCCCGATCGACGAAATCCGTGAGCAGCTAGAAACTGCCCAGCACAGCCAAATGACACGAGGGCGCTTACAAAACTCCCCACCATCAGCAAATTCCCCTAAGCCTCAGGGAAAGAAAATACAAAAAAGGAAACACAAAAAGCGCCCCCCCACTGCCCCTGCATCCCACCGTAATGGTGGGGGCCACCTCACATCTCCCCCAGTCTACGACAAGGGGGAACATTATCTTTCCTTTTCCTCCCCTCTCACTATCTCTTCTGTTCTACCTTCCCCTATTTCTAACCTTCCCACCCCACACACCACTATACCCCCTCAACACAAAACCTCCCTCCCTGTTCACAGGCCTCCTGTGACTCTTCCCTCATCTTCCCCTAACCTACTTCCCAAAACCACCTCCCTCTGTCTACTGCCTTGCACCTACCACCCCGCACCGATCACCACCATCACTTCACCACCACTCGCTTTCCCCGCCCACATGGTCAAGTCATTTGCCTTCCCTATCACACCCTCCTTCTCCTCACCCCCATCCACCTTTTTTTCCTCGCTCACCTCCGGTACCCCACCTTCAACCTCACCATCCCCATGGACCCCCACCTCATCCCCAATAACCTCACCAGATGCCTCGCCGCCCACCACACCCCGCACCCTACCACCCATCACTCTCTGACGAGCTCAGCCCATTGCAACCACTTGCACCGCCCCATCCCTGAACATTCAGACAACCCCACGAGGCCGCATCTCCCCACCACCACCTGCTCTCTCTACCCCTATACCTCACCCCACCTTTCCTCGCCTCCGACGACACACACCCCCTGCCACACCCTACTTCACAACCCATGCCAAGCCACCACGGTTCCAGCACCGCACACCATCCGCCATCACCCCCACAGCCGCACCATCCGCTGGCTTTGCACCCACTGCCCACCCCACACCACTAGCACAGAACCATGCTACCACCCAAACCACCCCACCACCAGACACCGGGTTGGCGCCACAAGATCGCACACCCTCCTTGCCACCTACACTCCAAGCCACCTCTCCTGCCACATAACCACTGCTACCGACCCCACACCCCCAACCTCCCCCTACTCCTGCACCGCCTGTCACTTCCACATACGAGTGCTATGTTTTCTCCTCGCCATCCCCCTCCACCCCCCCTACCACCTCAGCATCCCCAGCCGCCACCACCCCCTGCACCTCACCTGACATCTCACCTGCCACACCAATCTCCCCTCACTCAACCTCACCCCTTCCCTCCGCAGCCTCACCCTTTCCACCTGAGCCAACGTGCCCCGCCCACCCCGCCATCCCCACAGGACAACCCACTACCACCGACCTCTCCCCTCCACACCTACGCACGCCCACACCGATGATATCACCCTCCACCGCACCCACAACACGCGCAACAGCCCGTGCTAACGACCCCCGCCCACCCCGCATGCCCGCTTCCCCACCCACACCCACCCTCAGAACCACCATCACCCCCTCCGCCCGACTCTCACGCCCATCTGCCTGATACACCCATACCCCTACACTTCCCTTCTCCCCCAACTTCACACCATTATTATTATTATTTTTTTTTTATGCTACTAAGAAGGATCCAAAGGCCATGAGACCGCAGCAACAGTTCCCTCTAATAGAAAAACAAAATACAATAGAGCGCCAAATTCAAGATCTGATCATTTTGAGATGCCTGGACACACTGCGTTTGAAAGACTGGAGATCATAGGCAGCAGGAAATACAGACAGAGGGAGACAGTTCCAGAGCTGACCTGTTGCATAAATGAAAGACTGGGAGTAACGGTTAACTCTTGCATTAGAGAGTTGGACAGAAAATGGATGAGAGTTTGCTTCCGGACGGGTGCTACGCGCCCGTCGTAAAGGTGGAGGAATGCAAGCAGACAGTTCAGAGGAGCAGTGACCATAAAAGTAGCGATAGAAAAGAGATAAAGATGCAACAGTGCAACGAAGAGACAGAGGTTGAAGGGAGTCAGTAAGAGGAGGAGAGTTAATGAGACGAAGAGCCTTTGACTAGACATTATTGGGAAGAGCTGTATGTGGGGAGCGTCCCCACACATGAGAGTTGTACTCCAAACAGGGGCGGATAAAACCCCTGCATAGAGTCAACAATTGTGCAGGGGTAAAGAAAGAACGGAGTCGGCTTAGCACACCCAATCTCTTGGAAGCAGATTTTACAAGAGATGTAATATGATCTTTCCAAGATAAGTCTCGAGTAAATGAAACCCCAAGCATGTTCAAGGATGATGCAGGATTAAGCTGAATATTATTAAACATTAGTGGGTTTACCTGTGGAAGATTTTGTCGGGTTGATAGGTGTAAGAACTGAGTCTTAGATGCATTAAAAACAACCATATTATTTTTACCCCAGTCAGAGATACGAGCCAAGTCAGACATTAGGTGTGCCATAGCCTCATCCCTTGTTTGTTGAAGTAACTGTTGAGATGGGCGTTGCGGGAACCGAATGGAAAGGTGAAGGGTGGAGTCATCAGCGTATGAGTGGATAGGGTTAGATGTACAGCTTAGATCATTGATGAATAAAAGGAAGAGAGTTGGTGATAGGACAGAGCCCTGAGGAACACCACTGTTGATAGATCTAGGAGAAGAACGATGGCCGTCTACAACAGCGGCTATAGAACGACCAGAAAGGAAGCTAGCGATGAAGGCACAGATAGAAAGATAGAAACCGTAGGAGGGCAGTTTGGAAATTAAAGATTTATGCCAGACTCGATCGAAAGCCTTTGAGATGTCAAGTGCAATGGCAAAGCTTTCGCCAAAGTCCCGAAAGGAGGATGATTAGGATTATGAAAGGTAGGTGAGAAAATCGCCAGTGGAGCTTCCCTGACGGAACCCATACTGACAATCGGAAAGAAGGTTGTGATAGGAAAGATGCCTTAAAATTTTTCTTTTGGGAAATGACTCGAAAACTTTTGAAATACAGGACGTTAAAGCAATTGGACGATAGTTGGAGGGTTAGGAGTGGTCACCCTTCTTTGGGACTGGCTGAATGAGAGCAAACTTCTAGCAAGAAGGAAAGGTACAAGTTGACAGACAAAGGTGAAAGAGTTTGCCTAGGCAGGGTGTAAGCACAGAAGCACAGTTCTTAAGAACAACAGGAGGGACCCCATCGGGCACATATGCCTTGTTAGTACTGAGGCCAGTGATGGCAGAAAATACATCAACTTAAGAAATTTTAACGTCAGCCATGAGGAAGTCAGAGGGGGAAAGTGATGGAGGAACAGCACCAGAATCGTCTAAAGTGAAATTGGAGGAAAAAGTCTGTGCAAAGTGATCTGCTTTATCAGTAGAAGAAATACCTACAGAACTATCAGAGTAGAGAAGAGGAGGGAAGGATGATGAGGTAAAGTTGTTAGAAAGATCTTTTGCAATGTGCCAGAAGGAGCGGGAAGAATTCGAGTTGGAGAGTTGAGAGCATTTAGTATGGATGAAATTATTTTTAGTAGAGCGAAGAACAGACTTAGCACGATTCCGGGCAGAAACGTAAAGATGATGTGATTCAGGGGTGGGTTGGTTCAGGTTCCTGTTGTAGGCCCTCTCCTTGTTGCTGACAGCATTAGAACGAGCGTGATTAAACCAAGGCTTTCTTGCGTTAGTAAAAGGATATGAGAAAGGAATGGATGCTTCCACGTCTGAGAGAATAACCTCCGTAATGCGCAAGGCACACTCAGGTGGGTCCCGGCCATGGAAGAAATAATTATTCCAGGAAAAATCAAAGAAGTACTGCCTGAATGCCTCCCAGTCCGCATCTCCAAAATGTCACAGACGACGTTTCCCTGGAGGGTCCACAGGCCATACCGGAGTGATAGGACAGGTTAAGGTAATAAGGTTATGATACATCAAGCCCAAATCACCTCCACCTACACTCCCCAGAGACTCAACGCCACATTACCATGGCACAAAACCAGGCCCGGACCGTCAGTAGCCAGCATACAGCCTCCTACCACACCAGCAACAACACCGACCAAAATGAAGATCAGACGAGCCATATGAGCACCGGCCACAGGCAAGAATCGTCGGCTCAGAGGACCATACAACCTACTTACCCTCGTCCAGTCAACCCTCACCGACTCCATGCTTTTACTCACTTGCGACGCCGAACAAGAGGAAAATTTTCACATCACCGCAAGGCAAGCCCTACTCCAGGATCTGCAGCCTGCATACACCACCCACAGAACTCACGTATACCACCTACAGCTACGGGGAAGTGACTTTCTCCTAATGGAGAGTGGTGAAATTCGTGGCTTACAAATCAATGCCCCTGGAGACGATGTGAGAGAAGAACAACATAGTGCCCCCAGAAACACGGAAGAGCAGCGTAGTGCCCCCAGAAAAACAGTGAGAAAGAAACAGTGTAGTGCCCCCAGAAACACACCGACACCCTACCAGGATCCCATGTAGTCGCCACACCCAAAATAGGGGACCCAATACGACAACGGCATAAACCAGCCCGGGCCGTGTGCCCTTATCACACTCAGCCATCTACACCGCCAGCATTGGAGATGGAGGACACTAATTTCGGGAAGCAGGACTACCAAATCAGACTGGGGTGGAACTGATATCTCAGTTTCCGTCAGCACCCCTCTGGAGACGGCCGATTACCGCTCCCGCCTTCGTCAGTCGGCCAGGCATTGCACTGACGGTGTTTTTGCCGAGATGGCCTATTGCCATTAATCTCTTCTCCCCCAGGAGACGGCCGATTTCCGCCCCGGAGGTGCTGCCCCTGACTTACGATTGCCGCTCAGTCCTCCTGCCGAAGGAGACGGTAGATTGCCACTCGGGAGGTGCTGCCCCTGAGACGGCCGATTGCCACTTTCTCCTGCTGCCAAGGGAGACGGCTGATTGCCACCCCGGAGGTGCTGCCCCTAAGATGGCCGATTGCCGCTCACTCCTCCTGCCGAAGGAGACGGCCGATTGCCGCTCTAGAGGTGCTGCCCCCGAAGTGGCTGATTGCCGCTCACCCTTCCTACTGAAGGAGACGACCTATTACCGATCCATAGGCGCTAACCCTGAGATGGCTGATTGCCGCTCGCCCCTCCTGCAGAAGAGACGAGCTCACCGCCTCTGGAGAGACGACCAGAGGTGTGCTGACTCCCCCACACAGCCACGGCCTATTGCCAGGCCCTACGGCCAGAAAGAGGTGCCGAGATCGCCCCTGCATTGGACAGACGCCCGGCTTCCCAGCACCAAAGGTTCCACGCGAGGACTAATGGCCTCCCCTGGCCTCCGGTTCTTACGCCTTGCCCTAGAAGAGACTCACCTGTCGGGCCCCAGCACGAGATGGTATCGCAGCCCCCACCTGACGGCGCCCCTTGATTTTGGGGACCGCAGCCCTCAGCCTCCTCAGGCCCTATCCAGGACTCCGAGGCTCAACCTCTCTACGCCCAAGAGAAGGCGACGGACCTCCACTTCTGGCTGAAACAGGAGCCAGAGACTCCTAGACCTGTTTGGCCCCAGACCTGAGGGCCCCACCCCTAATCCCAGGCAGGAGACTACGGGCCTGTGCCCCACGTGAAGCCCTGGACGAGAGAAGACGTCCCTGCGAGCCGTCCCGTGCCCTCTCGGCACGCCTTTCCCAGGCGGTGCCCCTAGCCCTGCTAAATAGACGCCGTCGTGTCTCCCCGCTGCCCACACGACACGAGTGAAGATATGTCAAGTATGGTATTGCCCCAAGACTAGTGACGGAAATTATATTGTGTGACGTTGCCCTAGAAAACAGGTTACAGTGATACAATGACTAAATGCATGTCCAATAGCAGGGCGAGTGAAATCACGGACGAGTGAGTAAGGATGATGACATTGAGTGAATCCCGGGAAATGTGACTCATAAGTGACGCCCTCATAAGAAACGAGTAAGAATCTATTCCCCTGAGGAAGTCTCTGTAGTGAAAGTATACATATGTCCCATGCTGTCAGAAAACCATAGAAAGTGAGAATAATATCCGTCCATTTGTATTACCGTAAATACAGTGAATATCCAGTGTCCCGCAATTCCCTCTCTCTCTACAACATCTCGTCCCCATAACTAACGTAATATAAACGAGTGATAGATCAAATGTCAAAACCCTTTTTCTGTCAAATGATTCTAAGAGTAAATTAGAAAGACGTATCCTATCCCAATATTACTATAACTCTGTTCCGGCTCGTCACGAGTCTTCCCATCCTCCCCCGTGTGAACTCTCCCTCCAGCGCTATCACGCGCGCCCGTCTTCCCTGTACACCTGTTCACTAGACTTTCCATATTGGCAACCGTAGTGGTTAAGTTAGTATCCTGCGAGATACTAATATCCTAAGTAAGGTTTTCATTTCCGTCTCACTATTCGTGTTTGTAATATCTGTATTTTGTCCTGTATTTGACGGTGGGAATTCACGTGTAAAAGGCTATTGCCTAGAGTTTTTGTGTCCTGCCTCTCTTTCATTGCACTAAGCTCCGGTCACGAAAGAGGACCCCACTACACGTTAGGTGTTTTAGGACCGAGGAGTCGGGCCTTTTTCTCCTAGCATTACAGTGGTGGCCAGCGGTGGTTCTTGACCCGGGCGTAGAAGAGAGGTAGTGAGAAATATTTGGCAACATGACAACTAAACCGCACGAACAATTATCCAGGTTTGACCCTGACCAGTACGATATACACACATATCTGATGATAATTAAACCCTTACTGGATATTGGCTTTGAGAATCACCAGCAGAAAATTGCAGTCACACTCCCACTATTCGGCAAAGCGGCGGCCAACATAGCACCGAAAATCGTCCCGGAGCTTACCTGGCAGAACTTTAGAGAGTTCGTTGTTCAGGCCATCACCCCATCATTAGGGAAAGTGGTGGCACTATCCCAACTGGATAGTCTAAAATTTCACGGGAATCTAAATGATACCCTAACTCTGGCAAGACGCCGAGTTACCACTGCCTACCCGGAGGCAGATGAAGAAACCCGGAAACAACTCTCGTTTCATACACTCCTCAGGATTCTTCCCGGTTTTATTAAAGAACATTTCATAATTCACGAACTGACGGGAGGCCTGGAAAAAGATATCAATTTAATGAGGCGCCTTCTATCCGTCCATGCCACCCCTCAACGCAGCGGCGAAATAAATCAATTCCCCATTGACCTCATCACCGTCAACCCGTGGGAATTTTCTCCGTGCTGCCACTGATGCCCGATCGACGACATCCGTGAGCAGCTAGAAGCTGCCCAGCGCAGCCAAATGACACGAGGGCGCTTACAAACCTCCCCACCATATGCAAATTTCCCTAAGCCTCAGGGGAAGAAAATACAAAAAGGAAACACAAAAAGCGACCCCACACTGCCCCCGCATCCCACCGTAATGGCAGGGGCCACCTCACATCTCATCCAGTGTATGACAGGGGGGAACGTTATCTTCCTTTTTCCTCCCCTCTCACTATGTCTTCTGTTCTACCTTCCCCTATTCCTGCCCCTATTTCTAACCTTCCCACCCAACACACCACTATACCCCCTCAACACAAAACCTGCTTCCTCTTGACAGGCCTCCTAGGACCCTTCCCTTATCTTCCCCTAACCTACTTCTCAAAACCACCTCCCTCTGTCTACTGCCTTCCACCTACCACCCCGCACCACCCACCATCATCATTTCACCACCACTCGCTTTTCCCGCCCACATGGTCAACTCATTCGCCTTCTCTATCACACTTTCCTCCTCCTCATCCCCATCCACCTTTTTTTCCTCGCTCAACCCCCTACCCCACCTTCAACCTCACCAACCCATGGACCCCCACCTCATCCCCAATAACCTAACCAGATGCCTCGCCGCCCACCACATCCCACACCCTACCACCCATCACTCTCTCACGAGCTCAGCCCCCTGATACCACCTGCACCGCCCGATCGTTGAACATTCAGACAATCCCACGAGGCCGAATCTCTCCACCATCACCGGCTCCCTCACCCCCTACACCTCACCCCACCTTTCCTCGTCTCCGACGACGCACACCACCTGCCACACCCCATTTCACAGCCCCTGCCAAGCCACCACGGTTCCAGCACTGCACACCGTCCGCCATCACCCCCACAGCCGCACCATCCCCTGGCTTTGCACCCACTGCCCACCCCACACCACTAGCACAGAACCCTGCTACCACCCAAACCACCCCATCACCAAAAACTGGGATGGCGCCACAAGATCGCACTCCCTCCTTGCCACCTACACTCCAAGCCACCTCTCCTGACACCTCACCACCACTACCGACTCCACACCCCCAACCTCCCCCTGCTCCTTCACCGCCTGTCACTTCCACATACGAGTGCTATGTTTCCTCCTCGCCATCCCCTTCCAACCCCCCTACCACCTCAGCCTCCCCAACTGCCACCACCCCCTGCACCTCACCTGACATCTCACCTGCCACACTAATCTACCCTGTCTCACCCTCACCCCTTCCCTTCACAGCCTCACCCTTTCCACCTGAGCCCACGCGCCCCGCCCACCCCGCCACCCCGACAGGTCAACCCACTACCACCGACCTCTACCCTCCATACGTACGCACGCCCACACCGACTATCTCATCCTCCACCGCGCCCCCAACACACGCAACAGCCCGTGCTAACCAACCCCGCCCACCCCACACGCCCACTTCCCCACCCACACCCACCCTCAGAACCACCACCACCCCCTCCGCCCGACTCTCACGCCCATCTGCCCGATACACCCATACCCCTACACCTCCTGCCTCCCCCCAACTTCACACCATTTTTTTTTTTTTTTTAATGCGAGGAAGAAGGAACCAAAGGCCATGAGACCGCATTAAGAGTTCCCTCCAAGAGAATAACAAAATACAATAGAGAGCCAAATTCAATAACCGATCATTTTGAGATGCCTGGTCACACTGCGTTTGAAAGGCTGGAGATCGTAGGCAGTAGGAAATACAGACAGAGGGAGACAGTTCCAGAGCTGACCTGTTGCATAAATGGAAGACTGGGAGTAACGGTTAACTCTTGCATTAGAGAGTTGGACAGAAAGTGGATGAGAGTTTGCTGCCGGACGGGTGCTACACGCCCGTCGTAGAGGTCAAGGAATGCAAGCAGACAGTTCAGAGGAGCAGTGACCATTAAAGTAGCGATAGAAAAGAGATAAAGATGCAACAGTGCGGCGAAGAGACAGAGGTTGAAGGGAGTCAGTACGAGGAGGAGAGTTAATGAGACGAAAAGCCTTTGACTCCACCCTATTGAGAAGAGCTGTACGTGGGGAGCCTCCCCACACATGAGAGTTGTACTCCACACAGGGGCGGATAAAACCCCTGTATAGAGTAAACAATTGTGCATGGGTAAAGAAAGAACGGAGTCAGCTTAGCACACCCAATCTCTTGGAAGCAGATTTTACAAGAGATATAATATCATCTTTTCAAGATAAGTCCCGAGTAAATGAAACCCCAAGCATGTTCAAGGATGATGCAGGATTAAGCTGAATATTATGAAACATTAGTGGGTATACCTGTGCAAGATTTTGTCAGGTTGATAGGGGTAAGTACTGATTCTTAGATGCATTAAAAACAACCATATTATTTTTACTCCAGTCAGAGATACGAGCCAAGTCAGACATTAGGTGTGCTATAGCCTCATCCCTTGTTTGTTGAAGTAACTGTTGAGATGGGCGTTGCGGGAATTGAATGGAAAGGTGAAGGGTGCAGTCATCAGCGTATGAGTGGATAGGGTTAGATGTACAGCTTAGATCATTGATGAATAAAAGGAAGAGAGTTGGTGATAGGACAAAGCCCTGAGCAACACCACTGTTGATAGATCTAGATGAACAGTGGCCGTCTACAACAGCGGCTATAGAACGACCAGAAAGGAAACTAGCGATAAAGGCACAGATAAAAGGATAGAAACAGTAGGAGGGCAGTTTGGATAGTAAATATTTATGCCAGACTCGACCGAAAGCCTTTGAGATGTTAAGTGCAATGGCAAAGCTTTCGCCAAAGTCCCGAAAGGAGGATGACTAGGAGTCTGAAAGGTAGGTGAGATGATAGCCAATGGAGCGTCTTTGACGGAACCCATACTGACGATCGGAAAGAAGGTTGTGATAGGAAAGATGCCTTAAAATTTTTCTTTTGAGAATTGACTCGAAAACTTTTGAAATACAGGACGTTAAAGCAATTGGACGATAGTTGGAAGGTTGAGAGTGGTCACTCTTCTTTGGGACTGATTGAATGAGAGCAAACTTCCAGCAAGAAGAAAAGGTAGCCTACAAGTTGACATACAAAGGCGAAAGAGTTTGCCTAGGCAGGGTGTAAGCACAGAAGCAGAGTTCTTGAGAACAACAGGAGGGACCCGATCAGGCCCATATGCCATGTTAGAACTGAGGCCAGTGATGGCAGAAAATACATCAACTGAATAAATTTTAACGTCAGCCATGAGGAAGTCAGAGGGGGGGAAGTGATGGAGGAACAGCACCGGAATCGTCTAAAGTGGAATTGGAGGAGAAAGTCTGTGCGAAGAGAGGCTTAATCAGTTGAAGAAATATCTACAGAACCATCAGAGTAGAAAAGAGGAGGGAAGGATGATGAGGTAAAGTTGTTAGAAAGATTTTTGGCAAGGTGTCAGAAGTAGCGGAAAGAATTCGAGTTGGAGAGTTGAGAGCATTTAGAATGGATGAAATTATTTTTAGTAGAGCGAAGAACAGACTTAGCACGATTCCGGGCAGAAACATAAAGATGATGTGATACAGGGGTGGGTTGGCTCCGGTACCTTTTGTAGGCCCTCTCACTGCTGCGGACAGCATTAGATCAAGCGTGATTAAACCAAGGCTTTCTTGCGTTAGTCAAAGAATATGAGAAAGGAATGTATGCTTCCATGTCCGACAGAATAACCTTCGTAATGCGGAAGGCACACTCAGGTTGGTCCCGGCCATGGAAGCAATAATCATTCCAGGGAGAATCAAAGAAGTACTGCCTGAGGGCCTCCCAGTCCGCGTCTCCAAAATGCCACAGACGACGTTTCCCTGGAGGGTCCACAGGCCGTATCGGAGTGATAGGACAGGTTATGGTAATAAGGTTATGATACATCAAGCCCAAATCCTCTCCACCTACACTTCCTAGAGACTCAACGCCGCATTACCATGGCACAAAACCGGGCCCGGACTGTCAGTAGCCAGCATTCAGCCTCCTACCACACCAGCAACAACACCGAGCAAAATGAAGATCAGACGAGCCATGTGGGCGCCGGCCACTGGCAAGAATCGTCGGCTCAGAGGACCATACCACCTGCTTACCCTCCTCCGGTCAAGCCTCACCAACTCCACGCTTTTCCTCACATGCGACGCCGAAAAAGAGGAAAATTATCACACCACCGCATGGCAAGCACTACTCCAGCATCTCCAGCCTGCACACACCACCCACAGCACTCACGTATACCACCTCCAACCACAGGGAAGTGACTTTTTCCAAGGGGAGAGTGGTGAAATGCGTGGCTTGCAAAGCATTGCCCATGGAGACGATGTGAGAGAAGAACAACATAGTGCCCCCAGAAACACGGAAGAGCAGCGTAGTGCCCCCAGAAGCACAGTGAGAAAGAAACAGTGTAGTGCCCCCCAAAACACACCGATACCCCTACCAGGACCCCATGGAGTAGCCACACCCACACTAGGGGACCCAATACGACAACGGCATAAACCAGCCCGGGCCGTGCGCCCTTATCACATTCAGCCATCACACCGCCACCATGGCAGATGGAGGACACTACCTTCGGGGAGCAGGACTGCCAAATCAGCCTGATATTTCAGTCTCCGTCAGCACCCCTATAGAGACGGCTGATTGCCGCTCCCGCCTTCGTCAGTCGGCCAAGCATTGCACTAAAGGTGTTTCTGCCGAGACGGCCTATTGCCACTCTCTTCTCCCCCAGGATACGGCCTATTGCCGCTCACTCCTCCTGCCGAATTAGACGGCCGATTGCCACTCCGGAGGTGCTTCCCCTGAGACGGCCGATTGCCGCTCACTCCTCCTGCCGAAGGAGACAGCCGATTGCCACTCCGGAGGTGCTGCCGCTGAGACAGTCGATTCCAGCTCACTCCTCCTGCCGAAGGAGACGGCTGATTGCCACTCCGGAGGTGCTGAACCTGAGACGGCCAATTTCCGCTCACTCCTCCTGCCGAAGGAGACGGCCGATTGCCGCTCTGGAAACACTGCCCCCGAGATGGACTATTGCCACTCACTACTCCTGCCGAAGGAGACGGCCGATTGACGCCCTAGAGGTGCTCCCCCCGAGGCACCCGATTGCCGCTCACTCTTCCTACCGAAGGAGAGGGCCTATTGTCACTCCATAGGCGCTACCCCTGAGACGGCTGATTGCTGCTCCTCCCTCCTGCAGAAGAGACGAGTCCACGGCCTCTGTAGAGACGACCAGAGGTGTGCTGACTCCCCCACACAGCCACAGCCTATTGCCGGGCCCTACGGTCAGACAGAGGTGCCATGATCGCCCGTGCGTGAGACATAACCCCGGCTTCCCATCACCAGAGGGACCCTGAGAGGACTAACGGCCTCCCCTGGCTCCGGTCCTTTCGCCTGGACCTAGAGGAGACTCACTTCTCGGGCCCCAGCACGAGACGATGCTGCAGCCCACAGCTGATGGCGCCCCTTGATTTTGGGGACCACAGCCCTCAGCCACCACTGGCCATATTCAGGACTCCCAGGCGCAACCTCTCCACGCCAAAGAGACGGAGTCGAACCTCCACCTCTGGCCGAAACAGGAGCCAGAGACTCCTAGACCTGTTTGGCCCCAGCACTGAGGGCCCCACCCATAATCATAGCCCAGAGACTACGTCCCTGTGCCCCACGTGAAGCCCTGCACGAGAGAAGACGTCCCTGCGAGCCTTCCCGTGCCCTCTCGGCACGTCTTTCCCTGGCGGTGCCCCTAGCCCGGCTAAATAGATGCTGGCGTGTCTCCCTGCCGCCCACACGACACGAGTGAATATATGTCAAGTATGGTAATGCCCCAGGACTTGTGACGGAAATTATATTGTGTGACGTTGCCCTAGAAAACAGGTTACAGTGATACAATGACTAAAAGCATGTCCAATTGCAGTTCGAGTCAAACCACGGGCGAGTGAGTAAGGATGAGAACAGTGAGTGAATCCTGAGAATTCTGACTTATAAGTGACGCACCCGCACTGCCCCTGCATCCCACCGTAATGGCGGGGGCCACCTCACATCTCCCCCAGTCTTCGACAGGGGGGATCGTAATCTTTCCTTTTCCTCCACTCTCACTATCTCTTCTGTTCTACCTTCCCCTATTCCTGCCCCTATTTCTAACCTTCCCACCCCACACACCACTATACCCCCTCAATACAAAACCTGCCTCACTCCTCACAAGCCTCCTAGGACCCTTCCCTCATCTTCCCCTAACCTACTTCTCAAAACCACCTATCTCTGTCTACTGCCTTCCACCTACCACCCCGCACCACCCACCATCATCACTTCACCACCACTCGCTTTTCCCGCCCACATGGTCAACTCATTCGCCTTCCCTATCACTCTCTCCTCCTCCTCATCCCCATCCACCTTTTTTTCCTCGCTCACCCCCCCACCCCACATTCAACCTCACCATCCCCATGGATCCCCACCTCATCCCCAATAACCTCACCAGATGCCTCGCCGCCCACCACACCCCGCACCCTACCACCCATCACTCTCACACGAGCTCAGCCCCCTGATACCACCTGCACCTCCAAATCCCTGAACATTCAAACAACCCCAGGAGGCCGCATCTCCCCACCACCACCGGCTACCTCTCCCCCTACACCTCACCCCTCCTTTCCTCGCCTCCGACGACACATACCACTTACCACACCCCACTCCACAGCCCCTGAAAAGCCACCACGGTTCCAGCACTGCACACCATCCACCATCACCCCCACATCCGCACCATCCACTGGCTTTGCACCCACTGCCCACCCCACACCACTAGCACAGAACCATGCTACCACCCAAACCACCCCACCACCAAACACCGGGATGGCGCCACAAGATCGCACTCCCTCCTTGCCACCTACACTCCAAGCCACCTCTCCTGCCACCTCACCACCGCTACCGACCCCACACCCCCAATCTCCCCCTGCTCCTGCACCGCCTGTCACTTCCACATACTAGTGCTATGTTTCCATCTCGCTATCCCCCTCCACCCCACCTACCACCTCAGCCTCCCCAACCGCCACCACCCCCTGCACCTCACCTGACATCTCACCTGCCACACCAATCTCCCCTCGCTCACCCTCACCTCTTCCCTCCGCAGCCTCACCATTTCCACCTGAGCCAACGTGCCCCGCCAACCCCGCCATCCCCACAGGACAACCCACTACCACCGACCTCTCCCCTCCACACCTACGCACGCCCACACCGACTATCTCACACTACACTGCGCCCCCAACACACGCAACAGCCCGTGCTAACCAACCCCGCCATCCCCACACGCCCACTTCACCACCCACACCCACCCTCAGAACCACCACCACCCCCTCCGACCGACTCTCACGCCCGTCTGCCCGATACACCCATACCCCTACACCTCCTGCCTCCCCCCAACTTCACATGATTATTATTTTTTTTTTTTATGCCAGGAAGATGGAACCAAAAGCCATGAGACCGCAGTAACAGTTCCCACCAAGAGAATAACAAATACAATAGAGAGCCAAATTCAAGATCCGATGATTTTGAGATGCCTGGACACACTGCCTTTCAAAGGCTGGAGATCGTAGGTAGTAGGAAATAAAGACAGAGGGAGACAGTTCCAGAGCAGACCTCTTGCATAAATGGAAGACTGGGAGTAACGGTTAACTCTTGCATTAGAGAGTTGGACAGAAAATGGATGAGAGTTTGCTGCCGGACGAGTGATACGCGCCCGTCGTAGAGGTGGAGGAATGCAAGCAGACAGTTCAGAGGAGCAGTGACCATTAAAGAAGCGATAGAAAAGAGATAAAGATCCAACAGTGCGGCGAAGAGACAGAGGTTGAAGGGAGTCAGTAAGAGGAGGAGAGTTAATGAGACGAAAAACCTTTGACTCCACCCTATTGAGAAGAGCTGTACGTGGGGAGCCTCCCCACACATGAGGGTTGTACTCCACACAGGGGCGTTTAAAACCCCTGTATAGAGTCAACAATTGTGCAGGGGTAAAGAAAGAATGGAGTCAGTTTAGCACACCCAATCTCTTGGAAGCAGATTTTATAAGAGATGTAATATGATCTTTCCAAGATAAATCCCGAGTAAATGAAACCCCAAGCATGTTCAAGGATGATGCAGGATTAAGCTGAATATTATTAAACATTAGTGGGTATACCTGGGGAAGATTTTTTCGGGTTGATAGGGGTAAGAACTGAGTCTTAGATGCATTAAAAACAACCATATTATTTTTACTCCAGTCAGAGATACGAGCCAAGTCAGACATTAGGTGTGCCATAGCCTCATCCCTTGTTTGTTGAAGTAACTGTTGAGATGGACGTTGCGGGAACCGAATGGAAAGGTGAAGGGTGCAGTCATCAGCGTATGAGTGGATAGGGTTAGATGTACAGCTTAGATCATTGATGAATAAAAGGAAGAAAGTTGGTGATAGGACAGAGCCCTGAGGAACACCACTGTTGATAGATCTAGGAGAAGAACGATGGCCTTCTACAACAGCGGCTATAGAACGACCAGAAAGGAAGCTAGCGATGAAGGCACAGATAAAAGGATAGAAACAGTAGGAGGGCAGTTTGGATATTTAAGATTTATGCCAAACTCGACCGAAAGCCTTTGAGACGTCAAGTGCAATGGGAAAGCTTTCGCCAAAGTCCCGAAAGGAGGATCACTAGGAGTCTGAAAGGTAGGTAAGATGATAGCCATTGGAGCGTCTTTGACGGAACCCATACTGACGATCGGAAAGAAGGTTGTGATAGGAAAGATGCCTTAAAATTTTTCTATTGAGAATTGACTCGAAAACTTTTGAATTACAGGACGTTAAAGCAATTGGACAATAGTTGGAGGGTTGAGAGTGGTCACTCTTCTTTGGGACTGGTTGAATGAGAGCAAACTTCCAGCAAGAAGAAAAGGTACAAGTTGACAGACAAAGGCGAAAGAGTTTGCCTAGGCAGGGTGTAAGCACAGAAGCAGAGTTCTTGAGAACAACAGGAGGGACCCGATCAGGCCCATATGCCTTGTTAGTACTGAGGCCAGTGATGGCAGATAATACATCAACTGAAGAAATTTTAACGTCAGCCATGAGGAAGTCAGAGGGGGTAAGTGATGGAGGAACAGCACCGGAATCGTCTAAAGTGGCATTGGAGGAGAAAGTCTGTGCGAAGAGAGGCTTTATCAGTAGAAGAAATATCTACAGAACCATCAGAGTAGAAAAGAGGAGGGAAGGATGATCAGGTAAAGTTGTTAGAAAGATTTTTGGCAAGGTGCCAGAAGTAGCGGGAAGAATTCGAGTTGAAGAGTTGAGAGCATTTAGTATGGATGAAATTATTTTTAGTAGAGCAAAGAACAGACTTAGCACGATTCCGGGCAGAAACATAAAGATGATGTGATTCAGGGGTGGGTTGGCTCCAGTACCTTTTGTAGGCCATCTCATTGTTGCGGACAGCATTAGAACAAGCGTGATTAAACCAAGGCTTTCTTGCATTAGTCAAAGAATATGAGAAAGGAATGTATGCCTCCATGCCCGACAGACTAACCTCAGTAATGCGGAAGGCACACTCAGGTGGCTCCCGGCCATGGAAGCAATAATCATTCCAGGGAGAATAAAAAAAGTACTGCCTGAGGGCCTCCCAGTCCGCGTCTCCAAAATGCCACAGACGACGTTTCCCTGGAGGGTCCACAGGCCATACCGGAGTGATAGGACAGGTTAAGGTAATAACGTTATGATACATCAAGCCCAAATCCCCTCCACCTACACTCCCAAGAGACTCAACGCCGCATTACCATGGCACAAAACCAGGCCCGGACCGTTAGTAGCCAGCATACAGCCCCCTACCACACCAGCGACAACAATGAGCAAAATGAAGATCAGACGAGCCATATGGGTGCCGGCCACTGGCAAGAATCGTCGGCTCAGAGGACAAAACCACCTGCTTACCCTCCTCCGGTCAACCCTCACCGACTCCACGCATTTCCTCACATGCGACGCCGAACAAGAGGAAAATTATCACACCACCGCGTGGCAAACCCTGCTCCAGCATCTCCAGCCTGCATACACCACCCACGGCACTCACGTATACCACCTCGAGCAACGGGGAAGTGACTTTTTCCAAGGGGAGAGTGGTGAAATTCGTGGCTTGCAAATCAGTGCCCCTGGAGACGATATGAGAGAAGAACAACATAGTGCCCCCAGAAACACGGAAGAGCAGCGTAGTGCCCCCAGAAACACAGTGAGAAAGAAACAGTGTAGTGCCCCCCAAAACACACCGACACACCTACCAGGACCCCATGGAGTAGCCACACCCACACTAGGGGATCCAATACGACAACGGCATAAACCAGCCCGGGCCGTGCGGCTTTATCACACTCAGCCATCACACCACCACCATGGCAGATGGAGGACACTACCTTCGGGGAGCAGGACTGCCAAATCAGCCTGAAGTGGAACTGATATTTTTGTTTCCGTCAGCACCCCTATAGAGACGGCCCATTGCCTCTCCCGCCTTCTTCAGTCGGCCAAGCATTGCACTGAAGGTGTTTCTGCCGAGACGGCCTATTGCCACTCATCTCTTCTCCCCCACGAGACGGCCGATTGCCGCTCACTCCTGCTGCCGAATTAGAAGGCCGATTGCCACTCCGGAGGTGCTGCCCCTGAGACAGCTGATTGCCGCTCACTCCTCCTGCCGAAGGAGAAGTCCGATTGCCGCTCTGGAAGCACTGCCCTCGAGATGGGCTATTGCCACTCACTCCTCCTGCCGAAGGAGACGGCCGATTGCCGCTCTAGAGGTTCTGCCCCCGAGGCGCCCGATTGCCGCTCACCCTTCCTACCGAAGGAGATGGCCTATTGCCGCTCCATAGGTGCTACCCCTGAGACGGCTGATTGCTGCTCCTCCCTCCTGCAGAAGAGACGAGCCCACGGCCTCTGTAGAGACGACCAGAGCTGTGCTGACTCCCCCACACAGCCACGGCCTATTGCCGAGTCCTACGGTCAGACAGAGTGCCGAGATCGCCTGTGCGTGAGACAGACACCCGGCTCCCCATCACCAGAGGGACCCCGAGAGGACTAACGGCCTCCCCTGGCCTCCGGTCCTTTCGCTTGGTCCTAGAGGACACTCACCTGTCGGGCCCCAGCACGAGACGGTGCGGCAGCCTCCACCTGACGGCGCTGCTTGATTTTGGAGACCGCAGCCCTCAGCCACCTCTAGCCCTATTCAGGACTCCCAGGCGCAACCTCTCCACGCCAAAGAGACGGCGTCGGACCTCTACCTCTGGCCGAAACAGGAGCCAGAGACTCCTAGACCTGTTTGGCCCCAGCACTGAGGGCCCCACCCATAATCCCAGCCCAGAGACTACGGGCCTGTGCCCCACGTGAAGCCCTGCACGAGAGAAGACGTCCCTGCGAGCCTTCCCGTGCCCTCTCGGCACACCTTGCCCTGGCGGTGCCCCTAGCCAGGGTAAATAGACGCTGGCGAGTCTCCCCGCCGCCCACACGACACGAGTGAATATATGTCAAGTATGGTATTGCCCCAGGACTTGTGACGGAAATTATATTCTGTGACGTTGCCCTAGAAAACAGGTTACAGTGATACAATGACTAAATGCATGTCCAATAGCAGTTCGAGTGATATCACGGGCGAGTGAGTAAGGATGAGAACAGTGAGTGAATCCCGAGAACTCTGACTCATAAGTTACGCCCCCGCACTGCCCCAGTATCCCACCCTAATGGCGTGGGCCACCTCACATCTCCCCCAGTCTACGACAGGGGGGCACGTAATCTTTCCTTTTCCTCCACTCTCACTATCTCTTCTGTTCTGCCTTCCCCTATTCCTGCCCCTATTTCTAACCTTCCCACCCCACACACCACTATACCCCCTCAACACAAAACCTGCCTTCCTCTCCACAGGCCTCCTAGGACCCTTCCCTCATCTTCCCCTAACCTACTTCTCAAAACCACCTCCCTCTGTCTACTGCCTTCCACCTACCACCCCGCACAACCCACCATCATCACTTCACCACCACTCGTTTTTCCCGCCCACATGGTCAACTCATTCGCCTTCCCTATCACACTCTCCAAATCCTCATCCCCATCCACCTTTTTTTCCTTGCTCACTCCCCTAACCCACCTTCAACCTCACCATCCCCATGGACCCCCACCTCATCCCCAATAACCTCATCAGATCCCTCACCGCCCACCACACCCCGCACGCTACCACCCATCACTCTCTCACGAGCTCAGCCCCCTGCTACCACCTGCACCGCCCCATCCCTGAACATTCAAACAACCTCACGAGGCCGCATCTCCCAACCACCACCGGCTACCTCTCCCCCTACACCTCACCCCACCTTTCCTCGCCTCCGACGACACACACCACCTGCCACACCCCACTCCACAGACCCTGCCAAGCCACCACGGTTCCAGCACTGCACACCATCCAACATCACCCCCACAGCCGCACCATCCCCTGGCTTTGCACCCACTGCCCACCCCAAACCACTAGCACAGAACCCTGCTACCACCCAAACCACCCTATCACCAAACACCGGGATGGCGCCACAAGATCGCACTCCCTCCTTGCCACCTACACTCCAAGCCACCTCTCCTGCCACCTCACCACCGCTACCGACCCCATACCCCCTACCTCCCCTTGCTCCTGCACTGCCTGTCACTTCCACATACGAGTGCTATGTTTCCTCCTCGCCATCCCCCTCCACCCCACCTACCACCTCAGCCTCGCCAAATGGCAGCACCCCTTGCACCTCACCTGACATCTCACCTGCCACAACAATCTCCCCTCTCTCACCCTCACCCCTTCCCTCCGCAGCCTCACCATTTCCACCTGAACCAACGTGCCCCGCCCACCCCGCCATCCCCACAGGACAACCCACTACCACCGACCGCTCCCCTCCACACCTACGCACGCCCACACCAACTATCTCACCCTCCACCGCGCCCCCAACACACGCAACAGCCCGTGCTAACCAACCCCGCCCACCCCACACGCCCACTTCCCCACCCACACCCACCTTCAGAACCACCACCACCCCCTCCGCCTGACTCTCACGCCCATCTGCCCGATAAACCCATACAACTACACCTCCTGCCTCCCCCCAACTTCACACCATTATTAGTTTTTTTTTTAAGCGAGGAAGAAGGAACCAAAGGCCATGAGACCGCAGTAACAGTTCCCTCCAAGAGAATAATAAATACAAAAGAGAGCCGAATTCAAGATCCGATCATTTTGAGATGCCTGGACACACTGCCTTTGAAAGGCTGGAGATCGTAGGCAGTAGGAAATACAGACAGAGGGAGACAGTTCCAGAGCAGACCTGTTGCATAATTGGAAGACTGGGAGTAACGGTTAAATGGATGAGAGTTTGCTGCCGGACGGGTGATACGCGCCCGTTGTAGAGGTGGAGGAATGAAAGCAGACAGTTCAGAGGAGCAGTGACCATTCAAGTAGCGATAGGAAAGAGATAAAGATGCAACAGTGCGGCGAAGAGACAGAGGTTGAAGGGAGTCAGTAAGAGGAGGAGAGTTAATGAGACGAAAAGCCTTTGACTCCACCCTATTGAGAAGAGCTGTACGTGGGGAGCCTCCCCACACATGAGAGTTGTACTCCACACAGGGGCGTTTAAAACCCCCTGTATAGAGTCAAAAATTGTGCAGGGCTAAAGAAACAACGGAGTCAGTTTAGCACACCCAATCTCTTGGAAGCAGATTTTACAAGAGATGTAATATGATCTTTCCAAGATAAGTCCCGAGTAAATGAAACCCCAAGCATGTTCAAGGATGATGCAGGATTAAGCTGAATATTATTAAACATTAGTGGGTATACCTGTGGAAGATTTTGTTGGGCTGATATTGGTAAGAACTGAGTCTTAGATGCATTAAAAACAACCATATTATTTTTACTCCAGTCAGAGATACGAGCCAAGTCAGACATTAGGTGTGCCATAGCCTCATCCCTTGTTTGTTGAAGTAACTGTTGAGATGGGCGTTGCGGGAACAGAATGGAAAGATGAAGGGTGGAGTCATCAGCGTAGGAGTGGATAGGGTTAGATGTACAGCTTAGATCATTGATGAATAAAAGGAAGAGAGTTGGTGATAGTACAGAGCCCTGAGGAACACCACTGTTGATAGATCTAGGAGAAGAACGATGGTCGTCTACAACAGCGGCTGTAGAACGACCAGAAAGGAAGCTAGCGATGAAGGCACAGATAGAAGGATGGAAACCGTAGGAGGGCAGTTTAGAAATTAAAGATTTATGCCAGACTCGATCGAAAGCCTTTGAGATGTCAAGTGCAATGGGAAAGCTTTCGCCAAAGTCCCGAAAGGAGGATGACTAGGAGTCTGAAGGGTAGGTGAGAAGATAGCCAATGGAGCGTCTTTCATGGAACCCATACTGACGATCGGAAAGAAGGTTGTGATAGGAAAGATGCCTTAAAATTTTTCTATTGAGAATTTACTCGAAAACTTTTGAAATACAGGACGTTAAAGGTATTGGACGATAGTTGCAGGGTTGGGAGTGGTCACTCTTCTTTGGGACTGGTTGAATGAGAGCAAACTTCCAGCAAGAAGAAAAGGTACAAGTTGACAGACAAAGGCGAAAGAGTTTGCCTAGGCAGGGTGTAAGCACAAAAGCAGAGTTCTTGAGAACAACAGGAGGGACCCCATCAGGCCCATATGCCTTGTTAGTACTGAGGCCAGGGATGGCAGATAATACATCAACTGAAGAAATTTTAACGTCAGCCATAAGGAAGTCAGATGGGGGAAGAGATGGAGGAACAGCACCGGAAACGTCTAAAGTGGAATTGGAGGAGGAAGTCTGTATGAAGAGATCTGCTTTATCAGTAGAAGAAATAGCTACAGAACCATCAGAGTAGAAAAGAGGAGGGAAGGATGATGAGGTAGAGTTGTTAGAAAGATTTTTGGCAAGGTGTCAGAAGGTGCAGGAAGAATTCGAGTTGGAGAGTTGAGAGCATTTAGTAGGGATGAAATTATTTTTAGTAGAGCGAAGAAAAGACTTAGCACGATTCCGGGCAGAAATGTAAAGATGATGTGATTCAGGGGTGGGTTGGCTCCGGTACCTTTTGTAGGCCCTCCCATTGTTGCGGACAGCATTAGAACAAGCGTGATTAAACCAAGGCTTTCTTGCGTTAGTCAAAGAATATGAGAAGGGAATGTATGCTTCCATGCCCGAGAGAACAACCTCCGTAATGCGGAAGGCACACTCAGGTGGGTCCCGGCCATGGAAATAATAATCTTTCCAGGGAGAATCAAAGAAGTACTGCCTGAGGGCCTCCCAGTCCGCGTCTCCAAAATGTCACAGACGACGTTTCCCTGGAGGGTCCACACGCCGTACGAGAGTGATAGGACAGGTTAAGGTAATAAGGTTATGATATATCAAGCCCAAATCCCCTCCACCTACACTCCCAAGAGATTCAACGCCGCATTACCATGGCACAAAACCGGGCCCGGACCGTGAGTAGCCAGCATACAGCCCCCTACCACACCAGCAACAACACCGAGCAAATTGAAGATCAGACGAGCCATATGGGCGCCTGGCACTGGCAAGAATCGTCGGCTCAGAGGACCATACCACTTGCTTACCCTCCTCCGGTCAACCCTCACCGACTCCACGCTTTTCCTCGCATGCGACGCCGAACAAGAGGAAAATTTTCACACCACTGCATGGCAAGCCCTACTCCAGCATCTCCAGCCTGCATACACCACAAACGGCACTCATGTATACCACCTCCAGCCACGGGGAAGTGACTTTTTCCAAGGGGACAGTGGTGAAATGCATGGCTTGCAAATCAGTGCCCCTGGAGACGATGTGAGAGAAGAACAACATAGTGCCCTCAGAAACAAGGAAGAGCAGCATAGTGCCCCCAGAAACACAGTGAGAAAGAAACAGTGTAGTGCCCCCCAAAACACACCGACACCCCTACCAGGACCCCATGGAGTAGCCACACCCATACTAGAGGATCCAATACGACAACGGCATAAATCAGCCCAGGCCGTGCGCCCTTATCACACAGCCATCACACCGCCACCATGGCAGATGGAGGACACTACCTTCGGGGAGCAGGACTGCCAAATCAGCCTGGAGTGGAACTGATATTTCAGTTTCTGTCCGCACCCCTATAGAAACGGCCCATTCCCGCTCCCGCCTTCGTCAGTCGGCCAAGCGTTGCACTGAAGATGTTTCTGCCGAGACGGCCTATTGCCACTCATCTCTTCTCCCCCAGGAGACGGCCGATTGCCGCTCACTCCTGCCGAATTAGACGGCCGATTGCCACTCGAGAGGTGCTGCCTCTGAGACGGCCGATTCCCGCTCACTCCTCCTGCCGAAGGAGACAGCCGATTGCCACTCTGGAGGTGCTGCCCCTGAGACAGCCGATTCCCGCTCACTCCTCCTGCCGAAGGAGACGGCTGATTGCCACTCTGGAGGTGCTGCCTCTGAGACGGCCGCTTGCAGCTCACTCCTCCTGCCGAAGAAGATGGCCGATGGCCGCTCTGGAAGCATTGCCCCCGAAATGGGCTATTGCCACTCACTCATCCTCCCGAAGAAGACGGCCGATTGCCGTTCTAGAGGTGCTGCCCTCGAGGCGCCCGATTGCAGCTCACCCTTCCTACCGAAGAAGAAGGCCTATTGCCGCTCCATATGCGCTACCTCTGAGATGGCTGATTGCTGTTCCTCCCTCCTGCAGAAGAGACGAGCCCACGGCCTCTGTAGATACAACCAGAGGTGTGCTGACTACCTCACACAGCCACGGCCTATTGCAGGGTCCTACGGTCAGACAGAGGTGCCGAGATCGCCCATGCGTGAGACAGACACCCGGCTCCCCATCACCAGAGGGACCCCGAGAGGACTAACGGCCTCCCCTGGCCTCCGGTCCTTTCGCCTGGCCCTAGAGGAGACTCACCTGTCGGGCCCCAGCACGAGACGGTGCCGCAGCCCCCACCTGACGGCGCCCCTTGATTTTGGGGACCGCAGCCCTCAGCCACCTCGTGCAATATTCAGGACTCCCAGGCGCAACCTCTCCACGACAAAGAGACGGCGTCGGACCTCTACCTCTGGCCAAAACAGGAGCCAGAGACTCCTAGACCTGTTTGGCCCCAGCACTGTCGGCCCCACCCATAATCCCAGCCCAGAGACTACGGGCCTGTGCCCCACGTGAAGCCCTGCACGAGAGAAGACGTCCCTGCGAGCTGTCCCGTGACCTCTCGGCACACCTTTCCCTGGCAGTGCCCCTAGCCCGGCTAAATAGACGCTGGCGAGTCTCCCCACCGCCCACATGACAGAAGTGAATATATGTCAAGTATGGTATTGCCCCAGGACTTGTGACGGAAATTATATTGTGTGACGTTGTCCTAGAAAAACAGGTTACAGTGATACAATGACTAAATGCATGTCCAATAGCAGTTCGAGCGATATCACGGGCGAGTGAGTAAGGATGAGAACAGTGAGTGAATCCCGAGAACTCTGACTCATAAGTGACGCCTCCGCACTGCCTTCCCATCCCACCGTAATGGCGGGGGCCACCTCACATCTCCAACAGTCTATGACAGGGGGGAACGTAATCTTTCCTTTTCCTCCACTATCACTATCTCTTCTGTTCTACCTTCCCCTATTCATGCCCCTATTTCTAACCTTCCCACCCCACACACCACTATACTCCCTCAATACAAAACCTGCCTTCCTCTTGAGAGGCCTCCTAGGACCTTTCTCTCATGTTCCCCTAACCTACTTCTCAAAACCACCTCCCTCTGTCTACTGCCTTCCACCTACCACCCCGCACCACCCACCATCATCACTTCACCACCACTCGCTTTTCCCGCCCACATGGTCAACTCATTCGCCTTCCCTATCACACTCTCCTAATCCTCATCCCCATCCACCTTTTTTTCCTCGCTCACCCCCCTACCCCACCTACAACCTCACCATCCCCATGGACCCCCACGTCATCCAAAATAACCTCAAAGATGCCTCGCCTCCCACCACACCCCGCACCCTACCACCGATCACTCTCTCACGATCTCAGCCCCCTGCTACCACCTGCACCGCCCCATCCCTGAACATTCAGACAACCCCACGAAGCAGCATCTCAACACCACCACCGGCTCCCTCTCCCCCTACACCTCACCCCACCTTTCCTCGCCTCCGACGACACACACACCACCTGCCACACCCCACTCCACAGCCCCTGCCAACCCACCACGGTTCTAGCACTGCACACAATCCGCCATCACCCCCCCAGCCGCACCATCCCCTGGCTTTGCACCCACTGCCCACCCCACACCACTAGCACAGAACCCTGCTACCACCCAAACCACCTCACCACCAAACACCGGGATGGCGCCACAAGATCGCACTCCCTCCTTGCCACCTACACTCCAAGCCACCTCTCCTGCCACCTCACCACCGCTACCGACCCCACACCCCCAACCTCCCCCTGCCCCTGCACCACCTGTCACTTCCACATACGAGTGCTATGTTTCCTCCTCGCCATCCCCCTCCACCTCCCTTACCACCTCAGTCTCCCGCACCGCCACCACCCCCTGCACCTCACCTGACATCTCACCTGCCACACCAATCTCCCCTCGCTCACCCTCACCCCTTCCCTCCGCAGCCTCACCATTTCCACCTGAGCCAACGTGCCCCGCCCACCCCGCCATCCCCACAGGACAACCCACTACCACCGACCTCTCCCCTCCACACCTACACACGCCCACTCCGACGATCTCACCCCCCACCGCGCCCCCAACACGCGCAACAGCCCGTGCCAACCAACCCCGCCCACCCCGCACGCCCACTTCCCCACCCACACTCACCCTCACAACCACCACCACCCCCTCCGCCCGACTCTCACGCCCATCTGCCCGATACACCCATACCCCTACACCTCCTGCCTCCCCCCATCTTGACACCATAATTTTTTTTTGTTTATGCGAGGAAGAAGGAACCAAAGGCCATGAGACCGCAGTAACAGTTCCCTCCAAGAGAAAAACAAAATACAATAGAGAGCCAAACTCATGATACGATCATTTTGAGATGCCTGGACACACTGCATTTGAAAGACTAGAGATCATAGGCAGCAGGAAATACAGACAGAGGGAGACAGTTCCAGAGCTGACCTGTTGCATAAATGGAAGACTGAGAGTAACGGTTAGCTCTTGCATTAGAGAGTTGGAGAGAAAATGGATAAGAGTTTGCTGCCGGACGGGTGCTACGCGCCCATCGTAGAGTTGGAGGAATGCAAGCAGACAGTTCAGAGGAGCAGTGACCATTAAAGAAGCGATAGAAAAGAGATAAAGATGCAACAGTGCGGCGAAGAGACAGAGGTTGAAGGGAGACAGTAAGAGGAGGAGAGTTAATGAGACGAAAAGCCTTTCACTCCACCCTATTGAGAAGAGCTGTATGTGGGGAGCCTCCCCACACATGAGAGTTGTACTCCACACAGGGGCAGATAAAACTACTGGATAGAGTCAACAATTGTGCAGGGCTAAAGAAACAACGGAGTCGGCTTAGCACACCGAATCTCTTGGAAGCAGATTTTACAAGAGATGTAATATGATTTTTCCAAGATAAGTCCTGAGTAAATGAAACTCCAAGCATGTTCAAGGATGATGCAGGATTAAGCTGAATATTATTAAACATTAGTGGATATACTTGTGGAAGATTTTGTCGGGTTGATAGGTGTAAGAACTGAGTCTTAGATGCATTAAAAAAAAAACATATTATTTTTACTCCAGTCAGAAATACGAGCCAAGTCAGACATTAGGTGTGCCATAGCCTCATCCCTTGTTTGTTGAAGTAACTGTTGAGATGGGCGTTGCGGTAACCGAATGGAAAGGTGAAGGTTGGAGTCATCAGCGTATGAGTGGATAGGGTTAGATGTACAGCTTAGATCATTGATGAATAAAAGGAAGAGAGTTGGTGATAGGACAGAGCCCTGAGGAACACCAATGTTGATGGATCTAGGAGAAGAACGATGGCCATCTCCAACAGTGGCTATAGAACCAGAAGAATGGAAGCTAGCGATGAAGGCACAGATAGAAGGATGGAAATCGTAGGAGGGCAGTTTGGAAATTAAAGATTTATGCTAGACTCGATCGAAAGCCTTTGAGATGTCAAGTGCAATGGCAAAGCTTTCGCCAAAGACCCGAAAGGAGGATGACTAATAGTCTAAAAGGTAGGTGAGAAGATCGCCAGTGGAGCGTCCCTGACGGACCCCATATTGACGATCGGAAAGAAGTTTGTGATAGGAAAGATGCCTTAAAATTTTTCTACTGAGAATTGGCTCGAAAACTTTTGAAATACAGGACGTTAAAGCAATTGGACGATAGTTGGAGGGTTGGGAGTGGTCACCCTTCTTTGGGATTGGCTGAATGAGAGCAAACTTCCAGGAAGAAGGAAAGGTACAAGTTAACAGACAAAGGCGAAAGAGTTTGCCTAGGCAGGGTGTAAGCACAGAAGCACAGGTCTTGAGAACAACAGGAGGGACCCCATCAGGCCCATATGCCTTGTTAGTACTGTGGCCAGTGATGGCAGAAAATACATCAACTGAAGAAATTTTAACATAGCCATGAGGAAGTCAGAGGGGGGAAGTGATGGAGGAACAGCACCAGAATTGTCTAAAATGGAATTGGAGGAGAAAGTCTGTGCGAAGAGATCTGCTTTATCAGTAGAAGAAATAGCTACAGAACCATCAGAATAGAAAAGAGGAGGGAAGGATGATGATGTAAAATTGTTAGAAAGATTTTTGGCAAGGTGCCAGAAGGAGCGGGAAGAATTCGAGTTGGAGAGTTGATAGTATTTAGTATGGATGAAATTATTTTAGTAGAGCAAAGAACAGACTTAGCACGATTCCGGGCAGAAACGTAAAGATGATGTGATTCAGGGGTGGGTTGGCTCCGGTACCTTTTTTAGGCCCTCTCCTTGTTGTGGACAGCATTAGAACAAGCGTGATTAAACCAAGGCTTTCTTGCATTAGTCAAAGGATATGAGAATGGAATGAAAGCTTCCATGCCCGAGAGAATAACCTCAGTAATGCGCAAGGCACACTCAGGTGGCTCCCGGCCATGGAAGCAATAATCATTCCAGGGAAAATAAAAGAAGTACTGCCTGAGGGCCTCCCAGTCCGCATCTCCAAAATGCCACAGACGACGTTTCCCTGTAGGGTCCACAGGCCGTACTGGTGTGATAGGACAGGTTAAGATAATAAGGTTATGATACATGAAGCCCAAATCCCCTCCACCTACACTCCCCAGAGACTCAACGCCGCATTACCATGGCACAAAACCAGGCCCGGACCGCCAGTAGCCAGCATACAGGCAACTACCAAACCAGCAACAACACCGACCAAAATGAAGATCGGACGAGCCATATGGGCGCTGGCCACAGGCAAGAATCCTCGGGTCAGAGGACCATACCACCTGCTTACCCTCCTCCATTCAACGCTCACTGACTCTACGCTTTTCCTCACCTGCGACTTCGAACAAGATAAAAATTTTCACGCCACCGCATGGCAAGCCCTACTCCAGCATCTCCAGCCTGCATACACCACCCACGGCACTCACGTATACCACCTCCAGCCACGGGGAAGTGACTTTTTCCAAGGGGAGAGTGGTGAAATGCGTGGCTTGCAAATCAGTGCCCCTGGATATGATGTGAGAGAAGAACAACATCGTGCCCCCAGAAACACGGAAGAGCAGCGTAGTGCCCCCAGAAACACAGTGAGAAAGAAACAGTGCAGTTCCCCAAAAAACACACCGACACCCCTACCAGGACCCCATGGAGTAGCCAAACACACACGGACCCAGTATGACAACGGCATAAACCAGCCCGGGCCATGCACCCTTATCACAATCAGCCATCAACCGCCACCATAGCAGACGGAGGACACTACCTTCGGGGAGCAGGCCTGCCAAATCAGACTGGAGTGGAACTGATATTTCAGTTTCCGTCAGCACCCCTCTGGAGACGGCCGATTGAAGCTCCCGCCTTCGTCAGTCGGCCAAGCGTTGCACTGAAGCTGTTTCTGCTGAGACGGCCTATTGCCACTCATCTCTTCTGCAACAGGAGACGGCCGATTGCCGCTCACTCCTCCTGCCGAAGGAGACGGCTGATTGCCACTACGGAGGTGCTTCCCCTGAGACAGCCGATTACCACTCACTCCTCCTGCCGAAGGAGACGGCCGATTGCCGCTCGAGAGCACTGCCCCCGAGATGGCCTATTGCCACTCACTCCTCCTGCCGAAGGAGACGGCCGATTGCCGCTCTAGACGTGCTGCCCCCGAGGCGGCCGATTGCCGCTCACCCTTCCTGCCGAAGGAGACGGCCTATTGCCGCTCCAATGGCGCTACCCCTGAAACGATTGATTCCTGCTCCCCCCTCCTGCAGAAGAGACGAGCCCACGGCCTCTGGAGAGACGACCAGATGTGTGCTGACTCCCCCACACAGCCACGGCCTATTGCCGGGCCCTACGGCCAGACAGAGGTGCCGAGAACGCTCCTGCGTGAGACAGACGCCCAGCTCCCCTGCACCAGAGGGACCCTGCGAGGACTAACAGCCTCCCATGGCCTCCGGTCGTTACGACTGGCCCTAGAGGAGACTCACCTCTCGGGCCCCAGCACGAGACTGTGCCGCAACCCCCACCTGACGGCGCCCCTTGATTTTGGGGACCGCAGCCCTCAGCCTCCTCGGGACCTATCCAGGACCCCCAGGCGCAACTTCTCCACGCCCAAGAGACAGCGACGGACCTCCACCTCTGGCCGAAACAGGAGGCAGAGACTCCTAGACCTGTTTGGCCCCAGCCCTGAGGGACCCACCCATAATCCCAGCCGGGAGACTACTTGCCTGTGCCCCATGTGAAGCCCTGCACGAGAAAAGACGTCCATGCTAGTCGTCCCGTGCCCTCTCGGCACGCCTTTCCGTGGAGGTGCCCCTAGCCCAGCTAAATAGACGCCGGCGTGTCTCCCTGCCGCCCACACGACACGAGTGAATATATGTCAAGTATGGTATTGCCCCAAGACTTGTGACGGAAATTATATTGTATGACGTTGCCCTAGAAAACAGGTTACAGTGATACAATGACTAAATGCATGTCCAATAGCAAGGCGAGTGAAATCACGGGCGAGTGAGTAAGGATGAGAACAGCGAGTGAATCCCGAGAACTCTGACTCATAAGTGATGCCCTCGTAAGAAACCAGTAAGAATTCTTCCCCTGAGGCAATCTCTGTAGTGAAAGTATACATATGTCCCTTGCTGTCAGAAAACCATAGAAAGTGAGAATAATATCCGTCCATTTGTATTACCGTAAATACAGTGAATATCCAGTGTCCCGCTTTTCCCTCTCTCCCTACATCATCTCCTGCCCATAACTAACGTAATATAAACGAGTGATAGATCAAATGTCAAAACCCTTTTTCTATCAAGTGATACTAAGAGTAAATTAGAAAGACGTATCTTTTCCCAATATTACTATAACTCTGTTTCGGCTCGTCAAGAGTCCTTCCAATCCCCCCCGCCATGTGAACTCCCCCTCCCGCGCTCTCAAGCGCGCCCGTCTTCCCAGTACACCTGTTCACTAGACTTTCTGTATTGCCAACCGTAGTGATTAAGTCAGTATCCTGCGAGATACTAATATCCTAAGCAAGGTTTTATTTCCGTGTCACTATTCGTGTTTGTAATATCTGTATTTTGTCCTGTGTTTGACTGTGGGAATACACGTGTAAAAGGCTATTCCCTAGAGTTTTTGTGTTCTGCCTCTCTTTCATTGCACTAAGCTCCGGTCACGAAAGAGGACCCCACTACACGTTAGGTGTTTTAGGGCCGAGGAGTCGGGCCTTTTTCTCCTAGCATTACACTGGTGGTGTTACGGAACAGAGAAAGATAATGTACACTTTAAGTGAGAATACTAAAAATCACTACTGTCCCGTAAAGTTCCAGGTTCAAAACAAAAGAGGTAAAATTACAAGTTAAAGTTTAATGCTCAAACTAACAACAAAACATTCAGGACTCATAAGGATAATGTAATGGCAAAAACAGGTTAAATATATGGTTAACTGCAATAGCCTCTATTAACACGAAATTAGCAAGAGTAAATTTATCTAAATCAGCCCTGATAAAATGAAAATACACTGGGTAATGCTCAGTTAATGCAAGATAAATTATTACAGATACAAAATAATATCAATGATGGCTGACAATAAGAACCCTACATAAATTACAAAAACTTCACTAGGCCCACAAATTAAACTTATGCTATACAGTACAAGAAAATATGCAACAACAGTTATACTCAAATTACACAGCTGCTAGATGGTTGGAGACTTCCTGAGAACTCACAATAATAATAACTGTACAAGGGAGGACAGAGATGTGAACAAAATGAGGAGTAGATCTAAGTGGCAATTAATGTAGAGACTGAGCTCATTATATAGGGGCCAGCAGAGCTTGATACAACTTGTAAGAAGGACGCGCAAATGAAGCCACAGGGGACAAAGAGCTGACAATCCTGCTCTGAACAACAGAAAGGACGACTTACTCTACTATAACGGTAGAAGGGGGGGACTGAGGCAGAAGACGCTCGTGATCAAACATGCAGCATACTGTGCGTTAAAATTACACAAAGGATGATGAAATCATAGGCTATGTAACACCTCCCCACAAAGAAAAAAAATTTACAAATGAAATTTCTTATTACTCTAAAACAATCTGTCTAAAGTCTAGATAAGCAATCTGCAATAACATTTTCTTTCCCCTTGACATGTTGTATGTCTAATGAATACTCCTGAAGAAGTAGACTCCATCTTGTCAATCTCTGATTTTAATCTTTAAACTTACTAAGGAATTTCAGTGGGTTATGATCGGTATAAATGACTATGGGGTCAAAACCAGAACACAAATAAAATGAAAAATGCTGTAAACCCAAAATCAAGGCCAAAAGCTCTTTCTCAATAGTTGAGTAGTTCTTTTGAGGTGGAGTGAACTTCTTACTGTAATAAGATACAGGATGTTCAATACCCTGATCATCCTCTTGTAGCAAAACAGCCCCAGCTCCTGTATCACTTGCATCAACAGCCATCTTAAAAGGCTTAGGAAAATTTGAAGTAGCGAGCACTGGCTGACTTAATAGAATAGATTTAAGTTTGTTGAAAGAGGATTCACAGTTATCGGTCCAGACAAATTTAACTCCCTTTTTCAGTAGGTCTGTAAGTGGTGATACAAGAATTGAAAAGTTAAGAACATATCTCCGGTAATAACCTACCATTCCCAAAAATCTTTGTAGCTCTTTCCTACTTTTAGGTCTGGGAAGATCACTTATAACCTGAACCTTAGCTCCTGGTGCTGCAACATGTCCATCACCAATTACATACCCAAGGTACTGAACTTTAGCTTGACCAAACTCACACTTTGATAAATTAGCTACAAGATTAGCATGAACCAAACGCTCAAGAAATTTACTGACATGGCATAGGTGATCTTTCCAGTTGTCACTGAAGATTAATACATCATCAATATAAACAACACATCCTGCCAAACCCTCTGTTACAACATTCATGAGCTTCTGAAATGTGGCTGGTGCATTCTTCATGCCATATGGCATTACAGAACATGCAAAAGTCTTTCCTAGTGTTACAAAACATGAGATCTCCCTAGCACGTTCAGTCATAGTTACTTGCCAGTATCCCTTTAACAAATCAAATTTACTTATGTACCTAGCCTTTCCGATCTTGTCTATGCAGTCTTCCACGCGAGGGAGAGGGTAAGTGTCTGTTTTGGTTATCTGATTATCACGTCTGTAGTCAATGCAAAGCCGCTGTGACCCACCTGGCTTAGGGACTAGAGTGACAGGAGAACTGCACTCGCTCTGACAGGGCTCAATCATCTTGTGGTCCAACAGGTAGCCAAGCTCCTTCTGGATGAGAGGAACTTTCACTGGGTTCACACGGTAAGGAGGCAGTTTAATTGGCTTTGCGTCTCCAATATCGACATCATGCATCAACACAGTAGTTCTTCCTGGAGTGGCACGGAACACTTGCGGGTACTCCTGCAGTAATGCCGAAAACTCCTGCCTTTCCTCGGGAGGTAGATGAGAAAGCTTAGTCTGGAGATCATTCATGATATCAGGATTCTTCCCCAAAGTATCACTCAGGCTCATACTGCATGGGAGAGCTTCACTTGCAGACTCGGATGGAACAGCTACAGTGCAGACTGGATTATTTTCGTCCCGCCTGTGATATAAATTTAGCATGTTGATGTGACATAGTTGCTTGTTCTTTCTACGATCTGGTGTGACGATGACATAGTTGACATCACTGAGTTTCTTCTCCACGAAATAAGGACCACTAAACTTTGCTTGAAGAGGTTGCCCATGAACCGGTAGCAGAATCAAAACCTGAACTCCTGGCTGAAAGTGGCGTAACCTGGACTTCTTATCATACCAAGTCTTCATCTTCTCCTGAGCAGCTCCTAAATTCTCTCTCGCCAGCTGTAAAGCAGTGGACAGCCGTTCTTTGAACTTCATCACATACTCCAGCAGGTTGACGTCATCTTCCTCCGACAGCCAGCATTCCTTAAGTAGCTTAAGGGGTCCTCTTACTTCATGGCCAAACAGTAGTTCAAAGGGTGAGAAGCCCAGTGATTCATTTGGAGATTCTCTTGCTGCAAACACAACGAATGGAAGACCTTTATCCCAGTCTTTCTGATGTTCCAAACAGTATTTCTTGAGCATCGATTTGAGTGTTTGATGATATCTCTCCAACGCTCCTTGGGTCTGGGGATGGTAAGCTGAAGACGTGATCTGGGTGATGCCCAACTCTTTCAGAGACTGCTTGAAAACATTTGACATGAAATTACTTCCCCGGTCTGACCAAAATTTGGGCAGACCAAACTTTGTGAAGAACCCTAGCATTTCCTTAACCACGTTCTTTGCTGAGATATTTCTAAGTGGAATGGCTTCAGGATAACGAGTAGCCATATCAATCAGGGTCAACACATAAGAAAATCCTGAAGAAGTCTTAGGAAGAGGGCCCACAATATCCACCAACACACGGGTGAAAGGGGCCCACAATATCCACCAACACACGGGTGAAAGGCGCCTCAAAAGGAGGAATGGGAACTAGAGGTGCAACCTTTTCGGTCTGATTACACTTCCCCACAACTTGACAGGTGTGACAAGACTTACAATACCAGGAAACATCCCTGAAGATACCTGGCCAGTAGAAGTGTTTCAAAATGCGTGCCACAGTCTTCCTCACTCCAAGGTGTCCTGCCAAACTGGAATCATGAGCCACTCTAATGATATCCTGCCTACAAACACGAGGGATGACAACTTGATGTACAACCTCCCATTCACAGTCGGCTGATGCTGTTGGGGGTCTCCACTTCCTCATAAGCACTCCTGACTTTATATAATAACAAGTAGAAGCACCGGCTGACTCTTCTTCACTGTAAGCAGAGTTAGCTAGACCTTTCAACTCAGGGTCAGCAACCTGCAACTCAACCAACTCTTGACGAGACAAATTATCAACACTACGGGGTACTGCCTCATCTGGTGAGTGGTCCAAATTAGCAAGAAAAGTGTCAGCTAGGATAACATCATCATCATCATTATCCTCTAAATCACCAGTAACTTTAGACTTAGCCCTAGTGACAGCACACGCAGGGAACACATCAGGGACATCACAATCCTGGGTCGCAGCCACTGGCTCACTAGACAACTGAGGAGCTGGACACACTTGACTTCCACCAATATCATTTCCAAGTAAGAAAGTTACACCTGACATTGGGAGTGTCTCAACCAACCCAACCATAACGGAACCATTAACAAAACCAGACTCTAAATTCACTCTGCATAGAGGGACAGAGAAGTAATTATTCCCTACACCTTGTAAGATTACAGTTTCATCAGAGGAATTAACATTAGAGCCTAGAACACTGGTCAGCATAAGGGATTGGCAAGCACCTGTATCACGATATATTTGAACTGATTTCCTGTCATTACTGTCCAGAGGACTGACAAAACCATCAGACAGGAAATTAGCACATGAACTCTTGAGAGTGTCATCCACGTTACTGCTCAAAAGAGGAGCTTCATTATGAGAATTTAAGTTACCCCTCAAAGCAGGTTCAGTTAACTCAGTTAAAGAATTCTGGGAACTCTCAAGAGTGGACACTAGACCAATTGACTGAATATTTAAAGACTCCTTTTTGTTCACATCACGCTGTCTCCTGAAACATTTCTCCGTAGTATGACCAAACTTACTACAATAAGTACATTTACTTTTCTGAAATCTAGAGGTGAAGCTGGTATTTACTTCCTGAGAAACATCATCTTTATTCTCTTTCCTGTTACCTGTACTCTGAGTCGAGGCAACGTACTTACTCTCAGCTTTCCCTTTTTCTTTAGAATATCTCTTGTGAGTGAGAACATATTCATCAGCTAAAACTGCGGCATCAGACAAATTATCTATTCTTTTCTCATCAAGATATAGGCTTACATCTTTACTAATACACCTTTTGAAGTCCTCCAGCAAAATCATCTGCTTAAATTTACCAAAATCAGAATCCACATTCTTAGAATTTAACCACTGCTCTAACAGATCTTCTTTGATTTTTGCATACTCAACATGGGATTGCTTATCTTGCTTATAGGTTGTCCTAAATTTTACTCTATAAGCTTCAGGAACAAGCTCATAGGCCTTAAGAATCAAGCTCTTAACTACATCATAATTATCAGATTGATCCTGAGGCAAAGATGCATAAGTTTGAAGGAGTACTGGCCAATTCTGTTTGGGCCAATTAAAACCTGTAGCTACCCTCTCAAACAATTGAAAATACTTTGTTAAATCAGATTCATTAAAAGGAGGGACAAGTTTAACATTTTTAGCCACATCAGAATCATCAGAGCTAGATGATCCAATTCCACCTTGTTTCATGCGATACTCATGGTCTGGCTGAATCCTAGCAATTTCAACTTGTGCCTCAGCCTCCTTAGAACGGGCCTGAAATTCAGCCTCCTTAGCACTTGCTTGAAATTCAGCCTCCTTAGCACGAGACTCCGCCTCCTTAGCCTGAGCCTCCTGCAAGGCTAGCTGTAACTTAGCTAATTCAATCTGCGTTCGCTCATTTGGAGGAGTTACATTAAACAAGCTTTCATTAATCATGTCAACAATTTGATCTTTAGAATGATGAGAGCGAACAACAATTCCCAATTGTTGAGCAACAAGCTTAAGTTCATTCTTTGTTCGGTTTTCTACATCCAACACTATTTGCACATTTGACAAAAAATCTTTGGCTTCATCAAGTGTAGTAATAGTAGACATCATGAATAAATCACAGTCACAAAATATCAAGCAATATCCTTATGATAATATCCTGAAGATCCTGATGAGAGGTCGCCAAATTTATGTTACGGAACAGAGAAAGATAATGTACACTTTAAGTGAGAATACTAAAAAACACGACTGTCCCGTAAAGTTCCAGGTTCAAAACAAAAGAGTTAGGTAAAATTACAAGTTAAAGTTTAATGCTCAAACTAACAACAAAACATTCAGGACTCATAAGGATAATGTAATGGCAAAAACAGGTTAAATATATGGTTAACTGGAATAGCCTCTATTAACACGAAATTAGCAAGAGTAAATTTATCTAAGTCAGCCCTGATAAAATGAAGATACACTGGGTAATGCTCAGTTAATGCAAGATAAATTATTACAGATACAAAATAATATCAATGATGGCTGACAATAAGAACCCTACATAAATTTCAAAAACTTCACTAGGCCCACAAATTAAACTTATGCTATACAGTACAAGAAAAAATGCAACAACAGTTATACTCAAATTACACAGCTGCTAGATGGTTGGAGACTTCCTCAGAACTCACAATAATAATAACTGTACAGGGGAGGACAGAGATGTGAACAAAATGAGGAGTAGATTTAAGTGGCAATTAATGTAGAGACTGAGCTCATTATATAGGGGCCAGCAGAGCTTGATACAACTTGTAAGAAGGAAGCGCAAATGAAGCCACAAGGGACAAAGAGCTGACAATCCTGCTCTGAACAACAGAAAGGACGACTTACTCTACTATAACGGTAGAAGGGGGGGACTGAGGCAGAACACGCTCGTGATCAAACATGCAGCTTACTGTGCGTTAAAATTACACAAAGGATGATGAAATCATAGGCTATGTAACAGTGGCCAGCGGTGGTTCTTGACCTGGGCGTAGAGGAGAGGTAGTGAGAAATATTTGGCAACATGGCAACTAAACCGTACGTACAATTATCCAGGTTTGACCCTGACCAGTACGATATACACATATCTGACGATAATTAAACCCTTACTGGATATTGGCTTTGAGAATGACCAGCAGAAAATTGCAGTCACACTCCCACTATTCGGCAAAGCAGCGGCCAACATAGCACCGAAAATCGTCCCGGAGCTCACCTGGCAGAACTTTACAGAGTTCATTGTTCAGGCCATCACCCCATCATTAGGAAAGTGGTGGCACTATCCCAACTGGATAGTCTAAAATTTCACGGGAATCTAAATGATACCCTAACCCTGGCAAGACGCCGAGTCACCACTGTCTACCCGGAGACAGATGAAGAAACCCGGAAACAACTCACGTTTCATACACTCCTCAGGATTCTCCCCGGTTTTTTTAAAGAACATTTCATAATACACGAACCGACGGGAGACCTGTATAAAGATATTAGTTTAATGAGGCGCCTTCTAGCCGTCCATGCCACACATCAACGCATCTGCAAAATAAATCAATTCCCCATTGGCCTCGTCACCGTCAACCCGTGGGAATTTTCTCAGTGCTGCCACGGATGCTCGATCGACGACATCCGTGAGCAGGCAGAAGCTGCCCAGCGCAGCCAAATGACACGAGGGCGCTTACAAACCTCCCCACCATATGCAAATTCCCCTAAGCCTCAGGGGAAGAAAATACAAAAAAGGAAACACAAAAAGCGCCCCCCCACTGCCCCCGCATCCCACCGTAATGGCGGGGGCCACCTCACATCTCCCCCAGTCTACAGCAGGGGGGAACGTTATCTTTCCTTTCCCTCCCCTCTCACTATCTCTTCTATTCTACCTTCCCCTATTCCTGCCCCTATTTCTAACCTTCCCACCCCACACACCACTATACCCCCTCAACACAAAACCTGCCTCCCTCTTCACAGGCCTCCTAGGACCCTTCCCTCATCTTCCCCTAACCTACTTCCCAAAACCACCTCCCCCCTTCTACTGCCTTCCTCCTACCACCCGGCACCACCCATCACCATCACTTCACCACCACTCGCTTTCCCCGACCACATGGTCAACTCATTTGCCTTCCCTATCACACCCTCCTCCTCCTCACCCCCATCCACCTTTTTTTCCTCACTTACCTCCCCTACCCCACCTTCAACCTCACCATCCCCATGGACCCCCACCTCATCCATAATAAGCTCAACAGATGCTTCGCCGCCCACCACACCCTGCACCCTAACCCATCACTCTCTCACGAGCTCAGCCCCCTGCTACCACCTGCACCGCCCCATCCCTGAACATTCAGACAACCCCACGAGGCCGAATCTCTCCACCACCACCGGCTCCCTCTCCCCCTACACCTCACCCCACCTTTCCTCGCCTCTGACGACACACACCACCTGCCACACCCCACTCCACAGCCCCTGCCAAGCCACCACGGTTCCAGTACCGCACACCGTCTTCCATCCCCCCCACAGCCACACCATCCCCTGGCTTTGCACCCACTGCCCACCCCACACCACTAGCACAGAACCCTGCTACCACCCAAACCACCCCACCACAAAACACCGAGATGGTGCCACAAGATCGCACTCCCTCCTTGCCACCCACACTCCAAGCCACCTCTGCTGCCACCTCACCACCGCTACCGACCCCACACCCCCAACCTCCCCCTGCTCCTGCACCGCCTGTCACTTCCACATACGAGTGCTATGTTTCCTCCTCGCCATCCCCCTCCACCCCCCCTACCACATTAGCCTCCCGCACCGCCACCACCCCCTGCACCTCACCTGACATCTCACCTGCCACACCAATCTCCCCTCGCTCACCCTCACCCCTTCCCTCCGCAGCCTCACTATTTCCACCCGAGCCTACGTGCCCCGCCCAGGTCGCCATCCCCACAGGACAACTCAGTACCACCGACCTCTCCCCTCCACACCTACACACGCCCACTCCGACGATCTCACCCTCCACCGCGCCCCCAACACACGCAACAGCCCGTGCTAACCAACCCCGCCCACCTCGTATGCCCACTTCCCCACCCAAACCCACCCTCAGAACCACCACCACCTCCTCCAACCGAATCTCACGCCCATCTTCCCGATACACCCATACCCCTACACCTCCTGCCTGCCCCCTACTTCACACCATTATTTTTTTTTTTATGCGAGGAAGAAGGAACCAAAGGCCATGAGACCGCAGTAACAGTTTTCTCAGAGAGAAAACAAAATACAATAGAAAGCCAAAATCAAGATCCGATCATTTTGAGATGACTGGACACACTGCGTTTGAAAGACTGGAGATCATAGGCACCAGGAAATACAGACAGATGGAGACAGTTCCAGAGCTGACCTGTTGCATAAATGAATAACTGGGAGTAACGGTTAACTCTTGCATTAGAGAGTTGGACAGAAAATGGATGAGAGTTTGCTGCCGGACGGGTGATACGCGCGCGTCGTAGAGGTGGAGGAATACAAGCAGACAGTTCAGAGGAGCAGTGACCATTAAAGTAGCGATAGAAAAGAGATAAAGATACAACAGTGCGGCGAAGAGACAGAGGTTGAAGGGAGTCAGTAAGAGAAGGAGAGTTAATGAGATGAAAAGCCTTTGACTCCACCCTATTGAGAAGAGCTGTATGTGGGAAGCATCCTCACACATGAGATGTTGTACTCCACACAGGGGCGGATAAAACCCCTGTATAGAGTCAACAATTGTGCAGGGGTAAAGAAACAACGGAGTCGGCTTAGCACACGCAATCTCTTGGACGCAGATTTACAAGATATATAATATTATCTTTCCAAGATATGTCCCGAGTAAATGAAACTCGAAGCATGTTCAAGGATGATGCAGGATTAAGCTGAATATTATTAAACATTAGTGGGTATACCTGTGGAAGATTTTGTCGGGTTGATAGGTGTAAGAACTGAGTCTTAGATGCATTAAAAACAACTATATTATTTTTACCCCTGTCAGAGATGCGGGCCAAGTCAAACATTAGGTGTGCCATAGCCTCATCCCTTGTTTGTTGAAGTAACTGTTGAGGTGGGCGTTGCGGGAACCGAATGGAAAGGTGAAGGGTGCAGTCATCAGCGTATGAGTGGATAGGGTTTGATGTACAACTTAGAAGATCATTGATGAATAAAAGGAAGAGAGTTGGTGATAGGACAGAGCCCTGAAGAACACCACTGTTGATAGATCTAGGAGAAGAACGATGGCCGTCTACAACAGCAGCTATAGAACGAGCAGAAAGGATGCTAGCGATGAAAGCACAGATAGAAGGATAGAAACCGTAGGAGGGCAGTTTGGAAATTAAAGATTTATGCTAGACTCGATCGAAAGCCTTTGAGATGTCAAGTGCAATGGCAAAGCTTTCGCCAAAGTCCCGAAAGGAGGATGACTAGGAGTCTGAAAGGTAAGTGAAAAGATCGCCAGTGGAGCGTCCCTGACGGAACCCATACTGACGATCGGAAAGAAGGTTGTTATTGGAAAGATGCCTTAAAATTTTTCTATTGAGAATTGACTCGAAAACTTTTGAAATACAGGACGTTAAAACAATTGGACGATAGTTGGAGGGTTGGTAGTGGTCACCCTTCTTTGGGACTGGCTGAATGAGAGCAAACTTCCAACAAGAAGGAAAGGTACAAGTTGACAGACAAAGGCGAAAGAGTTTGCCTAGGCAGGGTGTAAGCACAGAAGCACAGTTCTTGAGAAAAGCAGGAGGGACCCCATCAGGCCCATATGCCTTGTTAGTACTGAGGCCAGTGATGGCAGAAAATACATCAAGTGAAGAAATTTTAACGTCAGCCATGAGGAAGTCAGGGAGGGGAAGTGATGGAGGAACAGCACCGGAATCATCTAAAATGGAATTGGAGGAGAAAGTCTGTGCGAAGAGATCTGCTTTATCAGTAGATGAAACAGCTACAGAATCATCAGAGTAGAAAAGAGGCAGGAAGGATGATGAGGTAAAGTTGTTAGAAAGATTTTTTGCAAGGTGTCAGAAGGTGCGGAAAGAATTAGAATTGGAGAGTTGAGAGCATTTAGTATGGATGAAATTATTTTTAGTAGAGGAAAGAACAGACTTAGCAAGATTCCGGGCAGAAACGTAAAGATGATGTGATTCAGGGGTGGGTGGGTTCCGGTACCTTTTTTAGGCCCTCTCCTTGTTGCGGACAGCATTACAACAAGTGTGATTAAACTAAGGCTTTCTTGCGTTAGTCAAAGGGTATGAGAAATTAATGTATGCTTCCATGCCTGAGAGAAGAACCTCCGTAATGCGCAAGGCACACTCAGGTGGCTCCCGGCCATGGAAGCAATAATCATTCCAGGGAAAATCAAAGAAGTACTGCCTGAGGGCCTCCCAGTCCGCGTCTCGAAAATGCCACAGACGACGTTTCCCTGGTCCACAGGCCATACCGAAGTGATAGGACAGGATAAGGTAATAAGGTTATTATACATCAAGCCCAAATCCCCTCCAAATACACTTCCCAGAGACTCAACGCCGCATTACCATGGCACAAAACCAGGCCCGGACCGTCAGTAGCCAGCATACAGCCTCCTACCACACCAGCAACAACACCGACCAAAATGAAGATCAGACGAGTCATATGGGCGCCAGCCACAGGCAAGAATCCTCGGGTCAGAGGACCATACCTCCTACTTACCCTCCTTCGGTCAACCCTCACTGACTCCACGCTTTTCCTCACCTGCGACTCCGAACAAGAAGAAAATTTTCACCCCATCGCATGGCAAGCCCTACTCCAGCATCTCCAGCCTGCATACACCACCCACAGCACTCACGTATACCACCTCGAGCCACGGGGAAGTGAATTTTTCCAAGGGGAGAGTGGTGAAATGCATGGCTTGCAAATCAATGCCCCTGGAGACGATGTGAGAGAAGAACAACATAGTGCCCCTAGAAACAGGGAAGAGAAGCGTAGTGCCCCCAGAAACACAGTGAGAAAGAAACAGTGCAGTGCCCCCAGAAACACACCGACACCCCTACCAGGACCCCATGGAGTAGCCAAACCCACACTAGGGAAAACAGTACGACAAAGGCATAAACCAGCCCGGGCCATGCGCCCTTATCACACTCAGCCATCACACCGCCACCATAGGAGATGGAGGACACTACCTTCGGGGAGGAGGACTGCAAAATCAGACTGGAGTGGAACTGATATTTTAGTTTCCGTCAGCACCCCTCTGGGGACGGCCGATTGCCGCTCCCGCCTTCGTCAGTTGGCCAAGCGTTGCACTGAAGGTGTTTCTGCCGAGACGGCCTATTGCCACTCATCTCTTCTGCAACAGGAGATGGCCGATTGCCGCTCACTCCTCCTTCCGAAGGAGACGGCCGATTGCCACTCCGGGGGTGCTGCCCCTGAAACGGCTTATGGCCGCTCACTATTCCTGCCGACGGAGATGGCTGATTGCCACTCCGGAGGTGTTGCCCCTGAGACAGCCGATTGCCGCTCACTCCTCCTGCCGAAGGAGATGGCCGATTGCCACTCTGGAGGTGCTGCCCCTGAGATGGCCTATTGCCGCTCACTCCTCGTGCCGATGGAGACGGCCGATTGCCGCTCTAGAGGTGTTGCCCCCGAGGTGGCCGATTGCCGCTCACCCTTCCTGCCGAAGGAGACGGCATATTGCCGCTCCATTGGTGCTACCCCTGAGACGATTGATCGCCGCTCCCCCCTCCTGCAGAAGAGACGAGCCCACGGCCTCTGGAGAGACGACCAGAGGTGTGCTGACTCCCCCACACAGCCACAGCCTATTGCCGGGCCCTACGGCCACAGAGGTGCCGAGATCGCTCCTGAGTGAGACAGACGGCCGTCTCCCCAGCACCAGAGGGACCCCGCGAGGACTAACGGCCTCCCCTGGCCTCCGGTCCATATGCCTGGCCCTAGAGGAGACTCACCTGTCGGGCCCCAGCACGAGACTGTGACGCAGCCCCCACCTGACGGCGCCCCTTGATTTTGGGGACCGCAGCCCTCAGCCTCCTCAGCTCCTATCCAGGACTCCCAGGCTCAACCTCTCCACGCCCTCCACGCCCAAGAGACGGCGACGAACCTCCACCTCTGGCCGAAACAGGAGCCAGAGACTCCTTGACCTGTTTGGCGTCGGCTCTGAGGGCCCCACCCCTAATCCCAGCCCGGAGACTCCTGGCCTGTGCCCCACGTGAAGCCCTGGACGAGAGAAGACGCCCCTGCGAACCGTCTCGTGCCCTCTCGGCACGCCTTTCCTTGGTGGTACCCCTAGCCCGGCTAAATACACGCCAGCGTGTCTCCCCGCCGCCCCTACGACACGATTGAATATATGTCAAGTATGGTATTGCCCCAAGACTAGTGACGGAAATTATATTAAGTGTGACGTTGCCCTAGAAAACAGGTTACAGTGATTCAGTGACTAAATGCATGTCCAATAGCAGAGCGAGTGAAATCACGGGCGAGTCAGTAAGGATGAGAACAGCGAGTGAAACCCGAGAACTCTGATTCATAAGTGACGCCCTCGTAAGAAACCAGTAAGAACTCTTCAACTGAGGAAGTGTCTGTAGTGAAAGTATACATATTTCCCTTGCTGTCAGAAAAAAATAGAAAGTGAGAATAATATCCGTCCATTGTATTACCGTAAATACCATGAGCATCCTGTGTCCCGCTATTAACTCTTTCCCTACAACATCTCCTTCCCATAACTAACGTAAAATAATCGAGTGATAGATCAAATGTCAAAACCCTCTTTCTATCAAGTGATACTAAGAGCAAATTAGAAAGACGTATCCTTTTCCAATATTACTATAACTCTGTTCCAGCTCGTCACGAGTCCTTCCCATCCCCCCCTGTGTGAACTCCCCCTCCGGCGCTCTCACGCGCGCCCGTGTTCTCTGTACACCTGTTCACTAGACTTTCTGTATTGGCAACCGTAGTGGTTAAGTCAGTATCCTGCGAGATACTAATATCCTAAGTAAGGTTTTATTTCCGTGTCACTATTCGTGTTTGTAATATTTTTATTTTGTCCTGTGTCTGACTGTGGGAATACACGTGTAAAAGGCTACTACGTAGAGTTTTTGTGTCCTGCCTCTCTTTCATTGCACTAAGCTCTGGTCACGAAAGAGGACCCCGCTACACGTTAGGTGTTTTAGGACCGAGGAGTCGAGCCTTTTTCCCCTAGCATTACACTTGTGGCCAGCGGTGGTTCTTGACCCGGACATAGAAGAGAGGTAGTGAGAAATATTTGGCAACATGGCAACTAAACCGCACGTACAATTATCCAGGTTTGACCCTGACCAGTACGATATACACACATATCTGACGATAATTAAATCCTTACTGGATATTTGCTTTGAGAATGACCAGCAGAAAATTACAGTCACACTCCCACTATAGGGTAAAGCGGAGGCGATCATAGCACCGAAAATCGTCCCGGAGCTCACCTGGCAGAACTTTACAGAGTTCGTTGTTAAGGCCATCACCCCATCATTAGGGAAAGTGGTGGCACTGTCCCAACTGGATTGTCTAAAATTTCACGGGAATCTAAATGATACCCTAACTCTGGCAAGACGCCGAGTCACCACTGCCTACCCGGAGGCAGATGAAGAAACCCGGGAACAACTCACGTTTCATACACTCCTCAGGATTCTACCCGGTTTTATTAAGGAACATTTCATAATACACGAACCGACGGGAGACCTGGATAAAGATCTCAGTTTAATGAGTCGCCTTCTAGCCGTCCATGCCACCCCTCAATGCATTGGCGAAATAAATCAATTCCCCATTGACCTCATCACCGTCAACCCGTGGGAATTTTCTCTGTGCTGCCACGGATGCCCGATTGACGGGATCCCTGATCAGCTAGAAGCTGCCCAGCGCAGCCAAATGACACGAGGGCGCTTACAAACCTCCCCACCAAACGCAAATTCCCCTAAGCCTCAGTGGAAGAAAATACAAAAAAGGAAACACAAAAAGCCCACCCCCCACTGCCCTCGCATCCCACCGTGTTGGCGAAGGCCACCTCACATCTCCCCCAGTCTACGACAGGGGGGAACGTTATCTTTCCTTTTCCTCCACTCTCACTATCTTTTCTGTTCTACCTTCCCCTATTCCTGGCCCTACTTCTAACCTTCCCACCCCACACACCATTATACCCTCTCAACACAAAACCTGCCTCCCTCTTCACAGGCCTCCTAGGACCCTTCCCTCATCTTCCCCTAACCTACTTCCCAAAACCACCTCCCTCTGTCTACTGCCTTCCACCTACCACCCGGCACCACACACCACCATCACTTCACCACCTCTCGTTTTCCCCACCCACATGGTCAACTCATTCGCCTTCCCTATCATACTCTCCTCCTCCTCATCCCCATCCACATTTTTTTCCTCGCTCACCTCCCCTACCCCACCTTTAACCTCACCATCCTCATGGACCCCCACCTCATTCCCAATAACCTCACCAGATGCCTCGCCTCCCACCACACCCCGCACCCTACCACCCATCACTCTCTCACTAGCTCAGCCTCCTGCTACCACCTGTACCGCCCCATTCCTGAACATTCAGACAACACCGCGGCCGCATCTCCCCACCACCACCGGCTCCCTCTCCCCCTACACCTCACCCCACCTTTCCTCGCTTCTTACGACACACACCAAATGCCACACCCTACTCCACAGCCCATGCCAAGCCACCACGGTTCCAGCACAGCACACCGTCCACCATCACCCCCACAGCCGCACCATCCCCTGGCTTCGCACCCACTGCCCACCCCACGCCACTAGCACAGAACCCTGCTACCACCCAAACCACCCCACCACCAAACACCGGGATGGCGCCACAAGATCGCACTCCCTCCTTGCCACCTACACTCCAAGCCACCTCTCCTGCCACCTCACCACCGCTACCGGCCCCACACCCCGAACCTCCCCTTGCTCCTGCACCGCCTGTCACTTCCACATACGAGTGCTATGTTTCCTCCTCGCCATCCCCCTCCACCCCCCCTACCACCTCTGCCTCCCGCACCGCCACCACCCCCTGCACCTCACCTGACATCGCCCGCCACACCAATCTCCCCTCGCTCACCCTCACCCCTTCCCTACGCAGCCTCACCCTTTCCACCTTAGCACACGTGCCCTGCCCACCCCGCCACCCCCACAGGACAACCCACTACCACCGACCTCTCCCCTCCACACCTACACACACCCACTCCGACGATCTCACCCTGCATCGCGCCCCCAACACGCGCAACAGACCGTGCTAACCAACCCCGCCCGCCCTGCACACCCACTTCCCTACCCACACCCAACCTCAGAACCACCACCACCCCCTCTGGCGGACTCTCATGCCCACCTGCCCGATACACCCATACCCCTACACCTCCTGCCTCCTCCCAACTTCTCGCAGGATACTTGCTTCTCTGATACTAATGACAACACAAACAATCCTAGTGTATCAGGAGTGCAGTAAATATACGCGCGCGCGCGTAGGCGCTGGGAGGGAGTTGAGACTCATTAGGAGGAGATAGGAGAGGTGCGGGGAGTGACTTGTGACAGCTAGGGGAAAGTTATGGTAATACTGGAAGGCGGCAGATATTAGCCGTGAAATTTATATGGTTTCCACTAGCCAAAATATTTTGGTAATTGATTTTACCCTTGATTCCACTTACTTGAGTTATGGGAGTGAGAGCGGGTGGTAAACAAGATTTATGGGTAGGGTGGGGGATGGAGAGAATACTATTAATTCTTTCACGATATTCCTTCACAGTAATGGGGATATGTCTTTATGGGCACAGGCTTATTAATTACATAACAGAGATGTCACTCACACGTATAGTCAGTCAGATCTTGTTCCACACTCTCGTCCTTTAAATTCTCACTGTGATCTGATTTACCCCGATATTCACTACATGAAATCACTGCACAATACTTACATTAGGGGAAATCACACTTAACCTAAATCATTCGTGCTACTATATCACACGTATTCATCAGGGGGATAGGCAGGAACATGTCATCGGTGATCATGCTGGGGTACGGGCACCGTCAATGCGATGCGTGCCGAGAGGGCACGGTATAGCTCGTAAGGGCGTCCTCTCGCGTCCTGGACTTCCCGTGGCTTCCGGACTTGTTTTCGGCATGTGGCCCTCGGGACTGGGGCCGAATAGCTCCAGGAACCTCTGTGATAGGTCCCAGAGTCGTGGGGGCGTGGAGAGATCTCGCCTGGGGGTCCTGGGGAGAGCCGAGAGAGACTGTGTACTGCGGTCTCCAGCGTCTAGGGACGCCGACATGGGAGAGCTGCGGCAGCAACTTCCACTGGGGTCCGTCAGGTGCGTCTGCTCTAGAGCCAAGCGTAGGGTACAGAGACCATGGGAGGCTGGGAGGCCTGTCTGGGTCACTCTGGGACAGGAAGCCTGGGCTCCAGTCTCCTGCCGTGGGGACGTCTCTCTACTCTGTACGCCCTCGGAGCGACCGTAGATCGTCTCACGAGGGAGGGAGCGACAATGGGTCGTCCCTACCACGACACTCTCGGAGCGACCATAGATCGTCTCACGAGGATGGGAGCGACCATAGATCGTCTCTACTGGAACACCTTGGGAGCGACCATAGATCGTCTCTACCGGAACACCTTGGGAGCGACCATAGATCATCTCTTCCGGAACACCTTGGGAGCGACCATAGATCATCTCTACCTGAACACTTTGGGAGCGACAATAGATCGTCTCTACCGGAACACCTTGGGAGCAACCCTAAATTGTCTCTACCCGAATACCTTGGGAGCGACCATAGATCGTCTCTACCGGAACACTTTGGGACCGACCATAGATCGTCTCTACCGGAATACTTTCGGACCGACCATAGATCGTCTCTACCAGAGGGGCGCCGTCTGGAGTATAGTTTCTAACTCCACCCCTAGACGGCTCAGCAATTCCACTACGCGAAGGTAGTGTCCTTCTCCTACGGTGGCGGCGGCGTGGTGGCTGCATGTCACAGGGGCGCACGGCCCAGGCTGACATGTGTCGCTGTTCCACGGAGTAGTGGTGGCTGGTGGTGGCCACCCCGTGTGGTCCGTGTGGGGGTGTCGGCGTATCTGTGGGCACACTACACTGTTCTTGGCTTGCCCTGTCGTCGGGGGTACTATGGTATTCTCCGGGGGCACTGTTTTTCAAGCCACGCATTCTACCCTGGAATGATTATTGCTTCCATGGCCGGGACCCACCTGAGTGTGCCTTGTGCATTACGGAGGTTATTCTCTCGGGCATGGAAGCATACATTCCTTTCTCATATCCTTTGACTAACGCAAGAAAGCCTTGATTTAATCACGCTTGTTCTAATGCTGTCCGCAACAAGGAGAGGGCCTACAAAAGGTACCGGAGCGAACCCACCCCTGAATCACATCATCTTTATGTTTCTGCCCGGAATCGTGCTAAGTCTGTTCTTCGCTCTACTAAAAAAAATTTCATCCATATTAAATGCTTTCAACTCTCCAGCTCGAATTCTTCCTACTCCTTCTGGCACCTTGCCCAAAAACCTTTCTAACAACTTTATCTCATCATCCTTCCCTCCTCTTTTCTACTCTGATGGTTCTATACCTATTTCTTCTACTGATAAAGCAGATCTCTTATCACAGACTTTCTCTTCCAATTCCACTTTAGACGATTCCGGTGCTGTTCCTCCATCACTTCCCCCCTCTGCCTTCCTCATGGCTGACGTTAAAATTTCTTCAGTTGATGTATTTTCTGCCATCACTGGCCTCACTACTAACAAGGCATATGGGCATGATAGGGTCCCTCCTGTTGTTCTCAAGTACTGTGCTTCTGTGCTTGCACCCTGCCTAGGCAAACTCTTTCGCCTTTGTCTGTCAACTTGTACCTTTCCTTCTTGCTGGAAGTTTGCTCTCATTCAGCAAGTCCCAAACAAGGGTGACCACTCCCAACCCTCCAACTATCGTCCAATTGCTTTAACGTCCTGTATTTCAAAAGTTTTCGAGTCAATTCTCAATAGAAAAATTTTAAGGCATCTTTCCTATCACAACCTTCCTTCCGATCGTCAGTATGGGTTCCGTCAGGGACGCTCCACTGGCGATCTTCTCACCTACTTCTCAGACTCCTAGTCATACTACTTTCGGAACTTTGGCGAAAGCTTTGCCATTGCACTTGACATTTCAAAGGCTTTCGATCGAGTCTGGCATAAATCTTTAATTTCCAAACTGCCCTCCTAATATTTCTATCCTTCTGTCTGTGCCTTCATCGCTAGCTTCCTTTCTGGTCGTTCTATAGCCGCTGTTGTAGACGGCCATCGTTCTTCTCCTAGATCTATCAACAGTGGTGTTCCTCAGGGCTCTGTCCTATCACCAACTCTCTTCCTTTTATTCATCAATGATCTAAGCTGTACATCTAACCCTATCCACTCATACGCTGATGACTCCACCCTTCACCTTTCCATTCGGTTCCCGCAACGCCCATCTCAAAAGGTACTTCAACAAACAAGGGATGAGGCTATGGCACACCTAATGTCTGACTTGGCTTGTATCTCTGACTGGGGTAAAAATATTATGGTTGTTTTTAATGCATCTAAAACTCAGTTCTTACCCCTATCAACCCGACAAAATCTTCCACAGGTATACCCACTAATGTTTAATAATATTCACCTTAATCCCGCATCATCCTTGAACATGCTTGGGGTTTCATTTACTCAGGACTTATCTTGGAAAGATCGTATTACATCTCTTGTAAAATCTGCTTCCAAGAGATTGGATGTGCTAAGCCGACTCCATTCTTTATTTACCCCTGCACAATTGTTGACTCTATACAGGGGTTTTTTCCGCCTCTGTATGGAGTACAACTCTCATGTGTGAGGAGGGTCCCCACATACAGCTCTTCTCAATAGCGTGGAGTCAAAGGCTTTTCGTCTCATTAACTCTCCTCCTCTTACTGACTTCCTTTAACCTCTGTCTCTTCGCCGCACTGTTGAATCTTTATCTCTTTTCTATCGCTACTTGAATGGTCACTGCTCCTCTGAACTGTCTGCTTGCATTCCTCCACCTCTACAACGGGCACGTAGCACCCGTCCGGCAGCAAACTCTCATCCATTTTCTGTCCAGCTCTCTAATGCAAGAGTTAACCGTTACTCCCAGTCTTCCATTTATGCAACAGGTCAGCTCTGGAACTGTCTCCCTCTGTCTGTATTTCCTGGTGCCTATGATCTCCAGTCTTTCAAACGCAGTCTGTCCAGGCATCTCAAAATGATCGGATCTTGAATTTGCCTCTCTATTGTATTTTGTTTTTCTCTTGGAGAGAACTGTCACTGCCGTCTCATGGCCTTTGGTTCCTTCTTCCTCGAATAAAAAAATTTAAAAATAAAAATAATGGTGTCAAGTTGGGTGGAGGCAGGAGGTGTAGGTGTATGGGTGTATCGGGCAGATGGGTGTGAGAGTCGGCCAGAGGGGGTGGCGGTGGTTCTGACGGTGGGTGTGGGTGAGGAAGTGGGCGTGCGGGGTGGGCATTGTTGGTTAGCACGGGCTGTTGCGCGTGTTGGGGGCGCGGTGGAGGGTCAGTTCATCTGAGTGGGCGTGTGTACGTTTGGAGGGGAGAGGTCGGTGGTAGTGGGTTGTCCTGTGGGGATGGCGGGGTGGGCGGGGCACGTTGGCTCAGGTGGAAATGGTGAGGCTGTGGAGGGAAGGGGTGAGGGTGAGCGAGGGAAGATTGGTGTGGCAGGTAAGATGTCAGGTGATGTGCAGGGGGTGATAGCGCCTGGGGAGGCTGAGGTGGTAGGGGGGGTGGAGGGGGATGGCGAGGAGGAAACATAGCACTCGTATGTGGAAGTGACAGGCGGTGAAGGAGCACGGGGAGGTTGAGGGTGTGGGGTCAGTAGCGGTGGTGAGGTGGCAGGAGAAGTGGCTTGGAGTGTAGGTGGCGAGGAGTGAGTGCAATCTTGTGGTGCCATCCCAGTGTTTGGTGGTGGGGTGGTTGGGGAGGTAGCAGGGTTTTGTGCTAGTGGTGTGGGGTGGGCAGTGGGTGAAAGCCAGGGGATCGTAGCGGCTGAGAGGTTGATGACGGACGGTGTGCATTGCTGGAACCGTGGTGGCTTGGCAGGGGCTGTGGAGTGGGGTGTGGCAGGTGGTGTGTGTCGTCGGAGGTGAGGAAAGGTGGGGTGAGGTGTAGGGGAAGAGGGAGCCAGTGGGAGTGGGGAGATGCGGCCTCATGGGGTTGTCTGAGTGTTCAGGGATGGGGCGGTGCAGGTGGTAGCAGAGGGCTGAGCTCGTGAGAGAGTGATGGGTGGTAGGGTGCGGGGTGTGGTGGGTGGCGAGGCATCTGGTGAGCCTATTGGGGATGAGGTGGGGGTCCATGGGAATGGTGAGATTGAAGGTGGGGTAGGGGAGGTGAGCGAGGAAAAGAAGGTGGATGGGGATGATTAGGAGGAGGGTGTGATAGGGAAGGTGAATGAGTTGACCATGTGGACGGGGAAAGCGTGTGGTGGTGAAGTGATGGTGGTGGGTGGTGAGGGGTGGTAGGTGGAAGGCAGTAGACAGAGGGAGGTGGTTCTGGGAAGTAGGTTAGGGGAAGATGAGGGAAGGGTCCTAGGAGGCCTGTGAAAAGAGAGGCAGGTTTTGTGTTCAGGGGGTATAGTGGTGTGTGGGGTGGGAAGGTTAGAAATAGGGGCAGGATTAGGGGAAGCTAGAACAGAACAGATAGTGAGAGGGGAGGAAATTGAAAGATAACGTTCCCCCCTGTCGTAGACTGGGGGAGATGTGAGGTGGCCCCCGCCATTACGGTGGGATGCGGGGGCAGTGGGGCGGCGCTTTTTGTGTTTTCTTTTTTGTATTTTCTTCCCCTGAGGCTTAGGGGAATTTGCGTATGGTTAGGAGGTTTGTAAGCGCCCTCGTGTCATTTGGCTGCGCTGGGTAGCTTCTAGCTGCTCACGGATGTCGTGGATCGGGCATCCGTGGCAGCACGGAGAAAATTCCCACGGGTTGACGATGATGAGGTCAATGGAGATTTGGTTTATTTCGCCGATGCGTTGAGGGGTGGCATGGACGGGTGGAAGGCGCCTCATTAAACTAATGTCTTTATCCAGGTCTCCCGTTGGTTCGTGTATTATGAAATGTTCTTTAATAAAACCGGAGAGAATCCTGAAGAGTGTATGAAACGTGAGTTGTTTCCGGGTTTCTTCATCTGCCTCCGGGTAGGCAGTGGTGACTCGGCGTCTTGCCAGAGTTAGGGTATCATTTAGATTCCCGTGAAATTTTAGACTATCCAGTTGGGATAGTGCCACCACTTTCCCTAATGATGGGGTGATGGCCTGAACAACGAACTCTGTAACGTTCTGCCAGGTGAGCTCCGGGACGATTTTCGGTGCTATGTTCGCCGCCGCTTTGCCGAATAGTGAGAGCGTGACTGCAATTTTCTGCTGCTCATTCTCAAAGCCAATATCCAGTTAGAGTTTAATTATCGTCAGATATGTGTGTATATCGTACTGGTCAGGGTCAAACCTGGATAATTGTACGTGCGGTTTAGTTGCCATGTTGCCAAATATTTCTCACTACCTCTCTTATACGCCCTGTCATGAACCACCGCTGGCCAGCAGTGTAATGCTAGGAGAAAAAGGCCCGACTCCTCGGTCCTAAAACACCCAATGTGTAGTGGGGTACTCTTTCGTGACCGGAGCTTAGTGGAATGAAAGAGAGGCAGGACACAAAAACTCTAGCTAATAGCCTTTTACACATGTATTCCCACAGTCAAACACAGGACAAAATACAGATATTACAAACACAAATAGTGACACGGAAATAAAACCTTACTTAGGATATTAGTATCTCGCAGGATACTGACTTAACCACTACGGTTGCTAATACAGAAAGTCTAGTGAACAGGTGTACAGGGAAGACGGGCGCGCGTGAGAGCGCGGGAGGGGAAGTTCACACGGGGGGAGATGGGAAGGACTCGAGACGAGCCGGAACAGAGTTATAGTAATATTGGGAAAGGATACGTCTTTCTAATTTACTCTTAGTATCACTTGATAGAAATGGGTTTTGACATTTGATCTATCACTCGTTTATTTTACGTTAGTTATGGGGAGGAGATGTTGTAGGGAGAGAGGGAATAGCGGGACACTGGATATTCACTGTATTTACGGTAATACAAAGGGACAGATATTATTCTCACCTTCTATGGTTTTCTGTCAGCAAGGGAAATATGTATACTTTCACTACAGACACTTCCTCAGTTGAAGAGTTCTTACTGGTTTCTTACAAGGGCGTCACTTATGAGTCAGAGTTCTCGGGATTTACTCACTGTTCTCATCCTTACTGACTCACCCGAGATTTCACTCGCCCTGCTATTGGACATGCATTTAGTCACTGTGTCACTGTAACCTGTTTTCTAGGGCAACGTCACACTTAATATAATTTCCGTCACTAGTCTTGAGGCAATCCCATACTTGACATATATTCACTCGTGTCGTAGGGGCGGCGGGGAGAAACGCCGGCGTCTACTTAGCCGGGCTAGGGGCACCGCCAGGGAAAGGCGTGCCGAGAGTGCACGGGACGGCTCGCAGGGGCGTCTTCTCTCGTCCAGGGCTTCACGTGAGGCACAGGCCCGTAGTCTCCGGGCTGGGATTAGGGATGGGGCCCTCAGGGCTGGGGCCAAACAGGTCTAGGAGTCTCTGGCTCCTGTTTCGGCCAGAGGTGGAGGTCCGTCGCCGTCTCTTCGGCGTTCAGAGGTTGCGCCTGGGAGTCCTGGATAGGGCCCGAGGAGGCTGAGGGCTGCGGTCCCAAAAATCAAGGGGCGCCGTCAGGTGGGGGCTGCGGCAACGTCTCGTGCTGGGGCCCGACAGGTGAGTTTCCTCTAGGGCCAGGCGTAAGGACCGGAGACCATTGGAGGCCGTTACTCCTCGCGGGGTCCCTCTGGTGATAGGGAGCCGGGCGTCTGTCTCACACAGGGGCGATCTTCGCACCTTTGTCTGGCCGAAGTGCCCGGCAATAGGCCGTGGCTGTGTGCGGGAGTCACCACACCTCTGGTCGTCTCTCCAGAGGCCATGGGCTCGTCTCTTCTCCAGGAGGGGGGAGCGGCAACCAGCCATCTCAGGGGTAGCGCCTATGGAGCGGCAATAGGCCTTCTCCTTCGGCAGGAAGGATGAGGCGGCAATCGGCCGCCTCGGGGGCATCACCACTAGAGCGGCAATCGGCCATCTTCTTCGGCAAAAGGAGTGAGTGGCAATAGGCCATCTCAGGGGCAGTGTTTCCAGAGCGGCAATCGGCCGTCTCCTTCGGCAGGAGGAGTGAGCAGCAATCGGCCATCTCATGGGCAGCACCTGTAGGGCGACAATTGGCCGTCTCCTTCGGCAGGAGGGGTGAGCGGCAATCAGCCATCTAAGGGGCAGCACCTCCGGAGCGGCAATCGGTCGTCTCTGGGGCAGAAGAGATGAGTGGCAATAGGCCGTCGCAGCAGAAACACCTTCAGTGCAACGCTTGGCCGACTGACGAAGGTGGGAGCGGCAATCGGCCGTCTCCAGAGGGGTGCTGACGGAAACTGAAATATCAGTTCTACTCCAGTCTGATTTGTCAGTCCTGCTCCCCGAAGGTACTGTCTTACGTCTGCTATGGTGGCGGTTCGATGGCTGAGTGTAATTAGGGTGCACGGCCAGGGCTGGTTTATGCCGTTCTCATATTGAATCCCCTAGTGTGGGTGTGGCTACTCCATGGGGTCCTTGTAGGGGTGTCGCTGTGTTTCTGGGGGCACTACGCTGTTTCTTTCTCACTGTGTTTCTGGGGGCACTTCGCTGTTCTTTCGTGTTTCTTGGTGCACTATATTGTTCTTCTCTCACATCGTCTCCAGGCGCACTGATTTGGAAGCCACGCATTTCACCACTCTCCCCTTGGAAAAAGTCACTTCCCCGTGGCTGGAGGTGGTATACGTGAGTGCCGTGGGTGGTGTATGCAGGCTGGAGATGCTGGAGTAGGGTTTGCCATGCGGTGGCTTGAAAATTTTCCACTTGTTCGGCGTCGCAGGTGAGGAAAAGCGTGGAGTTGGTGAGGGTTGACCGGAGGAGGGTAAGCAGGTGGTATGGTCCTCTGAGCTGACGATTCTTGCCTGTGGCTGGCGCCCATATGGCTCGTCTAATCTTCATTTTGGTTGGTGTTGTTGTTGGTGTGGTAGGGGGCTGTATGCTGGCTACTGACGGTCCGGGCCTGGTTTTGTGCCATGGTAATGCGGTGTTGAGTCTCTGGAGAGTGTAGGTGGAGGGGATTTGGGCTTGATGTATCATAACCTTATTACCTTAACATGTCCTATCACTCCGGTACGGCCTGTGGACCCTCCAGGGAAACGTCTTCTGTGGCATTTTGGAGCCACGGACTGGGAGGCCCTCAGGCAGTACTTCTTTGATGTTCCCTGGAATGATTATTGCTTCCATGGCCGGGACCCACCTGAGTGTGCCTTGTGCATTACGGAGGTTATTCTCTCGGGCATGGAAGCATACATTCCTTTCTCATATCCTTTGACTAACGCAAGAAAGCCTTGGTTTAATCACGCTTGTTCTAATGCTGTCCGCAACAAGGAGAGGGCCTACAAAAGGTACTGGACCCAACCCACCCCTTAATCACATCATCTTTACGTTTCTGCCCGGAATCGTGCTAAGTCTGTTCTTCGCTCTACTAAAAATAATTTCATCCAAACTAAATGCTCTCAACTCTGCAACTCGAATTCATCCCGCTCCTTCTGGCACCTTGCCAAAAATCTTTCTAACAACTTTACCTCATCATCCTTCCCTCCTCTTTTCTACTCTGATGGTTCTGTAGCTATTCCTTCTACTGATAAAGCAGATCTCTTCGCACAGACTTTCACCTCCAATTCCAACTTAGACGATTCCGGTGCTGTTCTTGCATCACTTCCCCCCTGTGACTTCCTCATGGCTGACATTAAAATTTCTTCAGTTGATGTATTTTCTGCCATCACTGGCCTCAGTATTAACAAGGCATATGGGCCTGATGGGGTCCCTCCTGTTGTTTTCAAGAACTGTGCTTCTGTGCTTACACCCTGCCTAGGCAAACTCTTTCGCCTTTGTCTGTCAACTTGTACCTTTCCTTCTTGCTGGAAGTTTGCTCTCATTCAGCCAGTCCCAAAGAAGGGTGACCACTCCCAACCCTCCAACTATCGTCCAATTGCTCTAACGTCCTGTATTTCAAAAGTTTTCGAGTCAATTCTTAATAGAAAAATTTTAAGACATCTTTCCTATCACAAACTTCTTTCCGATTGTTAGTATGGGCTCCGTCAGGGACACTCCACTGGCGATCTTCTCACCTACCATTCAGACTCCTGGTTATCCTCCTTTCGGGACTTTGGCGAAAGCTTTCCCATTGCACTTGACATCTCAAAGGCTTTCGATCGAGTCTGGCATAAATCTTTAATTTCCAAACTGCCCTCCTACGGTTTCTATCCTTCTATCCGTCCCTTCATCGCTAGCTTCCTTTCTGGTCGTTCTATAGCCTCTGTTGTAGACGGCCATTGTTCTTCTCCTAGATCTATCAACATTGGTGTTCCTCAGGGGTCTGTCCTATCACCAACTCTCTTCCTTTTATTCATCAGTGATCTTCCAAGCTGTACATCTAACCCTATCCACTCATACGCTGATGACTGCACCCTTCACCTTTCCATTCGGTTCCCGCAACGCCCATCTCAACAGTTACTTCAACAAACAAGGGATGAGACTATGGCACACCTAATGTCTGACTTGGCTCGTATCTCTGACCGGGGTTAAAATAATATGGTTGTTTTTAATGCATCTAAGACTCAGTTCGTACACCTATCAACCCGACAAAATCTTCCACAAGTATACCCACTAATGTTTAATAATATTCACCTTAATCCTGCATCATCCTTGAACATACTTGGGATTTCATTGACTCGGGACTTATCTTGGAAAGATCATATTACATCTCTTGTAAAATCTGCTTCCAAGAGTTTGGGTGTGCTAAGCCGACTCCGCTCTTTCTTTACCCATGCACAATTGTAGACTCTATACAGGGGTTTTATCCGCCCCTGTGTGGAGTACAACTCTCATGTGTGGGGAGGCTCCCCACATACAGCTCCTCTCAATAGGGTGGATCAAAGGCTTTTCGTCTCATTAACTCTCCTCCTCTTACTGAATCCCTTCAACCTCAGTCTCTACGCTGCACTGTTGCATCTTTATCTCTTTTCTATCGCTACTTTAATGGTCACTGCTCCTCTGAACTGTCTGCTTGCATTCCTCCACCTCTACGACGGGAGCGTAGCACCCGTCCGACAGCAAACTCTCATCCCTTTTCTGTCCAACTCTCTAATGCAAGAGTTAAGCGTTACTCCCAGTCTTTCATTTCTGCAACAGGTCAGCTCTGGAACTGTCTCTCATCCCTTTTCTGTCCAACTCTCTAATGCAAGAGCTAACCGTTACCCCCAGTTTTTCATTTATGCAACAGGTCATCTCTGGAACTGTCTCCCTCTGTCTGTATTTCCTGCTACCTATGAGCTCCATCCTTTCAAATGCAGTGTGTCCAGGCATCTCAAAATGATCGGATCTTGAATTTGGCTCTCTGTTGTATTTTGTTGTTCTCTTGGAGGGAACTGTTACTGCGGGCTCATGGCCTTTGATGCCTTCTTCCTCGCATAAAAAAAAAAAAATAATAATGGTTTGAAGTTGGGGGGAGGCAGGAGGTGTAGGTGTATGGGTGTATCGACCAGGTGGGCATGAGAGTTGGCCGGAGGGGGTGGTGGTGGTTCTGAGGGTGGGTGTGGGTGGGGAAGTGGGCGTGCGGGGTGGGCGGGGTTGGTAAGCACGGGTTGTTGCGCGTGTTGGGGGCGAAGTGGAGGGTGAGATCGTCGGAGTGGGTGTGCGTAGGTGTGGAGGGGAGAGGTTGGTGGTAGTGGGTTGTCCTGTGGGGGTGACGGGGTGGGCGGGGCACGTGGGCTCGGATGCAAAGGGTGAGGCTGCGGAGGGAAGGGGTGAGGGTGAGTGAGGGGAGATTGGTGTGGCGGATGAGATGTCAGGTGAGGTGCAGGGGGTGGTGGCGGTTGGGGAGGCTGAGGTGGTAGGGGAGGTGGAGGAGGATGGCGAGGAGGAAACATAGCACTCGTCTGTGGAAGTGACAGGCGGTGCAGGAGCAGGGGGAGGTTTGGGGTGTGGGGTCGGTAGCGGTTTTGAGGTGGCAGGAGAGGTGGCTTGGAGTGTAGGTGGCGAGGTGGGAGTGCAATATTGTGGCGCCATCCTGGTGTTTGGTGGTGGGGTGGTTTGGGTGGTAGCAGGGTTCTGTGCTAGTGGTGTGGGGTGGGCAGTGGGTGCGAAGCCAGGGGATGGTGCAGCTGTGGGGATGATGGGGGACGGTGTGCAGTGCTGGAACCGTGGTGGCTTGGCAGGGGCTGTGGAGTGGGGTGTGGCAGGTGGTGTGTGTCGTCGGAGGCGAGGAAAGGTGGGGTGAGGTGTAGTGGGAGAGGGAGCCGGTGGTGGTGGGGAGATGCGGCGTCGCGGGGTTGTCTGAATGTTCAAGAATGGGGCGGTGCAGGTGGTAGCAGGGGACTGAGCTCGCGAGAGTGATGGGTGGTAGGGTGCAGGGTGTTTTGGGCGGCGAGGCATCTGGTGAGGTTATTGGGGATGAGGTGGGGGTCCATGGGGATGGTGAGGTTGAAGGTGGGGTAGGGGAGTTGAGCGAGGAACAAAAGGTGGATTGGGATGAGAAGGAGGAGGGTGTGATAGGGAAGGCGAATGAATTGACCATGTGGGAGGGGAAAGTAGGTGGTGGTGAAGTGATGATGTGGATGGTGCGGGGAGGTAGGTGGAAGGCAGTAGACAGAGGGAGGTGGTTTTGGGAAGTAGGTTAGGGGAAGATGAGGGAAGGGTCCTAGGAGGCCTGTGAAGAGGGAGGCAGGTTTTGTGTTCAGGGGGTATAGTGGTGTGTGGGGTGGGAAGGTTAGAAATAGGGGCAGGAATAGGGGAAGGTAGAACAGAAGAGATAGTGAGAGGGGAGGAAAATGAAAGATAACGTTCCCCCTTGTCGTAGACTGGGGGAGATGTGAGGTGGCCCCCGCCATTACTGTGGGATGCGGGGGCAGTGAGGGGGCGCTTTTTGTGTTTCCTTTTTTGTATTTTCTTCCCCTGAGGCTTAGGGGAATTTGCGTATGGTGGGGAGGTTTGTAAGTGGCCTCTTGTCATTTGGCTGTGCTGGGTAGCTTCTAGCTGTTCACCGATGTCGTGGATCGGGCATCTGTGGCAGCACGGAGAAAATTCCCACGGGTTGACGGTGATGAGGTCAACGGGGAATTGATTTATTTCGCCGATGCATTGAGGGGTGGCATGGACGGCTAGAAGGCGCCTCATTAAAGCAATTGGACGAAAGTTGGAGGGTTGGGAGTGGTCACCCTTCTTTGGAACTGGCTGAATGAGAGCAAACTTCCAGCAAGAAGGAAAGGTACAAGTTGACAGACAAAGACGAAAGAGTTTGCCTAGGCAGGGTGTAAGCACAGAAGCACAGTTCTTGAGAACAACAGGAGGGACCCCATCGGGCCCATATGCCTTGTTAGTACTGAGGCCAGTGATGGCAAAAAATACTTCAACTGAAGAAATTTTAATGTCAGCCATGAGGAAGTGAGAGGGGGGAAGTGATGGAGGAACAGCACCGGAATCGTCTAAGGTAGAATTGGAGGAGAAAGTCTGTGCGAAGAGATCTGCTTTATCAGTAGAAGAAATAGCTACAGAACCATCAGAGTAGAAAAGAGGAGGGAAGGATGATGAGGTAAAGTTGTTAGAAAGATTTTTGGCAAGATGCCAGAAGAAGCGGGAAGAATTCGAGTTGGAGAGTTGAGAACAGTTAGTATGGATGAAATTATTTTTAGTAGAGCGAAGAACAGACTTAGCACGATTCCGGGCAGAAACGTAAAGATGATGTGATTCAGGGGTGGGATGGCTCCGGTACCTTTTGTAGGCCCTCTGCTTGTTGCGGACAGCATTAGAACAAGCGTGATTAAACCAAGGCTTTCTTGCGTTAGTCAAAGGATATGAGAAAGGAATGTATGCTTCCATGCCCGGGAGAATAACCTCCGTAATGCGCAAGGCACACTCAGATGGCTCACGGCCATGGAAGCAATAATCATTCCAGGGAAAATCAAAGAACTACTGCCTCCCAGTCTGCGGCTCCAAAATGCCACAGACAACGTTTCCCTGGAGGGTCCACACGCCGTACCGGAGTGATAGGACAGGTTAAGGTAATAAGATTGTGATCGGAGGAGCCCAACGGAGAGAAAAGATTAACAGAGTAAGCAGACGGATTAGTTGTGAGGAAGAGGTCAAGTATGTTGGAGCTCTCTCCAAGGAAGTCAGGGATACGGGTAGGGTGCTGTACAAGCTGCTCTAGGTCATTAAGGATAGAAAAGATGTAGGCTTGGTCACCAGGTGGATCCGTGAAAGGAGAGGAGAGCCAACATTGAAATCTCCAAGAATGGAGATTTCAGAGAAAGGAGAAATGGATAGAATGTCTTCCATCGTAGAAGTAAGATAGTGTAAGAATTTTTGATAGGCAGTAGAATTAGGGGATAAGTAAACAGCACAGATATATTTAGTCAGAGAATGACAGGAAAGCCGAAGCCAGAGTGTGGAGAATTCAGAAGAATTAAGTTCGGGAACACGAGAGCAAGATAAGTCGGTGCGTATATATACACAACAGCCACCTTTGGCTTTGAAATGAGTATAGAGAAAGTAGGAGGACACAGAAAAGGGTTTGCTGTCAGTTGCCTCAGACAGCTGAGTCTCCGTTAGAAAAAGAAGGTGAGGTTTAGAGGAGGAGAGGTGGTGCTCAACAGAGCGAAAGTTAGAGGAAAGGCCACGAATGTTGCAGAAATGAAGAAGAAGAGAGTCAGACGATGGTTCCAGGCACCTTGAGTCGTCACCGGGAGAGGGGCAGATGGTGGGGGCATTTATGGTCCCCCCTCCCTGGGGACTCCGAGGCCTGATAAAACGACGCCATTTTTGGTAAATTTTGAATAGGAACTGTAGTGTGTACTGTGCATGTGGTTTGGTGAAGATAGTTAGAGAAATTTGTACTGGAGAGTATGCTGGCCTACTCTCTGTGTAACTGAGACACTGAAAAAGTTCAGCAAAGGGGGATGGTCAGGAACTAGTCCTGAGGGCTGATGAAACAGGAGCTCCAGCACTCCCTGTCATCAGCTTTCCATCCACCTCGGGAGTACTGCCCTGCTCGACTGGTGCTACAGTCTACTCCTCGCAGGATACTTGCTTCTCTAAAACTAATGACAACACAAATAATCCTAGTGTATCAGGAGTGCAGTAAATAAAGGCGCGTGCGCAGGGGCGTGGGGAGGGGGTGGAGACTCATTAGGAGGAGATAGGGGAGGTGCGGGGAGTGACTTGTGACGGCTAGGGGAAAGTTATGGTAATACTGGAAGGCGGCAGATATTAACCGTGAAATTTATATGGTTTCCACTAGCCAAAATATTTTGGTAATTGATTTTATCCTTGATTCCACTTACTTGAGATATGGGAGTGAGAGCGGGTGGTAAACAAGATTTATAGGTAGGGGGAAAAAAGGAGAGAATACTATTAATACTTCCTTTCACGATATTCCTTCACAGTAATGGGGGTATGTCTTTATAGGCACAGGCTAATTAACGTCCTGTATTTCAAAAGTTTTCGAGTCAATTCTTAATAGAAAACTTTTAAAGCATCTTTCCTATCACAACCTTCTTTCCGATCGTCAGTACGGGTTCCGTCAGGGACGCTCCACTGGCGATCTTCTCACCTACCTTTCAGACTCCTGGTCATCCTCCTTTTGGGACTTTGGCGAAAGCTTTCCTATTGCACTTGACATCTCAAAGGCTTTCGATCGAGTCTGGCAAAAATCTTTAATTTCCAAACTGCCCTCCTACGGTTTCCATCCTTCTATCTGTGCCTTCATCGCTGGCTTCCTTTCTGCTCGTTCTATAGCCGCTGTTGTAGACGGCCATTGTTCTTCTCCTAGATCTATCAACAGTGGTGTTCCTCAAGGCTCTGTCCTATCACCAACTCTCTTCTTTTTATTCATCAATGATCTTCTAAGCTGTACATTAAACCCTATCCACTCATACGCTGATGACTCCACAGTTCACCTATCCATTCAGTTCCCGCAACGCCCATCTCAACAGTTACTTCAACAAACAAGGGATGAGGCTATGGCACACCTAATGTCTGACTTGGCTTGTATCTCTGACTGGGGTAAAAATAAAATGGTTGTCTTTAATGCATCTAAGACTCAGTTCTTACAACTATCAACCCGACAAAATCTTCCACAGGTATACCCACTAATGTTTAATAATATTCAGCTTAATCCTGCATCATCCTTGAACATGCTTGGGGTTTCATTTACGCGGGACTTATCTTGGAAAGATCATATTACATCTCTTGTAAAATCTTCTTCCAAGAGATTGGGTGTGCTAAGCCGACTCCGCTCTTTCTTTACCCCTGCCCAATTGTTGACTCAATACAGGGGTTTTATCCGCCCCTGTGTGGAGTACAACTCTCTTGTGTGGGGAGGCTCCCCACATACAGCTCTTCTCAATAGGGTGGAGTCAAAGGCTTTTCGTCTCATTAACTCTCCTCCTCTTACTGACTCCCTTCAACCTCTGTCTCTTCGCCGCAGTGTTGCATCTTTATCTCTTTTCTATCGCTACTTTAATGGTCACCGCTCCTCTGAACTGTCTGCTTGCATTCCTCCACCTCTACGACGGGCGCGTAGCACCCGTCTGGCAGCAAACTCTCATCCTTTTTCTGTCCAACTCTCTAATGCAAGAGTTAAGCGTTACTCCCAGTCTTTCATTTATGCAACAGGTCAGCTCTGGAACTGTCTCCCTCTGTCAGTATTTCCTGCTGCCTGTGATCTCCAGTCTTTCAAACGCAGTGTGTCCAGGCATCTCAAAATGATCGGATCTTGAATTTGGCTCTATATTGTATTTTGTTTTTCTCTTGGAGGGAACTGTTACTGCGGGCTCATGGCCTTTGGTTCCTTCTTCCTCGCATAAAAAAAAAAAACATATTCTAGATAAGGTTTTATATTGCTACATATTGTGCTGTAATATCTGCTGATTTGTCCTGTGACTGACCGTGGTAATATACGTGTAAAGATTGTTGCCTAGAGTTTTTGTGTCCTGCCTCTCTTTATTGCACTAGCTCCGGTCTCGAAAGAGGACCCCGCTCCACGTTAGGTGAAATAGGAACGAGAAGTCGAGCCTAATTTCACCTAGCATTACACTGGTGGCCAGCGGTGGTTCTAGACCGGGGCGTAAGAGAGGGGTAATCAGGAAATATTTGGGAAAATGGCAACTAAACCGCACGTTCAGTTACCCAAGTTTGACCCCGACCTGTATGGTATACACACATATCTGCCAATAATTAAACCCTTACTGGATATTGGCTTTGAAAATGACCAAAAAAATTGCAGTCACACTACCACTGTTGGTTAAAAAGGCGGCGAAAATAGCGCCGAAAATCGTCCCAGAACTTACCTGGCAGAACTTTACAAAGTTCACTGTACAAGCCATCACCCCATCAATGGGGAAAGTAGTGGCTCTATCCAAATTGGATAGCTTTTCATTCGACGGGGATTTAGATAATACCCTGATACAGGCAAGACGCCGGGTTACTGCTGCCTACCCGGAGGCAGATGATGAAACCCGCGATCAGCATAAATTTAATACTCTGCTTAGAGTACTCCCAAGTGTTGTAAGACAACACTTCACTATCCATGACCCAACAGGAGACATGGACAGAGATATCAGTTTAATGAGGCGCCTTTTAGCTGTCCATGCCACCCCTCAACGCATCGGCGAAATAAATCAATTCCCCGTTGACCTCATCACCGTCAACCCGTGGGAATTTTCTCCGTGTTACGACGGATGTCCGATCCACGACATCCGTGAGCAGCTAGACGCTGCCCAGTGCAGCCAAATGACACGAGGGCGCTTACAATCCTCCCCATCATACGCAAATTCCCCTAAGCCTCAGGGGAAGAAAATCCAAAAAGGGAAACACAAAAAGCGCCCCCCCCCACTGCCCCCGATCCCACCGTAATGACGGGGGCCACCTCACCTCTCTCCCAGTCTACGACAGGGGAGAACGCTATCTTTCCTTTTCCTCCCCTCTCACTATCTCTTCTGTTCTACCTTCCCTTATTCCTGCCCCTAGTTCTAAACTTCCTACCCCACACAACTATACCCCCTGAACACAAAACCTGCCTCCCTCTTCACAGGCCTCCTAGGATCCTCTCCTCATCTTCCCCTATCCTACTTCCTAAAACCACCTCCCCTACCACCTCAGCCTCCACCGCCTCCACCACTCCCCGCACCTCACCTGACATCTCACCCCTCCACGCCTCGCTAACCCTCACCCCTTCCCTCCACTGCCTCACCCTTTCCACCCAAGCCCACGTGCTCCGTCCACCCTGCCACCCCCGCAGGACAACCCACTACCACCGCGCTCTCCCCTCCACACCTACGCACACCCACTCTGACAATCTCACCTTCTCCCGCGCCCCCAACGCGCGCAATAGCCCGTGCTAACCGACCCCGCCCACCCCGCATGCCTACTTCCCCACGCACACCCACCCTCAAAACCACGACCAGTACCCCCTCCGGCCGACTCTCATGCCCACCCACCCGATACACACACACCCCTACACCGCCCACCTCTCCACGACTTCACATCATCAAGCTGCATGAGGCCCAAATCTCTACCTGTACTCCCCAGAGACTCAACGCCGCATAACCACGGCACAAAACACGGCTGTTACCAGCAGTATCCATCATTCAGCTCCCAACGACACTGACAGCCACACCAAGCAAGATGAGAGTGAAGCGGGCCGTATGGGCAGCTACCCTTGGCAGGAACCACAGACTCTGTGGCCACACCACCTGCTAAACCTCCTCCAGTCTACCACCGCCACCTCCACACTCTTCCTCACCTACGACCCAGCACAAGAAGAGAACTCCTACACTATCGCCTGGCGAACTACGCTGCAACACCTCCAACCCGTCTACACCACCTTCAACACACAAGCGTTCCACCTCCTGCCACGGGGACGTGAATTTTTACTTGGGGAGAGTGATAAAATGCGTGACTTGAAAAACACTGCCCCCGGAGAATACCATAGTACCTCCGACGACAGGGCAAGCCAAGAATAGCGCAGTGTGCCCACAGATACGCCGACACCCCCACACGGACCCCACGGGGTGGCCGCCACCAGCCACCACCACTCCGGGCAACAGCGACACATGTCAGCCCGGGCCGTGCTCCCCTGTGACATGCAGCCACCACGCCACCCCCACCATAGGAGAAGGACACTACCTTCGCGTAGTGGAAGTCCTGAGCCGGCTAGGGGTGGAGTTAGAAACTATACTCCAGACGGCGCCCCTCTGGTAGAGACGATCTATGGTCGCTCCCAAAGTGTTCCGGTAGAGACGATCTACGTCGATCTCAAGGTGTTCAGGTAGAGACGATCTATGGTCGCTCCCAAGGTGTTTCGTCACTCCCAAGATGTTCAGGTAGAGTCGATCTATGGTCGCTCCCAAAGTGTTCCGGTAGAGACAATCTATGGTCGCTCCCAAGGTGTATCGTCGCTTCCAAGGTGTTCAGGTAGAGACGATCTATGGTCGCTCCCAAGGTGTTCCGTCGCTCTCAAGATGTTCAGGCAGAGTCAATCTATGGCCACTCCCAAGGTGTTCAGGTAGAGAAAATCTATGGTCGCTCCCAAGGTGTTCTGTCGCTCCCAAGGTGTTCAGGTAGAGACGATCTATGGTCGCTCCCAAGGTGTTCCGGTAGAGATGATCTATGGTTGCTCCCAAGGTGTTCCAGTAGAGACGATCTATGGTTGCTCCCAAGGCGATCCGGTAGAGACGATCTATGGTCGCTCCCATCCTCGTGAGACGATCTATGGTCACTCCGAGAGTGTCGTGGTAGAGACGACCCATTGTCGCTCCCTCCCTCATGAGACGATCTACGGTCGCTCCGAGGACGTACAAAGTAGAGAGACGTCCCCACGGCAGGAGACTGGAGCCCAGGCTTCCTGTCCAAGAGTGACCCAGACAGGCCTCCCAGCCTCCCCTGGTCTCTGTACCCTACGCCTGGCTCTAGAGCAGATGCACCTGACTGACCCCAGTGGAAGTCGCTGCCGCATCTCTCCCCTGTCGGCGTCCCTAGACGCTGGAGACTGCAATCCACAGTCTCTCTCGGCTCTCCCCAGGACACCCAGGCGTGATCTCTCTAGCCTGCTCGACACCGGGACCTATCACAGAGGTTCCTGGAACTATTCGGCTCCAGTCCCGAGGGCCACATGCCGGAGCCAAGTCCAGAAGCCACGGGAAGTCCAGGACGCGAGAGGACGCCCTTACAAGCTATCCCGTGCCCTCTCGGCACGCATCGTATTGACGGTGCCCCTAGCCCAGCATGATCACCAATGATATGTTCCTGCCTATCCCCCTGATGAATACGTGTGATATAGTAGCACGAGTGATTTAGGTTAAGTGTGATTTCCCCTAATGTAAGTATTGTGCAGTGATTTCATATAGTGAATATCGGGGTAAATCAGATCACAGTGAGAATTTAATGGACGAGAGTGTGGAACAAGATCTGATTGACTATACGTGTGAGTGACATCTCTGTTATATAATTAATAAGCCTGTGCCTATAAAGACATACCCCCATTACTGTGAAGGAATATCGTGAAAGGAAGTATTAATAGTATTCTCTCCTTCCCCCAGGCCACCCATAAATCATGTTTACCACCCGCTCTCACTCCCATATCTCAAGTAAGTGGAATCAAGAATAAAATGAATTACAAAATATTTTCGTTAGTGGATACCATATAAATTTCACGGCTAATATCTACCGCCTTCCAGTATTACCATAACTTTCCCCTATCCATCACAAGTCACTCCTCGCACCTCCCCTATCTCTTCCTAATGAGTCTCAACCCCCTTTCCGCGCCCACGCGCGCGCGCACATATTTACTGCACTCCTGATACACTAGGATTGTTTGTGTTGTCATTAGTATCAGAGAAGCAAGATACACATATCCTAGATAAGGTTTTATATTGCTACATATTGCGCTGTAATATCTGCTGATTTGTCTTTTGTCTGACTGTGGTAATATACGTGTAAAGGTTGTTGCCTAGAGTTTTTGTGTCCTGCCTCTCTTTATTGCACTAGCTCCGGCCTCGAAAGAGGACCCCGCTCCACGTTAGGTGAAATAGGAACGAGAAGTCGAGCCTAATTTCACCTAGCATTACACTGGTGGCCAGCGGTGGTTCTAGACCTGAGCGTAAGAGGGAGGTAATCAGGAAATATTTGGCAAAATGGCAACTAAACCGCACGTTCAGTTACCCAAGTTTGACCCCGACCAGTATGATATACACACATATCTGGCCATAATTAAACCCTTACTGGATATTGGCTTTGAAAATGACCAACAAAAAATTGCAGTCACACTACAACTGTTGGTTAAAAAGGCGACGAACATAGCGCCGAAAATTCGTCCCAGAACTTACCTGGCAGAACTTTACAAAGTTCACTGTACAAGCCATCACCCTATCATTGGGGAAAGTAGTGGCTCTATCCAAATAGGATAGCTTTTCATTCGACGGGGATTTAGATAATACCCTGATACAGGCAAGACGCATGGTTACTGCTGCCTACCCGGAGGCAGATGATCAAACCCGGGATCAGCATACATATAATACTCTGCTCAGAGTACTCCCAAGTGCTGTAAGACAACACTTCACTATCCATGATCCAACAGGAGACATGGGCAGAGATATCAGTTTAATGAGGCGCCTTTTAGCCGTCCATGCCACCCCTCAACGCATTGGCGAAATAAATCAATTCCCCGTTGACCTCATAACCGTCAACCCGTGGGAATTTTCTCCGTGCTACCACGGATGTCCGATCCACAACATCCGTGAGCAGCTCGAAGCTGCCCAGTGCAGCCAAATGACACGAGGGTGCTTACAAACCTCCCCACCATACGCAAATTCCCCTAAGCCTCAGGGGAAGAAAATAGCAAAAGGGAAGCACAGAAAGCGCCCCCCCACTGCCCCCGCATCCCACCGTAATGACGGGGCCCACCTCACCTCTCCCCCAGTCTACGACAGGGGAGAACGTTATCTTTCCTTTTCCTCCCCTCTCACGATCTCTTCTGTTCTAACTTCCCCTATTCCTGCCCCTAGTTCTAACCTTCCCACCCCACACACCACTATACCCCCTCAACACAAAACCTGCCTCCCTCTTCACAGGCCTCCTAGGACCCTCTCCTCATCTTCCCCTAACCTACTTCCTAAAACCACCTCCCCTACCACCTCAGCCTCCACCACCTCCACCACCCCGTGCACCTCACCTGGCATCTCACCCGCCACGCCTCGCTCACCCTTACCCCTTCCCTCCGCCGCCTCACCCTTTCCACCCAAGCCCACGTGCCTTGCAAACCCCGCCACCCCAGCAGGACGACCCCCTACCACTGCCCTCTCCCCTCCACACCTACGCACGCCTACTCTGACAATCTCACCTTCTCCTGCACCCCGAACGCGTGCGACAGCCCGTGCTAACCAACCCCGCCCACCCCGCACGCCTACTTCCCCACCCACACCCACCCTTAGAACCACCACCACCACCCCCTTCGGCCGACTCTCATGCCCACCCACCCGATACACACACACCCCTACACAGCCCACCTCTCCACGACTTCACACCATCAAGCTGCATCAGGCCCAAATCTCCTCTACCTGTACTCCCCAGAGACTCAACGCCGCATTACCACGGCACAAAACACGGCCCTTACCTGCAGTATCCAGCATTCAGCTCCCAACCACACCTACAGCCACACCAAGCGAGATGAGAGTGAAGCGGGCCGTATGGACAGCTACCCTTAGCAGGAACCACAGACTCTGCGGGGCACACCACCTGCTAAACCTCCTCCAGTCTACCACCGCCACCTCCACACTCTTTCTCACCTACGACCCAGGACAGGAAGAGAACTCCTATACTGTCGCCTGGCGAAATATGCTGCAACATCTCCAACCCGTCTACACCACCTCCAACACACAAGCGTTCCACCTCCAGCCACGGGGATGTGACTTTTTATGGAGGAAGAGGGGAAAAATGCGTGGCTTGAAAAACAGTGCCCCCGGAGAATACCATAGTACCCCCAACGACAGGGCAAGCCAAAAACAGCATGGTGTGCCCACAGATACGCCGACACCCCCAAACGGACCCCACGGGGTGGCCTCCAACAGCCACCACCACTCCGGGCTACAGCGACACATGGCAACCCGGGCCGTGCGCTCCTGTGACCTGCAGCCACCACGCCGCCGCAACCGTAGGAGAAGGACACTACCTTCACATATTGGAATTCCTGAGCCGGCTAAAGGTGGAGTTAGAAACTATACTCCAGATGGCGCCCCTCTGGTAGAGACTATCTATAGTCGCTCCCAAAGTGTTCCGGTAGAGACGATCTATGGTCGCTCCCAAGGTGATCAGGTAAAGACGATCTATGGTCGCTCCCAAGGTGTTCCGTCACTCCCAAGATGTTCAGGTAGAGTCGATCTATGGTCGCTCCCAAGGTGTTCCGGTAGAGACGATCTATGGTCGCTCCCAAGGTGTTCCGTCACTCCCAAGGTATTCAGGTAGAGACGATCTATGGTCGCTCCCAAGGTGTTCCGGTAGAGACAATCTATGGTTGCTCCCAAGGTGTTCCGGTAGAGATGATCTATGGTCGCTCCCAAGGTGTTCCAGTAGAGATGATCTATGGTCGCTCCCATCCTCGTGAGACGATCTATGGTCGCTCCGAGAGTGTCGTGGTAGACACGACCCATTGTCGCTCCCTCCCTCGTGAGACGATCTACGGTCGCTCCGAGAACGTGCAGAGTAGAGAGACGTCCCCACGGCAGGAGACTGGAGCCCAGGCTTCCTGTCCCAGAGTGACCCAGACAGTCCTCCCAGCCTCCCCTGGTCTCTGTACCCTACACCTGGCTCTAGAGCAGACGCACCTGACGGACCCCAGTGGAAGTCGCTGCCACATCTCTCCCCTGTCGGCGTCCCTAGATGCTGGAGACTGCAGCCCACAGTTTCTCTCGGCTCTCCCAAGGACACCCAGGCGTGATCTCTCTAGCCTCCACGACACTGGGATCTATCACAGAGGTTCCTGGAGCTATTTGGCTCCAGTCCCGAGGGCCACATGGCGGAGCCAAGTCCAGAAGCCACGGGAAGTCCAGGACGGGAGAGGACGCCCTTACGAGCTATCCCGTGCCCTCTCGGCACGTTTCGCATTGACGGTGCACCTAGCCCAGCATGATCACCAATGACTTGTTCCTGCCTATCCCCCTAATGAATACGTGTGATATTGTAGCACGAGTGATTTAGGTTAAGTGTGATTTCCCCTAATGTAAGTATTGTGCAGTGATTTCATATAGTGAATATCGGGGTAAATCAGATCACAGTGAGAATTTAATGGACGAGAGTGTGGAACAAGATCTGATTGACTATACGTGTGAGTGACATCTCTGTTATATAATTAATAAGCCTGTGCCCATAAAGACATACCCCCATTACTGTGAAGGAATATCGTGCAAGAATTAATAGTATTCTCTCCATCCCCCACCCTACCCATAAATCTTGTTTACCACCCGCTCTCACTCCCATAACTCAAGTAAGTGGAATCAAGGATAAAATCAATTACTAAAATATTTTGGGTAGTGGAAACCATATAAATTTCACGGCCAATATCTGCCGCCTTCCAGTATTACTATAACTTTCCTCTATTCGTCACAAGTCATTCCCCGCACCTCCCCTATCTCCTCCTAATGAGTCTCGACCCCAACCCCGCCCCCCGCAAGAGCGCCTATATTTGCTGCATTCCTGATACACTAGGATTTTTTGTGTTTTCATTCGTATCAGAGAAGCAAGTATCCTGCCAGATACACATATCCTAGATAAGGTTTTATATTGCTACATATTGTGCTGTAATGTCTGCTGATTTGTCCTGTGTTTGACTGTGGAAATATACGTGTAAAGGTTGTTGCCTAGGGTTTTTGTGTCCTGCCTCTCTTTATTGCACTAGCTCCGGTCTCGAAAGGGGATCCCGCTCCACGTGAGGTGAAATCGGAACGAGAAGTCGAGCCTAATTTCACCTAGCATTACACTGGTGGCCAGGGGTGGTTCTAGACCCGGGCGCAAGAGAGAGGTAATCAGGAAATATTTGGCAAAATGGCAACTAAACCGCACGTTCAGTTACCCAAGTTTGACCTCGACCAGTATGATATACACACATATCTGGCAATAATTAAGCCCTCACTGGATATTGGCTTTCAAAATGACCAACAAAAAATTGCAGTCACACTACCACTGTTGGTTAAAAAGGCGGCGAACATAGCGCCGAAAATAGTCTCAGAACTTACCTGGCAGAACTTTACAAAGTTCACTGTACAAGCCATCAACCCATCATTGGGGAAAGTAGTGGCTCTACCCAAATTGGATAACTTTTCATAAGACGGGGATTTAGATAATACCCTGATACAGGCAAGACGCCTGGTTACTACTGCCTATCCGGAGGCAGATGATGAAAACCGGGATCAGCATACATTTAATACTCTGCTCAGAGTACTCCCAAGTGTTGTAAGACAACACTTCACTATCCAGGATCCAACAGGAGACATGGACAGAGATATCAGTTTAATGAGGCGCCTTTTAGCCGTCCATGCCACACATCAACGCATCGGCGAAATAAATCAATTCCCCGTTGACCTCATCACAGTCAACCCGTGGGAATTTTCTCCGTGTTACCACGGATGTCCGATCCACGACATCCGTGAGCAGCTAGAAGCTGCCCAGTACAGCCAAATGACACGAGGGCACTTACAAACCTTCCCACCATACGCAAATTCCCCTAAGCCTCAGGGGAAGAAAATATAAAAAGGGAAACACAAAACGCACCCCCCCACTACCCCCGCATCCCACCGTAATGACAGGGGCCACCTCACCTCTCCCCCAGTCTATGACAGGGGAGAACGCTATCTTTCCTTTTCCTCCCCTCTCACTATTTCTTCTGTTCTACCTTCCCCTATTCCTGCCCCTAGTTTTAACCTTCCCATCCCGCACAGCACTATACCCCTCAACACAAAACCTGCCTCCCTCTTCACAGGCCTCCTAGGACCCTCTCCTCATCTTCCCCTAACCTACTTCCTAAAACCACCTCCCCTACCACCTCAGCCTCCACCGCCTCCACCACCCCCAGCACCTCACCTGACATCTCACCCGCCACGCCTCGCTCACCCTCACCCCTTCCCTCCGCCGCCTAACCCTTTCCACCCAAGCCCTCGTGCCCCGCCCACCCCACCACCCCCACAGAACAACCCACTACCACTGTCCTCTCCCCTCCACACCTACCACGCCCACTCCGACAATCTCACCTTCTCCCGCGCCCCCAATGCGCGCGACAGCCCGTGCTATCCGACCCCGTCCACTTCGCATGCCTTCTTCCCCACCCACACCCACCCTCAGAACCAACACCACCACCCCCTCCGGCCAACTCTCATGCCCACCCACCTGATACAAACACACCCGTACACCCCCCACCTCTCCACGACTTCACACCATCAAGCTACTTCAGGCCCAAATCTCCTCTACCTATACTCCCCAGAGACTGAACGCCACAGTACCATGGCACAAAACACGGCAATTACCCGCAGTATCCAGCATTCAGCTCCCAACCACACCAACAGCCACACCAAGCAAGATGAGAGTGAAGTGGGCCGTATGGGCAGCTACCCTTGGGAGGAACCACAGACTCTGCGGCCACACCACCTGCTAAACCTCCTCCAGTCTACCACCGCCACCTCCACACTCTTCCTCACCTACGACCCAGCACAAGAAGAGAACTAATACACTATCGCCTGGCGAACTACGCTGCAACACCTCCAGCCCGTCTACAAAACCTCCAACACACAAGAGTTCCATCTCCAGCCACGGGGACCTGACTTTTTACGGGGGGAGACTGGTAAAATGCGTGGCTTGAAAAACAGTGCCCCAGGAGAATACCATAGTACCCCCGATGACAGGGCAAACCAACAACAGCGTATTGTGCCCACAGATACGCCGACACCCCCACAAGGACCCCACGGGGTGGCCGCCACCAGCCACCACCAATCCGGCCAACAACGATACATGTCAGCCTGGGCTGTGCGCCCCTGTGACATTCAGCCAAACGCCGCTGCCACCGTTGAGAAGGACACTATCTTCGCATAGTGGAATTCCTGAGCCGGCTAGGGGTGGAGTTAGAAACTATATTCCAGACTTCGTCCCTCTGGTAGAGACGATCTATGGTCTCTCCCAAAGTGTTCCGGTAGAGATGATCTATGGTCGCTCTCAAGGTGTTCAGGTAGAGACGATCTATTGTCGCTCCCAAGGTGTTCCGTCACTCCCAAGGTGTTCAGGTAGAGATGATATATGGTCGCTCCCAAGGTGTTCCGGTAGAGACGATCTATGGTCGGTCCCAAGGTGTTCCGTCGCTCCCAAGGTGTTCCGGTAGAGACGATCTATGGTCGCTCCCAAGGTGTTCCGGTAGAGACGATCTATGGTCGCTTCCAAGGTGTTCAGTCGCTCCCAAGGTGTTCCGTCGCTCTCAAGATGTTCAGGTAGAGTCGATATATGGTCGCTCCCAAGGTGTTCCGGTAGAGACGATCTATGGTCGAACCCAAGGTGTTCCGTCGCTCCCAAGGTGTTCAGGTAGAGACGATCTATGGTCGCTCCCAAGGTGTTCCAGTAGAGACGATCTATGGTCGCTCCCATCCTCGTGAGACGATCTATGGTCGATCCGAGAGTGTTGTGGTAGAGACGACCCATTGTCGCTCCCTCCCTCATGAGACGATCTACAGTCGCTCAGAGGGCATGCAGAGTAGAGAGAAGTCCCCACGGTAGGAGACTGGAGCCCAGGCTTCCTGTCCCAGAGTGACCCAGACACTCCTCCCAGCCTCCCCTGGTGTCTGTACCTTATGCCTGGCTCTAGAGCAGACGCACCTGACGGACGCCAGTGGAAGTCGCTGCCGCAGCTCTCCCGTGTCGTCGCCCCTAGATTCTGGAGACCTCAGTCCACAGACTCTCTCAGCTCTCCCCAGGACACCCAGGCGTGATCTCTCAACGTCTCCACGACACCGGGACCTATCATAGAGGTTCCTCGAGCTATTCGGCTCCAGTCCCTAGGGCCACATGCCGGAGCCAAGTCCAGAAGCCACGGGAAGTCTAAGAAGCGAGAGGACGCCCTTACGAGCTATCCCGTGCCCTCTCGGCACGCCTTGCATTCACGGTGCCCCTAGTCCAGCATGATCACCAATGACATGTTCCTGCCTATCCCCCTGATGAATACGTGTGATATTGTAGTACGAGTGATTTAGGTTAAGTGTGATTTCCCCTAATGTAAGTATTGTGCAGTGATTTCATATAGTGAATATCGGGGTAAATCAGATCACAGTGAGAATTTAAAGGACGAGAGTGTGGAACAAGGTCTGATTGACTATACGTGTGAGTGACATCTCTGTTATATAATTAAAAAGAATGTGCCTAAAAAGACATACCCCCATTACTGTGAAGGAATATCGTGAAAGGAAGTATTAATAGTATTCTCTCCTTCCCCCACGCTACCCATAAATCTTGTTTACCACCCGCTCTCACTCCCATATCTCAAGTAAGTGGAATCAAGAATAAAATCATTTACCAAAATATCTTGGCTAGTGGAAACCATATAAATTTCACGGCTAATATCTGCCGCCTTCCAGTATTACCATAACTTTCCCCTATCCATCACAAGTCACTCCCCGCACCTCCCTTTCTCCTCCTAATGAGTCTCAACCCCTTCCACACGCCCCCGCGCGCGCGCTAATATTTACTGCCCTCCTGATACACTAGGATTGTTTGTGTTGTCATTAGTATCAGAGAAGCAAGTATCCTGCGAGATACACATATCCTCGATAAGGTTTTATATTGCTACATATTGTGCTGTAATATCTGCTGATTTGTCCTGTGTTTGACTGTGGTAATATACGTGTAAAGGTTGTTGCCTACAGTTTTTGTGTCCTGCCTCTCTTTATTGCACTACCTCCTTCCTCAAAAGAGGACTCCACTCCACGTTAGGTGAAATAGGAACGAGAAGTCGAGCCTAATTTCACCTAGCATTACACTGGTAGCCAGCGGTGGTTCTAGACCCGGGCGTAAGAGAGAGGTAATCAGGAAATATTTGGCAAAATGGCAACTAAACCGTACGTTCAGTTACCCAAGTTTGACCTCGACCAGTATGATATACACACATATCTGGCAACAATTAAACCCTTACTGGATATTGGCTTTGAAAATGACCAACAAAAAATTGCAGTCACACTACCACTGTTGGTTAAAAAGGCGGCGAACATAGCGCCGAAAATAGTCCCAAAACTTACATGGCAGATTTACAAAGTTCACTGTACAAGCCATCAACCCATCATTGGGGAAAGTAGTGGCTCTACCCAAATTGGATAGCTTTTCATAAGACGGGGATTTAGATAATACCCTGATACAGGCAAGACGCCTGGTTACTGCTGCCTACCCGGATGCAGATGATAAAACCCTGGATCAGCATACATTTAATACTCTGCTCAGAGTACTCCCAAGTGTTGTAAGACAACACTTCACTATCCATGACCCAACAGGAGACATGGACAGAGATATCAGTTTAATGAGGCGCCTTTTAGCCGTCCATGCCACCCCTCAACGCATCGGCGAAATAAATCAATTCCCCGTTGACCTCATCACCGTCAACCCGTGGGAATTTTCTCCGTGTTACCACGGATGTTCCATCCACGACATCCGTGAGCAGCTAGAAGCTGCCCAGTGCAGCCAAATGACACGAGGGCGCTTACAATCCTCCCCACCATACGCAAATTCCTCTAAGCCTCAGGGGAAGAAAAAACAAAAAGGGAAACACAAAAAGTGCCCCCCCACTGCCCCCGCATCCCACCGTAATGACGGGGGCCACCTCACCTCTCCCCCAGTCTATGACAGGGGAGAACGCTATCTTTACTTTTCCTCCCCTCTCAGTATCTCTTCTGTTCTACCTTCTCCTATTCCTGCCCCTAATTCTAATCTTCCCACACCACACAACTATACCCCCTCAACACAAAACCTGCCTCCCTCTTCACAGGCCTCCTAGGACCCTCTCCTCATCTTCCCCTAACCTTCTTCCTAAAACCACCTCCCCTACCACCTCAGCCTCCACCGCCTCCACCACCCCCCTGCACCTCACCTGACATCTCACCCGCCACGCCTCGCTCACCCTCACCCCTTCCCTCCACCGCCTCACCCGTTCCACCCAAGCCCACGTGCCCCGTCCACCCCGCCACCCCCGCAGGACAACCCACTACCACTGCGCTCTCCCCTCCACACCTACGCACGCCCACTCTGACAATCTTACCTTCTCCCGCACCCCCAACGCGCGCGACAGCCCGTGCTAACCGACCCCGCCCAAACCGCACGCCGACTTCCCCACCCACACCCACCCTCAGAACCACCACCACCACCCCCTTCGGCCGACTCTCATGCCCACCCACCCGATACACACACACCCCTACACCGCCCACCTCTCCACGACTTCACACCATCAAGCTGCATGAGGCCCAAATCTTTACCTGTACTCCCCAGAGACTCAACGCCGCATTACCACGGCACAAAACACGGCCCTTACCCGCAGTATTCAGCATTCAGCTCCCAACGACACCGACAGCCACACCAAGCAAGATGAGAGTGAAGCGGGCCGTATGGGCAGCTACCCTTGGCTGGAACCACAGACTCTGCGGCCACACCACCTGCTAAACCTCCTCCAGTCTACCACAACCACCTCCACACTCTTCCTCACGTACGACCAAACACAAGAAGAGAACTCCTACACTGTCCCCTGGTGAACTATGCTGCAACACCTCCAACCCGTCTAAATGACCTCCAACACACAAGCGTTCCACCTCCAGCCACGGGAACGTGACCTTTTACGGGGGGAGAGAGGTAAAGTGCGTTGCTTGAAAAACAGTGCCCTCGGAGAATACCATAGTACCCCCGACGACAGGGCAAGCCAAGAACAGCGTAGTGTGCCCACAGATACGCCGACACCCCCACACGGACCCCACTGGGTGGCCGCCACCAGCCACCACCACTCCGGCCAACAGCAACACTTGTCAGCCCGGGCCGTGCGCCCCTGTGACATACAGCCACCACGCCGCCGCCACCGTAGAAAAAGGACACTACCTTCGCGTAGTGGAATTCCTGAGCAGGCTAGGGGGGGAGTTAGAAACTATACTCCAGACGGCACCCCTCTGGTAGAGATGATCTATGGTTGCTCCCAAAGTGTTCTGGTAGAGACGATCTATGGTTGATCCCAAGTGGTTCAGGTAGAGACGATCTATGGTCGCTCCCAAGGTGTTCCGTCGCTCCCAAGGTGTTGAGGTAGAGACGATCTATGGTCGCTCCTAAGGTGTTCCGGTAGAGACAATCTATGGTCGCTCCCAAGGTGTTCTGCCACAGATGATCTATGGTCGCTCCCAAGGTGTTCCGGTAGAGACGATCTATGGTCACTCCCAAGGTGTTCCAGTACAGACGATCTATGGTCACTAATATCCTTGTGAGATGATCTATGGTCGCTCCGAGAGTGTCGTGGTAGAGACGACCCATTGTCGCTCCCTCCCTCGTGAGACGATCTGCGGTCGCTCCGAGGACGTGCAGAGTAGAGAGACGTCCCCATGGTAGGAGACTGGAGCTCAGGCTTCCTGTCCCAGAGTGACCCAGACAGGCCTCCCAGCCTTCCCTGGTCTCTCTACCCTATGCCTGGCTCTAGAGCAGGCGCTTCTGACGAACCCCAGTGGAAGTGGGTGCCGCAGCTCTCCCCTATCAGCGCCCCTAGACGCTGGAGACTGCAGTCCACAGTCTATCTCGGCTCTCCCCAGGACACCCAGGCGTGATCTCTGTAGCCTCCACGACAACGGGACATATCACAGACGTTCCTGGAGCTATTCGGCTCCAGTCCCGAGGGATACATGCCGGAGCCAAGTCCAGTAGCCACGGGAAGTCCAGGACGCTAGGAACGCCCTTACGAGCTATCCCGTGCCCTCTCGGCATGCCTTGCATTGATGGTGCCCCTATCCCAGCATGATCACCGATGACATGTTCCTGCCTATCCCCCTGATGACTTCGTGTGATATTGTAGCACGAGTGATTTAGGTTAAGTGTGATTTCCCCTAATGTAAGTATTGTGCAGTGAATTCATATAGTGAATATCGGGGTAAATCAGATCACAGTGAGATTTTAAAGGACGAGAGTGTGGAACAAGATCTGATTGACTATACGTGAGAGTGACATCTCTGTTATATAATCAATAAGCCTGTGCCTATAAAGAAATACCCCCATTACTGTGAAGGAATATCGTGAAAGTAAGTATTAATAGTACTCTCTCCTTCCCCCACGCTACCCATAAATCTCGTTTACCACCCGCTCTCACTCCCATATCTCAAGTAAGTGGAATCAAGGGTAAAATCAATTACCAAAATATTTTGGCTAGTGGAAACCATATAAATTTCACGGCTAATATCTGCCGCCTTCCAGTATTACCATAACTTTCCCCTAGCCGTCACAAGTCACTCCCCGCACCTCCCCTATCTCCTCCTAATGAGTCTCAACCCCCTCCCCGCGCCTACGCGCGCGCGCGTATATTTACTGCACTCCTGATACACTAGGATTGTTTGTGTTGTCGTTAGTATCAGAGAAGCAAGTATCCTGCAAGATACACATATCCTAGATAAGGTTTTATATTGCTACATATTGTGCTGTAATATCTCCTGATTTGTCCTGTGTCTGACTGTGGTAATATCCGAGTAAAGGTTGGTGCCTAGAGTTTTTGTGTCCTGCCTCTCTTTATTGCACTAGCTCCGTCCTCGAAAGAGGACCCCGCTCCACGTTAGGTGAAATAGGAACGAGAAGTCGAGCCTAATTTCACCTAGCATTACACTGGTGGCCAGCGGTGGTTCTAGACCCGGGCGTAAGAGAGAGGTAATCAGGAAATATTTGGCAAAATGGCAACTAAACCGCACGTTCAGTTACCCAAGTTTGAACCCGACCAATATGATATACACACATATCTGGCAATAATTAAACCCTTCCTGGGTATTGGCCTTGAAAATGATCAACAAAAAATTGCAGTCACACTACCACTGTCGGTTAAAAAGACGGCGAACATAGCGCCGAAAATCGTCCCAGAACTTACCTGGCAGAACTTTACAAAGTTCACTGTACAAGCCATCACCCCATCATTGGGGAAAGTAGTGGCTCGATCCAAATTGGATAGCTTTTTATTCGACGGGGATTAAATAATACCCTGATACAGGCAAGACGCTTGGTTACTGCTGCCTACCTGGAGGCAGATGATGAAACCCTGGATCAGCATACATTTAATACTCAGCTTAGAGTACTCCGAAGTGTTGTAAGACCACACTTCACTATCCATGATCCAACGGGAGACATGGACAGAGATATCAGTTTAATGAGGCGCCTTGTAGCCGTCCGTGCCACCCCTCAACGCATCGGCGAAATAAATCAATTCCCCGTTGACCTCATCACCGTCAACCCGTGGGAATTTTCTCCGTGCTACCACGGATGGCCGATCCACGACATCCGTGAGCAGCTAGAAGCTGCCCAGTGCAGCCAAATGACACGAGGGCGCTTACAAACCTCCCCACCATACGCAAATTCCCCTAAGCCTCAGGGGAAGAAAATAGCAAAAGGGAAGCACAGAAAGCGCCCCTCCACTGCCCCTGCAACTCACCATAATGACAGGGGCCACCTTACATCTCCCCCAGTCTACGACAGGGGAGAACGTTATCTTTCCTTTTCCTCCCCTCTCACTATCTCTTCTGTTCTAACTTCCCCTATTCCTGCCCCTACTTCTAACCTTCCCACCCCACACACCACTATACCCCCTCAACACAAAACCTGCCTCCCTCTTCACAGGCCTCCTAGGACCCTCTCCTCATCTTCCCCTAACCTACTTCCTAAAACCACCTCCCCTACCACCTCAGCCTCCACCGCCTCTGCCAGCCCCCGCACCTCACCTGACATCTCACCCGCCACGCCTCGATCACCCTCACTCCTTCCCTCCGCTGCCTCACTTTTTCCACCCAAGCCCACATGCCCCGCCCACCCCGCCACCCCCGCAGGACAACCACCTACCACCGCCCTCTCCCCTCCACACCTACACACGCCCACTCCGACAATCTCACCTTCTCCCGCACCCCCAACGCGCGCGACAGCCAGTGCTAACCGACCCCGCCCACCCCGCACGCCTACTTCCCCACCCACACCCACGTTCAGAGCCACCAACATCACCCCCTCCGGCTGACTCTCATTCCCACCCACCCGATACACACACACCCCTACACCGCCCACCTCTCCACTACTTCACACCATCAAGCTGCATCAGGACTAAATCTCCTCTACCTGTACTCCCCAGAGACTCAACGCCGCATTACCACGGCACAAAACACGGCCCTTACCCGCAGTATCCAGCATTCAGCTCCCAACCACACCGTCAGCCACACCAAGCAAGATGAGAGTGAAGTGGGCCGTATGGGCAGCTACCCTTGGCAGGAACCACAGACTCTGTGGGCCATACCACCTGCTAAACCTCCTCCAGTCTACCAGTGCCACCTCCACACTCTTCCTCACCTACGACCCAGCACAAGAAGAGAACTCCTACACTGTCGCCTGGCAACTACGCTGCAACACCTCCAACCCTTCTACATGACCTCCAACACACAAGCGTTCCACCTCCAGCCACGGGGACGTGACTATTTACGGGGGGAGAGTGGTAAAATGCGTGGCTTGAAAAACAGTGCCACCGGAGAATACCATATTACCCCCCACGACAAGGCAAGCCAAGAACAGCATAGTGTGCCCACAGACACGCCGACACCCCCACACGGACCCCACGGGATGGCCGCCACAAGCCACCACCACTCCGGGCAACAGCGACACATGTCAGCCCGGGCCGTGTGCCCTTGTGACATGCAGCCACCACGCCGCCGCCACCGTAGGAGGACACTACCTTCGCGTAGTGGAATTCCTGAGCCGGCTAGGGGTGGAGTTGGAAACTATACTCCAGATGGCGCCCCTCTGGTAAAGATGATCTATGGTCGCTTCCAAAGTGTTCCAGTAGAGACGATCTATGGTCGATCCCAAGGGGTTCAGGTAGAGACGATCTATGGTCGCTCCCAAGGTGTTCCGTCGCTCTCAAGATTTTCAGGTAGAGTCGATCTATGGGCGCTCCGAAGGTGTTCCTGTAGAGACGATCTATGGTCGCTCCCAAGGTGTTCCTGTAGAGACGATGTATGGTCGCTCCCAAGGTGTTCCAGTAGAGACGATCTATGGTCGCTCCCCAGGTGTTCCGGTAGAGACGATCTATGGTCGCTCCCAAGGTGTTCCGGTAGAGACGATCTATGGTCACTCCTATCCTTGTGAGACGATCTATGGTCGCTCTGAGAGTGTCGTGGTAGAGACGACCCATTGTCGCTCCCTCCCTCGTGAGACTATCTACTTTTGCTCCGAGGACGTGCAGAGTAGAAAGACGTCCCCACGGTAGGAGACTGGATCTCAGGCTTCCTGTCCCAGAGTGACCCAGACATCCTCCCAGCCTCCCTTGGTCTCTCTACCCTACGCCTGGCTCTAGAGCAGGTGCACCTTACGGACCCCAGTGGAAGTCGCTGCCGCAGCTCTCCCCTGACGGCGCCCCTAGACGCTGGAGACTGCAGTCCACAGTCTCTCTCGGCTCTCCCCAGGACACCCAGGCGTGATCTCTCTAGCCTGCACGACACCGGGACATATCACAGAGGTTCCTGGAGCTATTCGGCTCCAGTCCCTAAGGCCACATGCCGGAGCCAAGTCCAGAAACCACGGGAAGTCCAGGACGCGTGAGGACGCCCTTACGAGCTATCCCGTGCCCTCTCGGCATGCCTCGCATTGACGGTGCCCCTAGCCCAGCATGATCACCAATGACATGTTCCTGCCTATCCCCCTGATGAATACATGTGATATTGTAGCACGAGTGATTTAGGTTAAGTGTGATTTCCCCTAATGTAAGTATTGTGCAGTGATTTCATATAGTGAATATCGGGGTAAATCAGATCACAGTGAGAATTTAAAGGACGAGAGTGTGGAACAAGATCTGATTGACTATACGTGTGAGTGACATCTCTGTTATATAATTAATAAGCCTGTGCCTATAAAGACATACCCCCATTACTGTGAAGGAATATCGTGAAAGGAATTATTAACCCGCGGCGTCCCAGGGACGTACTTCCACGTCCTCACGTTTTGTCACAGCTAATCCCTAGGACGTACTTCAACGTCCTGCAATTGCAAGGTTCATAATTTTCACAATTTTCAAAATTCGCGCGCGATTTTCGTTTCGCCCGGGTACCCAAGCCTCCCCTACCTGCCGCCAGGCGGGCAGCGTCCTAGACCCCGCGTGACCCGTGCTCGCCCTTGTCTCGGTCACTCACCTGCTAGCAGTGACCCAGGTCAGACATGGCGCGGAAAGGTCTCTCAGACGAGGAAATCGAATCCGTCCTGGAAGCCTTCACTGGAGACAGTGATTCTCCACTCGATGATGATGTGGTGGATCGCGATTACGTCCAGCCGGAGGAAGAAATAAGTAGCAGTGATGAGGAGGTCCCTTCGCCCCGAAAAACGCGGTATGTGACATACCATAAGGCAAGGGAAGGCCAGCCTGCTCCCCAACCACGTGCAAAGCTTTCTCTCCATCCTGAATCTGATAAGGACGAGGATGAGGACGATGAGGATGACGGACGCCTAGGACGTGATATCGCCGCGTGGTTGGGAAAAGAGAAAATATCACCACGAGGATCAGAAGGTGGGGCGAGACGACATATAAGGTATGGTGAAAGTACTTTGTCTGGGGAAGTGGCAAGTGGTGTGGTGGGATTGCTGGGAGAAAGGGAAAGTGTTGTGGCGGCAGCGCGGGGTGAAAGAGAGAGTGGTGTGGGGGTAGTGCGGGGTGAAGGGGCAAGTGGTGTGAGGGAGGCAGCACGAGCACGTGGTGCTCGTAGGCCTAGGGGAGAGGAGGTTGAGTCACTCCCCAGCACTTCTTTCGCCCCTGAATATTCCCAAACTTCCTCCCCACAGCCCCAGGATGTGGGGAAAGGAAAGAAAGGGAAGGGAAAGGGTAAAGGAAAAGGGAGAGGGAAGAGAAGTGCGAGTGATGAGAGGCGCCGCTCTCCACCTCCCCAACCTCCCCCACCACCCTCACCTCCCCACCCTGACGAAGGGGACGATGGTGACGTGGTTAGTGTAAGTGGAAAGAATTGTTATCAAAACTACACCCACTGTGTAAATCTGGTCAGTAAATATGTGATAGCAAGGAAATAAAGTGGAAACGGGTGTAATGTTAGCATGAATAAAACGTATAAGTTAAGAACATAAGAACATAAGAAGAGAGGATAACTGCAGTAGGCCGGTTGGCCCATGCTAGGCAGCTCCTAGAAGAGTAACTAAACTACTAGAATGAGATAAGGATAGCAAAGAAGAAGGCTCTCCCCCGCCCTCCAAACCCTCCAGCCGAAGCCGGCAGGAAAAAGTCAGAAAGAACACCACGCCGTATAGAAAAACTGGCGTGGACATTTTACAGGAAAGTGTGAAAGGAGAATAGAGACTATCATAGTGTAACCTGAAAAGAAAATTTTTTTGAACTAGTATTGGTTATAAGATTTTCTTTATTCTATATCCAATATCCTATATCCACCCCTTATTTGTCATATGCTTATCTAGCCTATGCTTGAAACTCTCAATGGAAGAGGCAGCAACTACTTTACTAGGTAGCTTATTCCATTCGTCTACTACTCTATTACCAAACCAATTTCTACCTATTTCCTTACTGAAACGGAATTTTTCTAGTTTGAAACCATTATTTCTAGTTCTATCCTGTATGCTCACTTTAAGTACCTTGCTAATATCTCCCTTATTTATACCATTCATCCACTAAAACACCTCAATTAAGTCTCCCCTTACTCTACGCCTCTCTAGCGAATGCAGACTTAGTCTTTTCAGTTTGTCTTCATATGACAGGTTCCGGACGTCATGTATCATTTTAGTCATTCTTCTCTGTACATTTTCTAACGAATTAATATCCATTCTATAGTAAGGACACCAGAATTGTACTGCGTAGTCTAAATGTGGCCTTACTAATGCTAGATAAAGTTTTAGTATTACTTTAGATGATCTATTGCTCACGCTTCTCGAAATAAATCCTAGGACCCTATTTGCTTTATTCCTCGCATTAATGCACTGTTGCCTTGGTTTAAGGTCGTTACTAATCATAACTCCTAGATCTCTCTCGCATTCCGATTTGCTAATTTCTTTGTTATCTAAGCTGTATTTAGTATCTCCAATGGTCTTGCCTACGTTAAGTACTTTACATTTTTCAACGTTAAATTCCATTTGCCAAGTTTTAGACTATTTGGACAATGTATCGAGGTCTTTTTGTAAGTTATGGCAATCGTCAGTCGAGTTAATGATACGCCCTATTTTTGTATCGTCGGCAAATTTGCTGATGCTGCTATTGACTCCTAAGTCTAGATCATTTATATATATGATAAATAATAAGGGACCGAGTACTGAACCCTGTGGTACACCGCTAGTTACTAATCCCCAGTCCGACTTAGTTCCATTTATTAATACTCTCTGTTTTCGTCCTTTCAGCCAGGATTCTATCCATTTTAAGATATCGCCGCCTATACCGTGTGCTCGAACCTTTCTAACTAACCTTTCGTGTGGGACCCTATCAAAAGCTTTACTAAAGTCCAGATAAATAACATCGTAAGCTTTATCGCTATCTACTGCCTCATAGACCTCCGAGTAGAATGACAACAAATTTGTGAGGCAGGATCGTCCTTGCCTGAATCCGTGCTGACTTTCGTTTATAAGATTAAATTTTTCTAAGTGTTCTCTAATCCTATTTGCCAAAATTGACTCTAACATTTTTCCTACTATAGACGTTAGACTTATCGGACGATAATTCGACGCAGCTGATTTATCACCCTTTTTAAAGATGGGCACTACGTTTGCGGTTTTCCACGCCTCTGGAACTTCTCCTGAACTTAAAGAGTCATTAAATAACGTTAAAAGTGGCTGACATAATTCTTCTTTGGTTTCCTTTATAATTTTTGCATATATATCGTCCGGACCTGGCGATTTTTGAGGTTTTAACTTATTATTTTCTTTCAATACGTCCTCCTTACTAATGGTTATTTTACTAAGAATATTTTCCGTATTCTCATGGTAAATATTTACTGCTTGAGGGACCAGGCTAAGATTTTCCTTGGTGAATACTGATATGAAAGAATTATTTAGGATGGAGCACATTTCTTTATCTTCACTGGTAATGTCACCTGATTCTGTTTTGAGTGGTCCTATCCTATCTTTATTTTTCGTTCGGTACATTTGATAAAAACCCTTGGGGTTTTCTTTTGATTCACTGGCAACCTTAATTTCATAACTTCTCTTTGCTTTTCTTATCTCCCTCTTTACTTCTCTATTTAAAATTGTGTACCGGTTACGTAAGTGTTCCTCTCCACGTTTTATTTTTCTATATATTCCTTTCCTTTGGCCTATGAGAGATTTTAATCTGTTGTTTAACCATCTAGGTTCTGAATTATTAGTTCTAAACGGTTTTGAAGGAATATATCTATCTTGGCCTCTGTGTATTATATTTATTAACTCGTTATACTTCTCACTGGTCGAACGTCTGCTTGGTACTGGAGCTGAGTTAATTTCCGTCACCTGGACTACATTCCTATCTACCACCTCCCCCCTCACAGACACCTGACGGACATCCCCAGGTGTTTCCTGCGCCTGATCTATGACCTGGGGTTCCCCTCTGACCTGACATTCCCTCAAATAGCTAATCTCCCTGTGGAATACCGTTCGAAAATAAGCTCTTAAGCCATCGAAATCTCCTAGACGAAAATTAGGAACGGTGGAGGTATTTTCAGTGGAACAGACATCCCAAATAAATTTGAACTTAATTTCTTCATGATCGCTATTACCAAGTCGTCCACCAACCTCTATATCGCTAATGATATTTTCTTTATTAGCTAAAACCAAATCTAGTATATTATTACCTCTGGTGGGCTCCCTGATATACTGATAAAGGAAATTATCCTGTACTACCTCTAGAAATTCCTCTGACTCTGCATCTCCTGTCTGATTTCTCCAATCTATCCTTGGCAGATTAAGGTCCCCTACAATATTACTAAGCTGGACTGTGATGCTTTCCTAATTTCCTCCCAAAGGTATTTACTATCAGCTCTACTTAATTTAGGAGATCTGTAAATTGCTCCTAAGACTAATTTCTCCCTATTGTTACTAATTTCAACCCAGACACTTTCTGTGTCCCTATTTACTTTAATGTCTGCTTTATTGTAACAGTTTAATGAATCCTTTACATAAATAGCTACCCCTCCCCCCTTTCTTCCCTGACGGTTTGACACAAAAATATTATAGCCTTTTATCTGATATTCTGCTAAAAATTCTCGAGTGTCTGTATTCATCCAAGTTTCACTAATAACGGCAATGTCTATTTTCTCTGTACAAATTAAAGCCCTCAGTTCATCCATTTTATTACGTAAACTCCGGCTGTTTGTGTAGTACACTTTCAGATTATTACTAGTAGTTATGCCTCTACCTTGGCATTTGCTGTTATTTATTTTATTACTAACTGGGAAACTCTTTACTTTACTAATATAACAATTTTTTGTACTATCGCTTATCGCCCTTCTATCATCGCTTGTTCTATCATCTATCATCGCCTGCTCAATTTGAGGTGCCTGGGTGGATGTATCTACACTATTGGTTGAACTTTTGTTCTTAATTTTGCAAGTATTGATGCATCTATCCAAACATGGTAATAATGATTTCTGAGTGTAGTTGCTGCATCTTCCTGTATACCTACTTCTCAATCTCGAAAAAATCCCTCCAGCTCCCTATCTATCATTCCAGCTAAAACAGTAACTCCCTGCCTACTAAGATGAGTCCCATCCCAACTATACAAGGCACTCCGTCCATAAAACCGGTCCCAGCTGTCTATGAAAGGCATTGCATTATCTTTGCAATACCTTTCAAGGCGGCAATTAAACCCTATTGCCCTGCTCAACCATTCCCTTCCAACCCACCACCTTGGTAAAACACCAAGCACTACAGGGGTTCCTTCCCTCTCCCTAACCTTTTCTAACATCAACTTGTACCTTTTCCACAGTACCTCACTCTTACGGCTACTAATATCATTGCCTCCTACACTGAGGCACACAGTGGGTTTGTCACCACTTTCCTTTACGATATTTGAAATTTTTTCTACCACATTAGCCACCCTGGCCCCTGGAAGACACACATGTTTAGTGAGTGGAGTATACATGGCCCTGTTCAGATATCTCACCTGGGAGTCTCCAACAACAACAACATTTTTCTTACCTTTCTTGTTCTGATCATACTTACCTGTACTGGAAGTTCTCTCACCTTCCTTCTCCTCTACTTCCCTCTCTGCCTTCCCTTCACATTCGTCCCGTAGTGCGTCGAAGGCATTAGTGGTCTTAACTTCCGTTTGCTTTTTAAGAGTGAACTTCGTTGCACCCTTGTTAACTAGTGTCCAACCTTCAGCCTTTTTCTCTTTCTCCACCAACATCTCCTCCAACAATTCCCTCATTTGTGCCTTCTCCTGCCTGAGAATTTGTACCTCCCGCTTCAGTTCGAGAAGTTCCTCCTTTAATTCAAGGTAGTCCTTTTCAATACCTGCAGTGGGGACACAGCTCTCTGCCGAGGAAGCCATTACGCACTAGTTCACACAAGGTAGCACAGCACTATCACGGGTCAATACGGGTCACCACAACACACTAGCACAACACTTTCACGGATTACTAGCACAGCACTATCGCTGATCACTACAACACACTAACACAGATCACTAAAACACACTAGCACAACACTACCACAGGTCTCTAGCACGTCTGAACAGACTGTAAGTTGTCATAATTGATGTCACGAGTACACCCACATTCTGGTCAGTAAGTATGTGATAGGAATTATATACAGTGGAAGATATTGTAATGTTAGTAGTAAGGTATTTTATAAGTTGATTACTAGTGTAAGATGAAACAAATGATATCGCGATAACACTCCCTGTGTAAGTACGCGCAAATATGACGCTCAGTTCCATCGTAAGTTCAGAAATGATGTGATATCAATTATATCAAGTGTTTACATGTGCAATGTTAGTGGAGAATTATTATATAAGTATAAAAATAGGTTGTAAGTTGAAATAGTTGTCATAGCGACTTCACTGTGTGTGTTGTTATGCGCTATTATTACGCTATATATTTACGTAAGGCCTGAAATAATCTCAAAACAGTTCTATAAAGTTGAAAAGTGTATAATAATATTAAAAAAGAATTATGTAAGTAGAAAAAGCACAATACGAGTTGAAACAACAGTCACAGCGAGTTCACTCACTACGTAAATAAGCGCTAACATTACGCTAAATGTTATCAAAAGGCCTGTGAATACGTAAAAACAGTTCAATAAAATGTAAAATGGTATAATGTTATTGTAGAAGTATTATGTAAGTAAAAAAAATTATATGTATCATGATTTTAGAATGTTAGCGATTCATCGTGACCAAGTTGGCCGATTTTGCTCGTTTCGCACGATGGTACAATGTTTATTTGTGCTCTATTTTTGTATAAAATCCAATATACTCTTTTATCACATGTTTTTATGTTTGTAATAAATACATATCTACTTACTTTCATTGATTTCCCAGACTTATAATACCATAGAAAACGTTTGAGGCTCAGACCGCCTAGGGAGAACACGGGGCCAGGTAGGACCAAGGCATACCTGGTTTAAGCTAATTACGGACCCCAGGGACCAATTTCTTTGCCACCGACCATTGTTTCTGACCAAAAGCGAAAGTTTAAGCAAAACAAAAAAAAGGTCGAAAAATGGTCGGGATTGGAGGGTACCAGTCGTCGAAAAGTGGTCGGGACGGGGCGGGTTAATAGTATTCTCTCCTTCCCTCACGCTACCCATAAGTCTTGTTTACCACCCGCTCTCACTCCCATATCTCAAGTAAGTGGAATCAAGGATAAAATCAATTACCAAAATATTTTGGCTACTGGAAACCATATAAATTTCAAAGCTAATATCTGTGCCTTCCAGTATTACCATAACTTTCCCCTAGCCGTCACAAGTCACTCGCCGCACCTCCCCTATCTCCTCCTAATGAGTCGCAACCCCCTCCCCGCGCCCCCGCGCACGCGCCTATATTTACTGCACTCCTGATACACTAGGATTGTTTGTGTTCTCATTAGTATCAGAGAAGCAAGTATCCTGCGAGATACACATATCCTAGATAAGGTTTTATATTGCTACATATTGTGTTGTAATATCTGTTGATTTGTCCTGTATCTGACTGTGGTAAAATACGTGTAAAGGTTGTTGCCTAGAGTTTCTGTGTCTTGCCTCTCTTTATTGCACTAGCTCCGGCCTCGAAAGAGGACCCCGCTCCACGTTAGGTGAAATAGGAACGAGAAGTCGAGCCTAATTTCACCTAGCATTACACTGGTGGCCAGCGGTGGTTCTAGACCCAGGCGTAAGAGAGAGGTAATCAGGAAATATTTGGTAAAATGGCAAGTAAACCGCACGTTCAGTTACCCAAGTTTGACCCCGACCAGTATGATATACACACATATCTGGCAATAATTAAACCCTTACTGGATATTGGCTTTGAAAATGACCAACAAAAAATTGCAGTCACACTACCACTGTTGGTTAAAAAGGCGGCGAACATAGCGCCGAAAATCGTCCCAGAACTTACCTGGCAGAACTTTACAAAGTTCACTGTACAAGCCATCACCCCATCATTGGGGAAAGTAGTGGCTCTATCCAAATTGGATAGCTTTTCATTCGACAGGGATTTAGATAATACCCTGATACAGGCAAGACGCCTGGTTACTGCTGCCTACCCGGAGGCAGATGATGAAACCCGGGATCAGCATACATTTAATACTCTGCTCAGAGTACTCCCAAGTGTTGTAAGACAACACTTCACTATCCATGATCCAACAGGAGACATGGACAGAGATATCAGTTTAATGAGGCGCCTTTTAGCCGTCCATGCCACCCCTCAACGCATCGGCGAAATAAATCAATTCCCCGTTGACCTCATCACCGTCAACCCGTGGGAATTTTCTCCGTGCTACCACGGATGTCCGATCCACGACATCCGTGAGCAGCTAGAAGCTGCCCAGTGCAGCCAAATGACACGAGGGCGCTTACAAACCTCCCCACCATACGCAAATTCCCCTAAGCCTCAGGGGAAGAAAATACAAAAAGGGAAACACAAAAAGCGCCCCCCCACTGCCCCCGCATCCCACCGTAATGACGGGGGCCATCTCACCTCTCCCCCAGTCTACGACAGGGGAGAACGTTATCTTTCCTTTTCCTCCCCTCTCACTATCTCTTCTGTTCTACCTTCCCCTATTCCTGCCCCTAGTTCTAACCTTCCCACCCCACACACCACTATACCCCCTCAACACAAAACCTGCCTCCCTCTTCACAGGCCTCCTAGGACCCTCTCCTCATCTTCCCCTAACCTACTTCCTAAAACCACCTCCCCTACCACCTCAGCCTCCACCGCCTCCACCACCCCCCGCACCTCACCTGACATCTCACCCGCCACGCCTCGCTCACCCTCACCCCTTCCCTCCGCCGCCTCACCCTTTCCACCCAAGCCCACGTGCCCCGCCCACCCCGCCACCCCCGCAGGACAACCCACTACCACCGCCCTCTCCCCTCCACACCTACGCACGCCCACTCCGACAATCTCACCTTCTCCCGCGCCCCCAACACGCGCGACAGCCCGTGCTAACCGACCCCGCCCACCCCGCACGCCTACTTCCCCACCCACACCCACCCTCAGAACCACCACCACCACCCCCTGTGGCCGACTCTCATGCCCACCCACCCGATACACACACACCCCTACACCGCCCACCTCTCCACGACTTCACACCATCAAGCTACATCAGGCCCAAATCTCCTCTACCTATACTCCCCAGAGACTCAACGCCGCATTACCACGGCACAAAACACGGCCCTTACCCGCAGTATCCAGCATTCAGCTCCCAACCACACCGACAGCCACACCAAGCAAGATGAGAGTGAAGCGGGCCGTATGGGCAGCTACCCTTGGCAGGAACCACAGACTCTGCGGGCCACACCACCTGCTAAACCTCCTCCAGTCTACCACCGCCACCTCCACACTCTTCCTCACCTACGACCCAGCACAAGAAGAGAACTGCTACACTGTCGCCTGGCGAACTATGCTGCAACACCTCCAGCCCGTCTACACCACCTCCAACACACAAGCGTTCCACCTCCAGCCACGGGGACGTGACTTTTTACGGGGGAGAGTGGTAAAATGCGTGGCTTGAAAAACAGTGCCCCAGGAGAATACCATAGTACCTCCGACGACAGGGCAAGCCAAGAACAGCGTAGTGTGCCCACAGATACGCCGACACCCCCACACGGACCCCACGGGGTGGCCGCCACCAGCCACCACCACTCCGGGCAACAGCGACACATGTCAGCCCGGGCCGTGCGCACCTGTGACATGCAGCCACCACGCCGCCGCCACCGTAGGAGAAGGACACTATCTTCGCATAGTGGAATTCCTGAGCCGGCTAGGGGTCGAGTTAGAAACTATACTCCAGAGGGCGCCCCTCTGGTAGAGACGATCTATGGTCACTCCCAAAGTGTTCCGGTAGAGACGATCTATGGTCGCTCCCAAGGTGTTCCGTCGCTCCCAAGGTGTTCAGGTAGAGATGATATATGGTCGCTCCCAAGGTGTTCCGGTAGAGACGATCTATGGTCGCTCCCAAGGTGTTCAGGTAGAGATGATCTATGGTCGCTCCCAAGGTGTTCCGGTAGAGACGATCTATGGTCGCTCCCAAGGTGTTCCGGTAGAGACGATCTATGGTCGCTCCCAAGGTGTTCCGGTAGAGACGATCTATGGTCGCTCCCATCCTCGTGAGACGATCTATGGTCGCTCCGAGAGTGTCGTGGTAGAGACGACCCATTGTCGCTCCCTCCCTCGTGAGACGATCTACGGTCGCTCTGAGGGCGTACAGAGTAGAGAGACGTCCCCATGGCAAGAGACTGGAGCCCAGGCTTCCTGTCCCAGAGTGACCCAGACAGGCCTCCCAGCCTCCCCTGGTCTCTGTACCCTACGCCTGGCTCTAGAGCAGACGCACCTGACGGACCCCAGTGGAAGTCGCTGCCGCAGCTCTCCCCTGTCGGCGCCCCTAGAAGCTGGAGACCGCAGTCCACAGTCTCTCTCGGCTCTCCCCAGGACACCCGGGCGTGATCTCTCTACGCCCCCACGACGCCGGGACCTATCACAGAGGTTCCTGGAGCTATTAGGCCCCAGTCCAGAGGGCCACACGCCGGAGCGAAGTCCGGAAGCCACGGGAAGTCCAGGACGCGAGAGGACGCCCTTACGAGCTATCCCGTGCCCTCTCGGCACGCCTCGCATTGACGGTGCCCCTAGCCCAGCATGATCACCAATGACATGTTCCTGCCTATCCCCCTGATGAATACGTGTGATATTGTAGCACGAGTGATTTAGGTTAAGTGTGATTTCCCCTAATGTAAGTATTGTGCAGTGATTTCATATAGTGAATATCGGGGTAAATCAGATCACAGTGAGAATTTAAAGGACGAGAGTGTGGAACAAGATCTGATTGACTATACGTGTGAGTGACATCTCTGTTATATAATTAATAAGCCTGTGCCTATAAAGACATACCCCCATTACTGTGAAGGAATATCGTGAAAGGAAGTATTAATAGTATTCTCTCCTTCCCCCACGCTACCCATAAATCTTGTTTACCACCCGCTCTCACTCCCATATCTCAAGTAAGTGGAATCAAGGATAAAATCAATTACCAGACGCTGTTGGCATCCCTACGTGTCAAGTGGGGTTGGTGGAGGATTAGTGCCCCTCCCTGTAAAACAATTAACTCTAAGCCCTTGGCCACCCCGTTTGGGATACATGGCGTCTGGCAATGAATGAATGAAAATGAAACCATATAAATTTCACGGCTAATATCTGCCGCCTTCCAGTATTACCATAACTTTCCCCTAGCCGTCACAAGTCACTCCCCGCACCTCCCCTATCTCCTCCTAATGAGTCTCAACCCCCTCCCCGCGCCCACGCGCGCGTGCCTATATTTACTGCATTCCTGATACACTAGGATTGTTTGTGTTGTCATTAGTATCAGAGAAGCAAGTATCCTGCGAGATACACATATCCTAGATAAGGTTTTATATTGCTACATATTGTGCTGTAATATCTGCTGATTTGTCCTGTGTCTGACTGTGGTAATATACGTGTAAAGGTTGTTGCCTAGAGTTTTTGTGTCCTGCCTCTCTTTATTGCACTAGCTCCGGTCTCGAAAGAGGACCCCGCTCCACGTTAGGTGAAATAGGAACGAGAAGTCGAGCCTAATTTCACCTAGCATTACACTGGTGGCCAGCGGTGGTTCTAGACCCGGGCGTAAGAGAGAGGTAATCAGGAAATATTTGGCAAAATGGCAACTAAACCGCACGTTCAGTTACCCAAGTTTGACCCCGACCAGTATGATATACACACATATCTGGCAATAATTAAACCCTTACTGGATATTGGCTTTGAAAATGACCAACAAAAAATTGCAGTCACACTACCACTGTTGGTTAAAAAGGCGGCGAACATAGCGCCGAAAATCGTCCCAGAACTTACCTGGCAGAACTTTACAAAGTTCACTGTACAAGCCATCACCCCATCATTGGGGAAAGTAGTGGCTCTATCCAAATTGGATAGCTTTTCATTCGACGGGGATTTAGATAATACCCTGATACAGGCAAGACGCCTGGTTACTGCTGCCTACCCGGAGGCAGATGATGAAACCCGGGATCAGCATACATTTAATACTCTGCTCAGAGTACTCCCAAGTGTTGTAAGACAACACTTCACTATCCATGATCCAACAGGAGACATGGACAGAGATATCAGTTTAATGAGGCGCCTTTTAGCCGTCCATGCCACCCCTCAACGCATCGGCGAAATAAATCAATTCCCCGTTGACCTCATCACCGTCAACCCGTGGGAATTTTCTCCGTGCTACCACGGATGTCCGATCCACGACATCCGTGAGCAGCTAGAAGCTGCCCAGTGCAGCCAAATGACACGAGGGCGCTTACAAACCTCCCCACCATACGCAAATTCCCCTAAGCCTCAGGGGAAGAAAATACAAAAAGGGAAACACAAAAAGCGCCAAAGCGCCCCCCACTGCCCCCGCATCCCACCGTAATGACAGGGGCCACCTCACCTCTCCCCCAGTCTACGACAGGGGAGAACGTTATCTTTCCTTTTCCTCCCCTCTCACTATCTCTTCTGTTCTACCTTCCCCTATTCCTGCCCCTAGTTCTAACCTTCCCACCCCACACACCACTATACCCCTCAACACAAAACCTGCCTCCCTCTTCACAGGCCTCCTAGGACCCTCTCCTCATCTTCCCCTAACCTACTTTCTAAAACCACCTCCCCTACCACCTCAGCCTCCACTGGCTTCACCACCCACCGCACCTCACCTGACATATCACCTGCCACGCCTCGCTCACCCTCACCCCTTCCCTCCGCCGCCTCACCCTTTCCACCCAAGCCCACGTGCCCCGCCCAGCCCGTCACCCCCGCAGAACAACCCACTACCACTGTCCTCTCCCCTCCACACCTACGCACGCCCACTCCGACAATCTCACCTTCTCCCGTGCCCCCAATGCGCGCGACAGCCCTTGCTAACCGAGCCCACCCACACCGCACGCCTACTTCCCCACCCACACCAACCCTCAGAACCACAACCACAACCCCCTCCAGCCGACTCTCATGCCCACCCACCCGATACACACACACCCCTACACCGCCCACCTCTCCATGACTTCACACCATCAAGGTACATCAGGCCCAAATCTCCTCTACCTATACTCCCCAGAGACTCATTGCCGCATTACCACGGCACAAAACACGGCCCTTACCCACAGTATCCAGCATTCAGCTCCCAACCACACCGACAGCCACATCAAGGAAGATGAGGGTGAAGCTGGCCGTATGGGCAGCTACCCTTGGCAGGAACCACAGACTCTGCGGGCCACACCACCTGCTAAACCTCCTCCAGTCTACCACCGCCACCTCCACACTCTTCCTCACCTACGACCCAGCACAAGAAGAGAACTCCTACACTGTCGCCTGGCGAACTACGCTGCAACACCTCCAGCCCGTCTACACCACCTCCAACACACAAGCATTCCACCTCCAGCCACGGGGACGTGACTTTTTACGGGGGAGAGTGGTAAAATGCGTGGCTTGAAAAACAGTGCCCCAGGAGAATACCATAGTACCTCCGACGACAGGGCAAGCCAAGAACAGCGTAGTGTGCCCACAGATACGCCGACACCCCCACACGGACCCCACGGGGTGGCCGCCACCAGCCACCACCACTCCGGGCAACAGCGACACATGTCAGCCCGGGCCGTGCGCCCCTGTGACATGCAGCCACCACGCCGCCGCCACCGTAGGAGAAGGACACTACCTTCGCGTAGTGGAATTCCTGAGCCGGCTAGGGGTGGAGTTAGAAACTATACTCCAGACGGCGCCCCTCTGGTAGAGACGATCTATGGTCGCTCCCAAAGTGTTCCGGTAGAGACGATCTATGGTCGCTCCCAAGGTGTTCAGGTAGAGACGATCTATGGTCGCTCCCAAGGTGTTCCGTCGCTCCCAAGGTGTTCAGGTAGAGATGATCTATGGTCGCTCCCAAGGTGTTCCGGTAGAGACGATCTATGGTCGCTCCCAAGGTGTTCCGTCGCTCCTAAAGTTTTCAGGTAGAGACGATCTATGGTCGTTCCCAAGGTGTTCCGGTAGAGACTATCTATGGTCGCTCCCATCCTCGTGAGACGATCTATGGTCGCTCACAAAGTGTTCCGGTAGAGATGATCTATGGTCGCTCCCAAGGTGTTCAGGTAGAGACGATCTATTGTCGCTCCCAAGGTGTTCCGTCGCTCCCAAGGTGTTCAGTTAGAGATGATCTATGGTCGCTCCCAAGGTGTTCCGGTAGAGACGATCTATGGTCGCTCCCAAGGTGTTCCGTCGCTCCCAAGGTGTTCCGTCGCTCCCAAGGTGTTCCGGTAGAGATGATCTATGGTCGCTCCCAAAGTGTTCCGGTAGAGACGATCTATGGTCGCTCCCAAGGTGTTCCGGTAGAGACGATCTATGGTCGCTCCCATCCTCGTGACACGATCTATGGTCGCTCCGAGAGTGTCGTGGTAGAGACGACCCATTGTCGCTCCCTCCCTCGTGAGACGATCTACGGTCGCTCCGAGGGCGTGTAGAGTAGAGAGACGTCCCCACGGCAAGAGACTGGAGCCCAGGCTTCCTGTCCCAGAGTGACCCAGACAGGCCTCCCAGCCTCCCCTGGTCTCTGTACCCTACGCCTGTCTCTTGAGCAGATGCACCTGACGGACCCCAGTGGAAGTCGCTGCCGCAGCTCTCCCCTGTCGGCGCCCCTAGACGCTGGAGGCCGCAGTCCACAGTCTCTCTCGGCTCTCCCCAGGACACCCAGGCGTGATCTCTCTACGCCTCCACGACACCGGGACCTATCACAGAGGTTCCTGGAGCTATTCGGCTCCAGTCCCGAGGGCCACATGCCGGAGCCAAGTCCGGAAGCCACGGGAAGTCCAGGACGCGAGAGGACGCCCTTACGAGCTATCCCGTGCCCTCTCGGCACGCCTCGCATTGACGGTGCCCCTAGCCCAGCATGATCACCGATGACATGTTCCTGCCTATCCCCCTGATGAATACGTGTGATATTGTAGCACGAGTGATTTAGGTTAAGTGTGATTTCCCCTAATGTAAGTATTGTGCAGTGATTTCATATAGTGAATATCGGGGTAAATCAGATCACAGTGAGAATTTAAAGGACGAGAGTGTGGAACAAGATCTGATTGACTATACGTGTGAGTGACATCTCTGTTATATAATTAATAAGCCTGTGCCTATAAAGACATACCCCCATTACTGTGAAGGAATATCGTGAAAGGAAGTATTAATAGTATTCTCTCCTTCCCCCACGCTACCCATAAATCTTGTTTACCACCCGCTCTCACTCCCATATCTCAAGTAAGTGGAATCAAGGATAAAATCAATTACCAGACGCTGTTGGCATCCCTACGTGTCAAGTGGGGTTGGTGGAGGATTAGTGCCCCTCCCTGTAAAACAATTAACTCTAAGCCCTTGGTCACCCCGTTTGGGATACATGGCGTCTGGCAATGAATGAATGAAAATGAAACCATATAAATTTCACGGCTAATATCTACCGCCTTCCAGTATTACCATAACTTTCCCCTAGCCGTCAAAAGTCACTCCCTACACGTCCCCTGTCTCCTCCTAATGAGTCTCAACGCCCTCCCCGCGCCCCCGCGCGCGGCAATATTTACTGCACTCCTGATACACTAGGATTGTTTGTGTTGTCATTAGTATCAGAGAAGCAAGTATCCTGCGAGATACACATATCCTAGATAAGGTTTTATATTGCTACATATTGTGCTGTAATATCTGCTGATTTGTCCTGTGTCTGACTGTGGTAATATACGTGTAAAGGTTCTTACCTAGAGTTTTTGTGTCCTGCCTCTCTTTATTGCACTAGCTCCGGTCTCGAAAGAGGACCCCGCTCCACGTTAGGTGAAATAGGAACGAGAAGTCGAGCCTAATTTCACCTAGCATTACACTGGTGGCCAGCGGTGGTTCTAGACCCGGGCGTAAGAGAGAGGTAATCAGGAAATATTTGGCAAAATGGCAACTAAACCGCACGTTCAGTTACCCAAGTTTGACCCCGACCAGTATGATATACACACATATCTGGCAATAATTAAACCCTTACTGGATATTGGCTTTGAAAATGACCAACAAAAAATTGCAGTCACACTACCACTGTTGGTTAAAAAGGCGGCGAACATAGCGCCGAAAATCGTCCCAGAACTTACCTGGCAGAACTTTACAAAGTTCACTGTACAAGCCATCACCCCATCATTGGGGAAAGTAGTGGCTCTATCCAAATTGGATAGCTTTTCATTCGACGGGGATTTAGATAATACCCTGATACAGGCAAGACGCCTGGTTACTGCTGCCTACCCGGAGGCAGATGATGAAACCCGGGATCAGCATACATTTAATACTCTGCTCAGAGTACTCCCAAGTGTTGTAAGACAACACTTCACTATCCATGATCCAACAGGAGACATGGACAGAGATATCAGTTTAATGAGGCGCCTTTTAGCCGTCCATGCCACCCCTCAACGCATCGGCGAAATAAATCAATTCCCCGTTGACCTCATCACCGTCAACCCGTGGGAATTTTCTCCGTGCTACCACGGATGTCCGATCCACGACATCCGTGAGCAGCTAGAAGCTGCCCAGTGCAGCCAAATGACACGAGGGCGCTTACAAACCTCCCCACCATACGCAAATTCCCCTAAGCCTCAGGGGAAGAAAATACAAAAAGGGAAGCACAGAAAGCGCCCCCCCACTGCCCCCGCATCCCACCGTAATGACGGGGGCCACCTCACCTCTCCCCCAGTCTACGACAGGGGAGAACGTTATCTTTCCTTTTCCTCCCCTCTCACTATCTCTTCTGTTCTACCTTCCCCTATTCCTGCCCCTAGTTCTAACCTTCCCACCCCACACACCACTATACCCCCTCAACACAAAACCTGCCTCCCTCTTCACAGGCCTCCTAGGACCCTCTCCTCATCTTCCCCTAACCTACTTCCTAAAACCACCTCCCCTACCACCTCAGCCTCCACCGCCTCCACCACCCCCCGCACCTCACCTGACATCTCACCCGCCACGCCTCGCTCACCCTCACCCCTTCCCTCCGCCGCCTCACCCTTTCCACCCAAGCCCACGTGCCCCGCCCACCCCGCCACCCCCGCAGGACAACCCACTACCACCGCCCTCTCCCCTCCACACCTACGCACGCCCACTCCGACAATCTCACCTTCTCCCGCGCCCCCAACGCGCGCGACAGCCCGTGCTAACCGACCCCGCCCACCCCGCACGCCTACTTCCCCACCCACACCCACCCTCAGAACCACCACCACCACCCCCTCCGGCCGACTCTCATGCCCACCCACCCGATACACACACACCCCTACACCGCCCACCTCTCCACGACTTCACACCATCAAGCTACATCAGGCCCAAATCTCCTCTACCTATACTCCCCAGAGACTCAACGCCGCATTACCACGGCACAAAACACGGCCCTTACCCGCAGTATCCAGCATTCAGCTCCCAACCACACCGACAGCCACACCAAGCAAGATGAGAGTGAAGCGGGCCGTATGGGCAGCTACCCTTGGCAGGAACCACAGACTCTGCGGGCCACACCACCTGCTAAACCTCCTCCAGTCTACCACCGCCACCTCCACACTCTTCCTCACCTACGACCCAGCACAAGAAGAGAACTCCTACACTGTCGCCTGGCGAACTACGCTGCAACACCTCCAGCCCGTCTACACCACCTCCAACACACAAGCGTTCCACCTCCAGCCACGGGGACGTGACTTTTTACGGGGGAGAGTGGTAAAATGCGTGGCTTGAAAAACAGTGCCCCAGGAGAATACCATAGTACCCCCGACGACAGGGCAAGCCAAGAACAGCGTAGTGTGCCCACAGATACGCCGACACCCCCACACGGACCCCACGGGGTGGCTGTCACCAGCCACCACCACTCCGGGAAACAGCGACACATGTCAGCCCGGGCCCTGAGACCCTGTGACATGCAGCCACCACACCGCCGCCACCGTAGGAGAAGGACACTACCTTCGCGTAATGGAATTCCTGAGCCGGCTAGGAGTGGAGTTAGAAACTATACTCCAGACGGCGCCCCTCTGGTAGAGACGATCTATGGTCGCTCCCAAAGTGTTCCGGTAGAGACGATCTATGGTCGCTCCCAAGGTGTTCAGGTAGAGACGATCTATGGTCGCTCCCAAGGTGTTCCGGTAGAGACGATCTATGGTCGCTCCCAAGGTGTTCCGGTAGAGACGATCTATGGTCGCTCCCAAGGTGTTCCGGTAGAGACGATCTATGGTCGCTCCCAAGGTGTTCCGGTAGAGACGATCTATGGTCGCTCCCAAGGTGTTCCGGTAGAGACGATCTATGGTCGCTCCCATCCTCGTGAGACGATCTATGGTCGCTCCGAGAGTGTCGTGGTAGAGACGACCCATTGTCGCTCCCTCCCTCGTGAGACGATCTACGGTCGCTCCGAGGGCGTGCAGAGTAGAGAGACGTCCCCACGGCAGGAGACTGGAGCCCAGGCTTCCTGTCCCAGAGTGACCCAGACAGGCCTCCCAGCCTCCCCTGGTCTCTGTACCCTACGCCTGGCTCTAGAGCAGACGCACCTGACGGACCCCAGTGGAAGTCGCTGCCGCAGCTCTCCCCTGTCGGCGCCCCTAGACGCTGGAGACCGCAGTCCACAGTCTCTCTCGGCTCTCCCCAGGACACCCAGGCGTGATCTCTCTACGCCTCCACGACACCGGGACCTATCACAGAGGTTCCTGGAGCTATTCGGCCCCAGTCCCGAGGGCCACATGCCGGAGCCAAGTCCGGAAGCCACGGGAAGTCCAGGACGCGAGAGGACGCCCTTACGAGCTATCCCGTGCCCTCTCGGCACGCCTCGCATTGACGGTGCCCCTAGCCCAGCATGATCACCGATGACATGTTCCTGCCTATCCCCCTGATGAATACGTGTGATATTGTAGCACGAGTGATTTAGGTTAAGTGTGATTTCCCCTAATGTAAGTATTGTGCAGTGATTTCATATAGTGAATATCGGGGTAAATCAGATCACAGTGAGAATTTAAAGGACGAGTGTGGAACAAGATCTGATTGACTATACGTGTGAGTGACATCTCTGTTATATAATTAATAAGCCTGTGCCTATAAAGACATACCCCCATTACTGTGAAGGAATATCGTGAAAGGAAGTATTAATAGTATTCTCTCCTTCCCCCACGCTACCCATAAATCTTGTTTACCACCCGCTCTCACTCCCATATCTCAAGTAAGTGGAATCAAGGATAAAATCAATTACCAGACGCTGTTGGCATCCCTACGTGTCAAGTGGGGTTGGTGGAGGATTAGTGCCCCTCCCTGTAAAACAATTAACTCTAAGCCCTTGGCCACCCCGTTTGGGATACATGGCGTCTGGCAATGAATGAATGAAAATGAAACCATATAAATTTCACGGCTAATATCTGCCGCCTTCCAGTATTACCATAACTTTCCCCTAGCCGTCACAAGTCACTCCCCGCACCTCCCCTATCTCCTCCTAATGAGTCTCAACCCCCTCCCCGCGCCCCCGCGCGCGCGCCTATATTTACTGCATTCCTGATACACTAGGATTGTTTGTGTTGTCATTAGTATCAGAGAAGCAAGTATCCTGCGAGATACACATATCCTAGATAAGGTTTTATATTGCTACATATTGTGCTGTAATATCTGCTGATTTGTCCTGTGTCTGACTGTGGTAATATACGTGTAAAGGTTGTTGCCTAGAGTTTTTGTGTCCTGCCTCTCTTTATTGCACTAGCTCCGGTCTCGAAAGAGGACCCCGCTCCACGTTAGGTGAAATAGGAACGAGAAGTCGAGCCTAATTTCACCTAGCATTACACTGGTGGCCAGCGGTGGTTCTAGACCCGGGCGTAAGAGAGAGGTAATCAGGAAATATTTGGCAAAATGGCAACTAAACCGCACGTTCAGTTACCCAAGTTTGACCCCGACCAGTATGATATACACACATATCTGGCAATAATTAAACCCTTACTGGATATTGGCTTTGAAAATGACCAACAAAAAATTGCAGTCACACTACCACTGTTGGTTAAAAAGGCGGCGAACATAGCGCCGAAAATCGTCCCAGAACTTACCTGGCAGAACTTTACAAAGTTCACTGTACAAGCCATCACCCCATCATTGGGGAAAGTAGTGGCTCTATCCAAATTGGATAGCTTTTCATTCGACGGGGATTTAGATAATACCCTGATACAGGCAAGACGCCTGGTTACTGCTGCCTACCCGGAGGCAGATGATGAAACCCGGGATCAGCATACATTTAATACTCTGCTCAGAGTACTCCCAAGTGTTGTAAGACAACACTTCACTATCCATGATCCAACAGGAGACATGGACAGAGATATCAGTTTAATGAGGCGCCTTTTAGCCGTCCATGCCACCCCTCAACGCATCGGCGAAATAAATCAATTCCCCGTTGACCTCATCACCATCAACTCGTGGGAATTTTCTCCGTGCTACCACGGATGTCCGATCCACGACATCCGTGAGCAGCTAGAAGCTGCCCAGTGCAGCCAAATGACACGAGGGCGCTTACAAACCTCCCCACCATACGCAAATTCCCCTAAGCCTCAGGGGAAGAAAATACAAAAAGGGAAACACAAAAAGCGCCAAAGCGCCCCCCACTGCCCCCGCATCCCACCGCAATGATGGGGGCCACCTCACCTCTCCCCCAGTCTACGACAGGGGAGAACGTTATCTTTCCTTTTCCTCCTCTCTCACTATCTCTTCTGTTCTACCTTCCCCTATTCCTGCCCCTAGTTCTAACCTTCCCACCCCACACACCACTATACCCCCTCAACACAAAACCTGCCTCCCTCTTCACAGGCCTCCTAGGACCCTCTCCTCATCTTCCCCTAACCTACTTCCTAAAACCACCTCCCCTACCACCTCAGCCTCCACCGCCTCCACCACCCCCCGCACCTCACCTGACATCTCACCCGCCACGCCTCGCTCACCCTCACCCCTTCCCTCCGCCGCCTCACCCTTTCCACCCAAGCCCACGTGCCCCGCCCACCCCGCCACCCCCGCAGGACAACCCACTACCACCGCCCTCTCCCCTCCACACCTACGCACGCCCACTCCGACAATCTCACCTTCTCCCGCGCCCCCAACACGCGCGACAGCCCGTGCTAACCGACCCCGCCCACCCCGCACGCCTACTTCCCCACCCACACCCACCCTCAGAACCACCACCACCACCCCCTCTGGCCGACTCTCATGAACACCCACCCGTTACACACACACCCCTACACCGCCCACCTCTCCACGACTTCACACCATCAAGCTGCATCAGGCCTAAATCTCCTCTACCTGTACTCCCCAGAGACTCAACGCCGCATTACCACGGCACAAAACACGGCCCTTACCCACAGTATCCAGCATTCAGCTCCCAACCACACTGACAGCCACACCAAGCAAGATGAGAGTGAAGCGGGCCATATGGGCAGCTACCCTTGGCAGGAACCACAGACTCTGCGGGCCACACCACCTGCTAAACCTCCTCCAGTCTACCACCGCCACCTCCACACTCTTCCTCACCTACGACCCAGCACAAGAAGAGAACTCCTACACTGTTGCCTGGCGAACTACGCTGCAACACCTCCAGCCCGTCTACACCACCTCCAACACACAAGCGTTCCAGCTGCAGCCACGGAGACGTGACTTTTTACGGGGGGGAGAGTGGTGAAATGCGTGGCTTGAAAAACAGTGCCCCAGGAGAACACCATTGTACCTCCGAAGACAGGGCAAGCCAAGAACAGCGTAGTGTGCCCACAGATAAGGCGACACCCCCACACGGACCCCACGGGGTGGCCGCCACCAGCCACCACCACTCCGGGCAACAGCGACAAATGTCACCCCGGGCCATGCGCCCTTGCATCATGCAGCCATCATGCCGCCGCCACCGTAGGAGAAGGACACTACCTTCGCGTAGTGGAATTCCTGAGCCGGCTAGGGGTGGAGTTAGAAACTATACTCCAGATGGCGCCCCTCTGGTAGAGACGATCTATGGTCGTTCCCAAAGTGTTCCGGTAGAGACGATCTATGGTTGCTCCCAAGGTGTTTAGGTAGAGACAATCTATGGTCGCTCCCAAGGTGTTCCGTCACTCCCAAGTTGTTCAGGTAGAGGTGATCTATGGTCGCTCCCAAGGTGTTCCGTCGCTCCCAAGGTGTTCAGGTAGAGATGATGTATGGTTGCTCCCAAGGTGTTCCAGTAGAGACGATCTATGGTTGCTCCGAAAGTGTTCAGGTAGAGACGATCTATTATCGCTCCCAAGATGTTCCGTCGCTCCCAAAGTGTTCAGGTAGAGATGATCTATGGTCGCTCCGAAGGTGTTCCGGTAGAGACGATCTATGGTCGCTCCGAAGGTGTTCCCTCGCTCTCAAGGTGTTCCAGTAGAGACGATCTATGGTCGCTCCCAAGGTGTTTCGGTAGAGACGATCTATGGTCGCTCCCAAGGTGTTCCGTCGCTCCCAAGGTGTTCAGGTAGAGATGATCTATGGTCGCTCCCAAGGTGTTCCGGTAGAGACGATCTATGGTCGCTCCCAAGGTGTTCCGGTAGAGACGATCTATGGTCGCTCCCAAGGTGTTCCGGTAGAGACGATCTATGGTCGCTCCCAAGGTGTTCCGGTAGAGACGATCTATGGTCGCTCCCAAGGTGTTCCGGTAGAGACGATCTATGGTCGCTCCCATCCTCGTGAGACGATCTATGGTCGCTCCGAGAGTGTCGTGGTAGAGACGACCCATTGTCGCTCCCTCCCTCGTGAGACGATCTACGGTCGCTCCGAGGGCGTGCAGAGTAGAGAGACGTCCCCACGGCAGGAGACTGGAGCCCAGGCTTCCTGTCCCAGAGTGACCCAGACAGGCCTCCCAGCCTCCCCTGGTCTCTGTACCCTACGCCTGGCTCTAGAGCAGACGCACCTGACGGACCCCAGTGGAAGTCGCTGCCGCAGCTCTCCCCTGTCGGCGCCCCTAGACGCTGGAGACCGCAGTCCACAGTCTCTCTCGGCTCTCCCCAGGACACCCAGGCGTGATCTCTCTACGCCTCCACGACACCGGGACCTATCACAGAGGATCCTGAAGCTATTCGGCCCCAGTCCCGAGGGTCACATGCCGGAGCCAAGTCCGGAAGCCACGAGAAGTCCAGGACGCGAAAGGACGCCCTTACGAGCTATCCCGTGCCCTCTCGGCACGCCTCGCATTGACGGTGCCCCTAGCCCAGCATGATCACCGATGACATGTTCCTGCCTATCCCCCTGATGAATACGTGTGATATTGTAGCACGAGTGATTTAGGTTAAGTGTGATTTCCCCTAATGTAAGTATTGTGCAGTGATTTCATATAGTGAATATCGGGGTAAATCAGATCACAGTGAGAATTTAAAGGACGAGAGTGTGGAACAAGATCTGATTGACTATACGTGTGAGTGACATCTCTGTTATATAATTAATAAGCCTGTGCCTATAAAGACATACCCCCATTACTGTGAAGGAATATCGTGAAAGGTTGTACTAATAGTATTCTCTCCTTCCCCCACGATACCCATAAATCTTGTTTACCACCCGCTCTCACTCCCATATCTCAAGTAAGTGGAATCAAGGATAAAATCAATTACCAGACGCTGTTGGCATCCCTACGTGTCAAGTGGGGTTGGTGGAGGATTAGTGCCCGTCCCTGTAAAACAATTAACTCTAAGCCCTTGGCCACCCCGTTTGGGATACATGGCGTCTGGCAATGAATGAATGAAAATGAAACCATATAAGTTTCACGGCTAATATCTGCCGCCTTCCAGTATTACCATAACTTTCCCCTATCTGTCACAAGTCACTCCCTGCACCTCCCCTATCTCCTAATGAGTCTCAACCCACCCCCGCGCCCCCGCGCGTGCGCCTATATTTACTGCACTCCTGATACACTAGGATTTTTTATGTTGTCATTAGTATCAGAGAAGCAAGTATCCTGCGAGATACACATATCCTAGATAAGGTTTTATATTGCTACATATTGTGCTGTAATATCTGCTGATTTGTCCTGTGTCTGACTGTGGTAATATACGTGTAAAGGTTCTTACCTAGAGTTTTTGTGTCCTGCCTCTCTTTATTGCACTAGCTCCGGTCTCGAAAGAGGACCCCGCTCCACGTTAGGTGAAATAGGAACGAGAAGTCGAGCCTAATTTCACCTAGCATTACACTGGTGGCCAGCGGTGGTTCTAGACCCGGGCGTAAGAGAGAGGTAATCAGGAAATATTTGGCAAAATGGCAACTAAACCGCACGTTCAGTTACCCAAGTTTGACCCCGACCAGTATGATATACACACATATCTGGCAATAATTAAACCCTTACTGGATATTGGCTTTGAAAATGACCAACAAAAAATTGCAGTCACACTACCACTGTTGGTTAAAAAGGCGGCGAACATAGCGCCGAAAATCGTCCCAGAACTTACCTGGCAGAACTTTACAAAGTTCACTGTACAAGCCATCACCCCATCATTGGGGAAAGTAGTGGCTCTATCCAAATTGGATAGCTTTTCATTCGACGAGGATTTAGATAATACCCTGATACAGGCAAGATGCCTGGTTACTGCTGCCTACCCGGAGGCAGATGATGAAACCCGGGATCAGCATACATTTAATACTCTGCTCAGAGTACTCCCAAGTGTTGTAAGACAACACTTCACTATCCATGATCCAACAGGAGACATGGACAGAGATATCAGTTTAATGAGGCGCCTTTTAGCCGTCCATGCCACCCCTCAACGCATCGGCGAAATAAATCAATTCCCCGTTGACCTCATCACCATCAACCCGTGGGAATTTTCTCCGTGCTACCACGGATGTCCGATCCACGACATCCGTGAGCAGCTAGAAGCTGCCCAGTGCAGCCAAATGACACGAGGGCGCTTACAAACCTCCCCACCATACGTAAATTCCCCTAAGCCTCAGGGGAAGAAAATACAAAAAGGGAAGCACAGAAAGCGCCCCCCCACTGCCCCTGCATCCCACCTTAATGACGGGGGCCACCTCACCTCTCCCCCAGTCACGTTATCTTTCCTTTTCCTCCCCTCTCACTATCTCTTCTGTTCTACCTTGCCCTATTCCTGCCCCTAGTTCTAACCTTCCCACCCCACACACCACTATACCCCCTCAACACAAAACCTGTCTCCCTCTTCACAGGCCTCCTACTACCCTCTCCTCATCTTTCCCTAACCTATTTCCTAAAACAACCTCCCCTACCACCTCAGCCTCCACCGCCTCCACCACCCCCCGCACCTCACCTGACATCTCACCCGCCACGCCTCGCTCACCCTCACCCCTTCCCTCCGCCGCCTCACCCTTTCCACCCAAGCCCACGTGCCCCGCCCACCCCGCCACCCCCGCAGGACAACCCACTACCACCGCCCTCTCCCCTCCACACCTACGCACGCCCACTCCGACAATCTCACCTTCTCCCGCGCCCCCAATGCGCGCGACAGCCCGTGCTAACCGACCCCGCCCACCCCGCACGCCTACTTCCCCACCCACACCCACCCTCAGAACCACCACCACCACCCCCTCCGGCCGACTCTCATGCCCACCCACCCGATACACACACACCCCTACACCGCCCACCTCTCCACGACTTCACACCATCAAGCTACATCAGGCCCAAATCTCCTCTACCTATACTCCCCAGAGACTCAACGCCGCATTACCACGGCACAAAACACGGCCCTTACCCGCAGTATCCAGCATTCAGCTCCCAACCACACCGACAGCCACACCAAGCAAGATGAGAGTGAAGCGGGCCGTATGGGCAGCTACCCTTGGCAGGAACCACAGACTCTGCGGGCCACACCACCTGCTAAACCTCCTCCAGTCTACCACCGCCACCTCCACACTCTTCCTCACCTACGACCCAGCACAAGAAGAGAACTCCTACACTGTCGCCTGGCGAACTACGCTGCAACACCTCCAGCCCGTCTACACCACCTCCAACACACAAGCGTTCCACCTCCAGCCACGGGGACGTGACTTTTTACGGGGGGAGAGTGGTAAAATGCGTGGCTTGAAAAACAGTGCCCCAGGAGAATACCATAGTACCCCCGACGACAGGGCAAGCCAAGAACAGCGTAGTGTGCCCACAGATACGCCGACACCCCCACACGGACCCCACGGGGTGGCCGCCACCAGCCACCACCACTCCGGGCAACAGCGACACATGTCAGCCCGGGCCGTGCGCCCCTGTGACATGCAGCCACCACGCCGCCGCCACCGTAGGAGAAGGACACTACCTTCGCGTAGTGGAATTCCTGAGCCGGCTAGGGGTGGAGTTAGAAACTATACTCCAGACGGCGCCCCTCTGGTAGAGACGATCTATGGTCGCTCCCAAAGTGTTCCGGTAGAGACGATCTATGGTCGCTCCCAAGGTGTTCAGGTAGAGACGATCTATGGTCGCTCCCAAGGTGTTCAGGTAGAGATGATCTATGGTCGCTCCCAAGGTGTTCCGGTAGAGACGATCTATGGTCGCTCCCAAGGTGTTCCGGTAGAGACGATCTATGGTCGCTCCCAAGGTGTTCCGGTAGAGACGATCTATGGTCGCTCCCAAGGTGTTCCGGTAGAGACGATCTATGGTCGCTCCCATCCTCGTGAGACGATCTATGGTCGCTCCGAGAGTGTCGTGGTAGAGACGACCCATTGTCGCTCCCTCCCTCGTGAGACGATCTACGGTCGCTCCGAGGGCGTGTAGAGTAGAGAGACGTCCCCACGGCAAGAGACTGGAGCCCAGGCTTCCTGTCCCAGAGTGACCCAGACAGGCCTCCCAGCCTCCCCTGGTCTCTGTACCCTACGCCTGTCTCTAGAGCAGACGCACCTGACGGACCCCAGTGGAAGTCGCTGCTGCAGCTCTCCCCTGTCGGCGCCCCTAGACGCTGGAGACCGCAGTCCACAGTCTCTCTCGGCTCTCCCTAGGACACCCAGGCGTGATCTCTCTACGCCTCTATGACACTGGGACCTATCACAGAGGTTCCTGGAGCTATTCGGCCCCAGTCCCGAGGGCCACACGCCGGAGCCAAGTCCGGAAGCCACAGGAAGTCCAGGACGCGAGAGGACGCCCATACGAGCTATCCCGTGCCCTCTCGGCACGCCTCGCATTGACGGTGCTCCTAGCCCAGCATGATCACCGATGATATGTTCCTGCCTATCCCCCTGATGAATACGTGTGATATTGTAGCACGAGTGATTTAGGTTAAGTGTGATTTCCCCTAATGTAAGTATTGTGCAGTGATTTCATATAGTGAATATCGGGGTAAATCAGATCACAGTGAGAATTTAAAGGACGACAGTGTGGAACAAGATCTGATTGACTATACGTGTGAGTGACATCTCTGATATATAATTAATAAGCCTGTGCCTATAGAGACATACCCCCATTACTGTGAAGGAATATCGTGAAAGGTAGTATTAATAGTATTCTCTCCTTCCCACATGCTACCCATAAATCTTGTTTACCACCCGCTCTCACTCCCATATCTCAAGTAAGTGGAATCAAGGATAAAATCAATTACCAGACGCTGTTGGCATCCCTACGTGTCAAGTGGGGTTGGTGGAGGATTAGTGCCCCTCCCTGTAAAACAATTAACTCTAAGCCCTTGGCCACCCCGTTTGGGATACATGGCGTCTGGCAATGAATGAATGAAAATGAAACCATATAAATTTCACGGCTAATATCTGCCGCCTTCCAGTATTACCATAACTTTCCTCTAGCCGTCACAAGTCACTCCCCGCACCTCCCCTATCTCCTAATGAGTCCCAACCCCTTCCCCGCGCCCACGCACGCGCCTATATTTACTGCATTCCTGATACACTAGGATTGTTTGTGTTGTCATTAGTATCAGAGAAGCAAGTATCCTGCGAGATACACATATCCTAGATAAGGTTTTATATTGCTACATATTGTGCTGTAATATCTGCTGATTTGTCCTGTGTCTGACTGTGGTAATATACGTGTAAAGGTTGTTGCCTAGAGTTTTTGTGTCCTGCCTCTCTTTATTGCACTAGCTCCGGTCTCGAAAGAGGACCCCGCTCCACGTTAGGTGAAATAGGAACGAGAAGTCGAGCCTAATTTCACCTAGCATTACACTGGTGGCCAGCGGTGGTTCTAGACCCGGGCGTAAGAGAGAGGTAATCAGGAAATATTTGGCAAAATGGCAACTAAACCGCACGTTCAGTTACCCAAGTTTGACCCCGACCAGTATGATATACACACATATCTGGCAATAATTAAACCCTTACTGGATATTGGCTTTGAAAATGACCAACAAAAAATTGCAGTCACACTACCACTGTTGGTTAAAAAGGCGGCGAACATAGCGCCGAAAATCGTCCCAGAACTTACCTGGCAGAACTTTACAAAGTTCACTGTACAAGCCATCACCCCATCATTGGGGAAAGTAGTGGCTCTATCCAAATTGGATAGCTTTTCATTCGACAGGGATTTAGATAATACCGTGATACAGGCAAGACGCCTGGTTACTGCTGCCTACCCGGAGGCAGATGATGAAACCCGGGATCAGCATACATTTAATACTCTGCTCAGAGTACTCCCAAGTGTTGTAAGACAACACTTCACTATCCATGATCCAACAGGAGACATGGACAGAGATATCAGTTTAATGAGGCGCCTTTTAGCCGTCCATGCCACCCCTCAACGCATCGGCGAAATAAATCAATTCCCCGTTGACCTCATCACCTTCAACCCGTGGGAATTTTCTCCGTGCTACCACGGATGTCCGATCCACGACATCCGTGAGCAGCTAGAAGCTGCCCAGTGCAGCCAAATGACACGAGGGCGCTTACAAACCTCCCCACCATACGCAAATTCCCCTAAGCCTCAGGGGAAGAAAATACAAAAAGGGAAGCACAGAAAGCGCCCCCCCACTGCCCCCGCATCCCACCGTAATGACGGGGGCCACCTCACCTCTCCCCCAGTCTATGACAGGGGAGAACGTTATCTTTCCTTTTCCTCCCCTCTCACTATCTCTTCTGTTCTACCTTCCCCTATTCCTGCCCCTAGTTCTAACCTTGCCACCCCACACACCACTATACCCCCTCAACGCAAAACCTGCCTCCCTCTTCACAGGCCTCCTAGGACCCTCTCCTCATCTTCCCCTGACCTTCTTCCTAAAACCACCTCCCCTACCACCTCAGCCTCCACCGCCTCCACCACCCCCTGCACCTCACCTGACATCTCACCCGCCACGCCTCGCTCACCCTCACCCCTTCCCTCCGCCGCCTCACCCTTTCCACCCAAGCCCACGTGCCCCGCCCACCCCGCCACCCCCGCAGGACAACCCACTACCACCGCCCTCTTCCCTCCACACCTACGCACGCCCACTCCGACAATCTCACCTTCTCCCGCGCCCCCAACGCGTGCAACAGCCCGTGCTAACCGACCCCGCCCACCCCGCACGCCTACTTCCCCACCCAAACTCACCCTCAGAACCACCACCACCACCCCCTCTGGCCGACTCTCATGCCCATCCACCTGATACACACACACCCCTACACCGCCCACCTCTCCATGACTTCACACCATCAAGCTACATCAGGCCCAAATCTCCTCTACCTATACTCCCCAGAGATTCAACGCCGCATTACCACGGCACAAAACACGGCCGTTACCCGCAGTATCCAGCATTCAGCTGCCAACCACACCGACAGCCACACCAAGAAAGATGAGAGTGAAGCGGGCCGTATGGGCAGCTACCCTTGGCAGGATCCACAGACTCTGCGGGCCACACCACCTGCTAAACCTCCTCCAGGTTACCACCGCCACCTCCACACTCTTCCTCACCTACGACCCAGCACAAGAAGAGAACTCCTACACTGTCGCCTGGCGAACTACGGTGCAACACCTCCAGCCCGTCTACACCACCTCCAAAACACAAGCGTTCCACCTGCAGCCACGGGGACGTGACTTTTTACGGGGGGAGAGTGGTAAAATGCGTGGCTTGAAAAACAGTGCCCCAGGAGAATACCATAGTACCCCCGACGACAGGGCAAGCCAAGAACAGCATAGTGTGCCCACAGACGCGCCGACACCCCCACACGGACCCCACGGGGTGGCCGCCACCAGCCACCACCACTCCGGGCAACAGCAACACATGTCAGCCCTGGCCGTGCGCCCCTGTGACATGCAGCCACCACGCTGCCGCCACCGTAGGAGAAGGACACTACCTTCATGTAGTGGAATTCCTGAGCCGGCTAGGGGTGGAGTTAGAAACAATACTCCAGACGGCGCCCCTCTGGTAGAGACGATCTATGGTCGCTCCCAAATTGTTCCGGTAGAGACGATCTATGGTCGCTTCCAAGGTGTTCAGGTAGAGACGATCTATTGTCGCTCGCAAGGTGTTCCGTCGCTCCGAAGGTGTTCAGGTAGAGATGATCTATAGTCGCTCCCAAGGTGTTCAGGTAGAGATGATCTATAGTCGCTCCCAAGGTGTTCCGTCGCTCCTAAAGTTTTCAGGTAGAGACGATCTATGGTCGTTCCCAAGGTGTTCCGGTAGAGACTATCTATGGTCGCTCCCATCCTCGTGAGACGATCTATGGTCGCTCACAAAGTGTTCCGGTAGAGACGATCTATGGTCGCTCCCAAGGTGTTCAGGTAGAGACGATCTATTGTCGCTCCCAAGGTGTTCCGTCGCTCCCAAGGTGTTCAGTTAGAGATGATCTATGGTCGCTCCCAAGGTGTTCCGGTAGAGACGATCTATGGTCGCTCCCAAGGTGTTCTGGTAGAGACGATCTATGGTCGCTCCCAAGGTGTTCCGGTAGAGATGATCTATGGTCGCTCCCAAAGTGTTCCGGTAGAGACGATCTATGGTCGCTCCCAAGGTGTTCCGGTAGAGACGATCTATGGTCGCTCCCATCCTCGTGAGACGATCTATGGTCGCTCCGAGAGTGTCGTGGTAGAGACGACCCATTGTCGCTCCCTCCCTCGTGAGACGATCTACTGTCTCTCCGAGGGCGTGCAGAGGAGAGAGACGTCCCCACGGCAGGAGACTGGAGCCCAGGCTTCCTGTCCCAGAGTGACCCAGACAGGTCTCCCAGCCTCCCCTGGTCTCTGTACCCTACCCCTGTCTCTAGAGCAGACGCACCTGACAGACCCCAGTGGAAGTCGCTGCTGCAGCTCTCCCCTGTCGGCGCCCCTAGACGCTGGAGACCGCAGTCCACAGTCTCTCTCGGCTCTCCCTAGGACACCCAGGCGTGATCTCTCTACGCCTCTATGACACTGGGACCTATCACAGAGGTTCCTGGAGCTATTCGGCCCCAGTCCCGAGGGCCACACGCCGGAGCCAAGTCCGGAAGCCACAGGAAGTCCAGGACGCGAGAGGACGCCCATACGAGCTATCCCGTGCCCTCTCGGCACGCCTCGCATTGACGGTGCTCCTAGCCCAGCATGATCACCGATGATATGTTCCTGCCTATCCCCCTGATGAATACGTGTGATATTGTAGCACGAGTGATTTAGGTTAAGTGTGATTTCCCCTAATGTAAGTATTGTGCAGTGATTTCATATAGTGAATATCGGGGTAAATCAGATCACAGTGAGAATTTAAAGGATGAGAGTGTGGAACAAGATCTGATTGACTATACGTGTGAGTGACATCTCTGTTATATAATTAATAAGCCTGTGCCTGTAAAGACATACCCAAATTACTGTGAAGGAATATCGTGAAAGGTAGTATTAATAGTATTCTCTCCTTCCCCCACGCTACCCATAAATCTTGTTTACCACCCGCTCTCACTCCCATATCTCAAGTAAGTGGAATCAAGGATAAAATCAATTACCAGACGCTGTTGGCATCCCTACGTGTCAAGTGGGGTTGGTGGAGGATTAGTGCCCCTCCCTGTAAAACAATTAACTCTAAGCCCTTGGCCACCCCGTTTGGGATACATGGCGTCTGGCAATGAATGAATGAAAATGAAACCATATAAATTTCACGGCTAATATCTACCGCCTTCCAGTATTACCATAACTTTCCCCTAGCCGTCAAAAGTCACTCCCTACACGTCCCCTGTCTCCTCCTAATGAGTCTCAACCCCCTCCCCGCGCCCCCGCGCACGTGCCTATATTTACTGCACTCCTGATACACTAGGATTGTTTGTGTTGTCATTAGTATCAGAGAAGCAAGTATCATGCGAGATACACATATCCTAGATAAGGATTTATATTGCTACATATTGTGCTGTAATATCTGCTGATTTGTCCTGTGTCTGACTGTGGTAATTTACGTGTAAAGGTTGTTACCTAGAGTTTTTGTGTCCTGCCTCTCTTTATTGCACTAGCTCCGGTCTCGAAAGAGGACCCCGCTCCACGTTAGGTGAAATAGGAACGAGAAGTCGAGCCTAATTTCACCTAGCATTACACTGGTGGCCAGCGGTGGTTCTAGACCCGGGCGTAAGAGAGAGGTAATCAGGAAATATTTGGCAAAATGGCAACTAAACCGCACGTTCAGTTACCCAAGTTTGACCCCGACCAGTATAATATACACACATATCTGGCAATAATTAAACCCTTACTGGATATTGGCTTTGAAAATGACCAACAAAAAATTGCACTCACACTACCACTGTTGGTTAAAAAGGCGGCGAACATAGCGCCGAAAATCGTCCCAGAACTTACCTGGCAGAACTTTACAAAGTTCACTGTACAAGCCATCACCCCATCATTGGGGAAAGTAGTGGCTCTATCCAAATTGGATAGCTTTTCATTCGACGGGGATTTAGATAATACCCTGATACAGGCAAGACGCCTGGTTACTGCTGCCTACCCGGAGGCAGATGATGAAACCCGGGATCAGCATACATTTAATACTCTGCTCACAGTACTCCCAAGTGTTGTGAGACAACACTTCACTATCCATGATCCAACAGGAGACATGGACAGAGATATCAGTTTAATGAGGCGCCTTTTAGCCGTTCATGCCACCCCTCAACGCATCGGCGAAATAAATCAATTCCCCGTTGACCTCATCACCTTCAACCCGTGGGAATTTTCTCCGTGCTACCACGGATGTCCGATCCACGACATCCGTGAGCAGCTAGAAGCTGCCCAGTGCAGGCAAATGACACGAGGGCGCTTACAAACCTCCCCACCATACGCAAATTCCCCTAAGCCTCAGGGGAAGAAAATACAAAAAGGGAAGCACAGAAAGCGCCCCCCCACTGCCCCCGCATCCCACCGTAATGACGGGGGCCACCTCACCTCTCCCCCAGTCTATGACAGGGGAGAACGTTATCTTTCCTTTTCCTCCCCTCTCACTATCTCTTCTGTTCTACCTTCCCCTATTCCTGCCCCTAGTTCTAACCTTCCCACCACACACACCACTATACCCCCTCAACGCAAAACCTGCCTCCCACTTCACAGGCCTCCTAGGACCCTCTCCTCATTCTCGCCTGACCTTCTTCCTAAAACCACCTCCCCTACCACCTCAGCCTCCACCGCCTCCACCACCCCCTGCACCTCACCTGACATCTCACCCGCCACGCCTCGCTCACCCTCACCCCTTCCCTCCGCCGCCTCACCCTTTCCACCCAAGCCCACGTGCCCCGCCCACCCCGCCACCCCCGCAGGACAACCCACTACCACCGCCCTCTTCCCTCCACACCTACGCACGCCCACTCCGACAATCTCACCTTCTCCCGCGCCCCCAACGCGTGCAACAGCCCGTGCTAACCGACCCCGCCCACCCCGCACGCCTACTTCCCCACCCAAACTCACCCTCAGAACCACCACCACCACCCCCTCTGGCCGACTCTCATGCCCATCCACCTGATACACACACACCCCTACACCGCCCACCTCTCCATGACTTCACACCATCAAGCTACATCAGGCCCAAATCTCCTCTACCTATACTCCCCAGAGATTCAACGCCGCATTACCACGGCACAAAACACGGCCGTTACCCGCAGTATCCAGCATTCAGCTGCCAACCACACCGACAGCCACACCAAGAAAGATGAGAGTGAAGCGGGCCGTATGGGCAGCTACCCTTGGCAGGATCCACAGACTCTGTGGGCCACACCACCTGCTAAACCTCCTCCAGGTTACCACCGCCACCTCCACACTCTTCCTCACCTACGACCCAGCACAAGAAGAGAACTCCTACACTGTCGCCTGGCGAACTACGGTGCAACACCTCCAGCCCGTCTACACCACCTCCAAAACACAAGCGTTCCACCTGCAGCCACGGGGACGTGACTTTTTACGGGGGGAGAGTGGTAAAATGCGTGGCTTGAAAAACAGTGCCCCAGGAGAATACCATAGTACCCCCGACGACAGGGCAAGCCAAGAACAGCATAGTGTGCCCACAGACGCGCCGACACCCCCACACGGACCCCACGGGGTGGCCGCCACCAGCCACCACCACTCCGGGCAACAGCAACACATGTCAGCCCTGGCCGTGCGCCCCTGTGACATGCAGCCACCACGCCGCCGCCACCGTAGGAGAAGGACACTACCTTCGCGTAGTGGAATTCCTGAGCCGGCTAGGGGTGGAGTTAGAAACAATACTCCAGACGGCGCCCCTCTGGTAGAGACGATCTATGGTCGCTCCCAAATTGTTCCGGTAGAGACGATCTATGGTCGCTTCCAAGGTGTTCAGGTAGAGACGATCTATTGTCGCTCGCAAGGTGTTCCGTCGCTCCGAAGGTGTTCAGGTAGAGATGATCTATAGTCGCTCCCAAGGTGTTCAGGTAGAGATGATCTATAGTCGCTCCCAAGGTGTTCCGTCGCTCCTAAAGTTTTCAGGTAGAGACGATCTATGGTCGTTCCCAAGGTGTTCCGGTAGAGACTATCTATGGTCGCTCCCATCCTCGTGAGACGATCTATGGTCGCTCACAAAGTGTTCCGGTAGAGACGATCTATGGTCGCTCCCAAGGTGTTCAGGTAGAGACGATCTATTGTCGCTCCCAAGGTGTTCCGTCGCTCCCAAGGTGTTCAGTTAGAGATGATCTATGGTCGCTCCCAAGGTGTTCCGGTAGAGACGATCTATGGTCGCTCCCAAGGTGTTCCGTCGCTCCCAAGGTGTTCCGGTAGAGATGATCTATGGTCGCTCCCAAAGTGTTCCGGTAGAGACGATCTATGGTCGCTCCCAAGGTGTTCCGGTAGAGACGATCTATGGTCGCTCCCATCCTCGTGAGACGATCTATGGTCGCTCCGAGAGTGTCGTGGTAGAGACGACCCATTGTCGCTCCCTCCCTCGTGAGACGATCTACTGTCTCTCCGAGGGCGTGCAGAGGAGAGAGACGTCCCCACGGCAGGAGACTGGAGCCCAGGCTTCCTGTCCCAGAGTGACCCAGACAGGTCTCCCAGCCTCCCCTGGTCTCTGTACCCTACGCCTGTCTCTAGAGCAGACGCACCTGACGGACCCCAGTGGAAGTCGCTGCCGCAGCTCTCCCCTGTCGTCGCCCCTAGACGCTGGAGACCGCAGTCCACAGAGTCTCTCGGCTCTCCCCAGGACACCCAGGCGTGATCTCTCTACACCTCCATGACACTGGGACCTATCACAGAGGTTCCTGGAGCTATTCGGCCCCAGTCCCGAGGGCCACACGCCGGAGCCAAGTCCGGAAGCCACAGGAAGTCCAGGACGCGAGAGGACGCCCATACGAGCTATCCCGTGCCCTCTCGGCACGCCTCGCATTGACGGTGCTCCTAGCCCAGCATGATCACCGATGATATGTTCCTGCCTATCCCCCTGATGAATACGTGTGATATTGTAGCACAAGTGATTTAGGTTAAGTGTGATTTCCCCTAATGTAAGTATTGTGCAGTGATTTCATATAGTGAATATCGGGGTAAATCAGATCACAGTGAGAATTTAAAGGACGAGTGTGGAACAAGATCTGATTGACTATACGTGTGAGTGACATCTCTGTTATAAAATTAATAAGCCTGTGCCTGTAAAGACATACCCAAATTACTGTGAAGGAATATCGTGAAAGGTAGTATTAATAGTATTCTCTCCTTCCCCCACGCTACCCATAAATCTTGTTTACCACCCGCTCTCACTCCCATATCTCAAGTAAGTGGAATCAAGGATAAAATCAATTACCAGACGCTGTTGGCATCCCTACGTGTCAAGTGGGGTTGGTGGAGGATTAGTGCCCCTCCCTGTAAAACAATTAACTCTAAGCCCTTGGCCACCCCGTTTGGGATACATGGCGTCTGGCAATGAATGAATGAAAATGAAACCATATAAATTTCACGGCTAATATCTACCGCCTTCCAGTATTACCATAACTTTCCCCTAGCCGTCAAAAGTCACTCCCTACACGTCCCCTGTCTCCTCCTAATGAGTCTCAACCCCCTCCCCCGCCCCCGCGCACGTGCCTATATTTACTGCACTCCTGATACACTAGGATTGTTTGTGTTGTCATTAGTATCAGAGAAGCAAGTATCATGCGAGATACACATATCCTAGATAAGGATTTATATTGCTACATATTGTGCTGTAATATCTGCTGATTTGTCCTGTGTCTGACTGTGGTAATTTACGTGTAAAGGTTGTTACCTAGAGTTTTTGTGTCCTGCCTCTCTTTATTGCACTAGCTCCGGTCTCGAAAGAGGACCCCGCTCCACGTTAGGTGAAATAGGAACGAGAAGTCGAGCCTAATTTCACCTAGCATTACACTGGTGGCCAGCGGTGGTTCTAGACCCGGGCGTAAGAGAGAGGTAATCAGGAAATATTTGGCAAAATGGCAACTAAACCGCACGTTCAGTTACCCAAGTTTGACCCCGACCAGTATAATATACACACATATCTGGCAATAATTAAACCCTTACTGGATATTGGCTTTGAAAATGACCAACAAAAAATTGCACTCACACTACCACTGTTGGTTAAAAAGGCGGCGAACATAGCGCCGAAAATCGTCCCAGAACTTACCTGGCAGAACTTTACAAAGTTCACTGTACAAGCCATCACCCCATCATTGGGGAAAGTAGTGGCTCTATCCAAATTGGATAGCTTTTCATTCGACGGGGATTTAGATAATACCCTGATACAGGCAAGACGCCTGGTTACTGCTGCCTACCCGGAGGCAGATGATGAAACCCGGGATCAGCATACATTTAATACTCTGCTCACAGTACTCCCAAGTGTTGTGAGACAACACTTCACTATCCATGATCCAACAGGAGACATGGACAGAGATATCAGTTTAATGAGGCGCCTTTTAGCCGTTCATGCCACCCCTCAACGCATCGGCGAAATAAATCAATTCCCCGTTGACCTCATCACCTTCAACCCGTGGGAATTTTCTCCGTGCTACCACGGATGTCCGATCCACGACATCCGTGAGCAGCTAGAAGCTGCCCAGTGCAGGCAAATGACACGAGGGCGCTTACAAACCTCCCCACCATACGCAAATTCCCCTAAGCCTCAGGGGAAGAAAATACAAAAAGGGAAGCACAGAAAGCGCCCCCCCACTGCCCCCGCATCCCACCGTAATGACGGGGGCCACCTCACCTCTCCCCCAGTCTATGACAGGGGAGAACGTTATCTTTCCTTTTCCTCCCCTCTCACTATCTCTTCTGTTCTACCTTCCCCTATTCCTGCCCCTAGTTCTAACCTTCCCACCCCACACACCATTATACCCCTCAATGCAAAACCTGCCTCCCTCTTCACAGGCCTCCTAGGACCCTCTCCTCATCTTCGCCTGACCTTCTTCCTAAAACCACCTCCCCTACCACCTCAGCCTCCACCGCCTCCACCACCCCCTGCACCTCACCTGACATCTCACCCGCCACGCCTCGCTCACCCTCACCCCTTCCCTCCGCCGCCTCACCCTTTCCACCCAAGCCCACGTGCCCCGCCCACCCTGCCACCCCCGCAGGACAACCCACTACCACCGCCCTCTTCCCTCCACACCTACGCACGCCTACTCCGACAATCTCACCTTCTCCCGCGCCCCCAACGCGTGCAACAGCCCATGCTAACCGACCCCGCCCACCCCGCACGCCTACTTCCCCACCCAAACTCACCCTCAGAACCACCACCACCACCCCCTCTGGCCGACTCTCATGCCCATCCACCTGATACACACACACCCCTACACCGCCCACCTCTCCATGACTTCACACCATCAAGCTACATCAGGCCCAAATCTCCTCTACCTATACTCCCCAGAGATTCAACGCCGCATTACCACGGCACAAAACACGGCCGTTACCCGCAGTATCCAGCATTCAGCTGCCAACCACACCGACAGCCACACCAAGAAAGATGAGAGTGAAGCGGGCCGTATGGGCAGCTACCCTTGGCAGGATCCACAGACTCTGCTGGCCACACCACCTGCTAAACCTCCTCCAGGTTACCACCACCACCACCTCCACACTCTTCCTCACCTACGACCCAGCACAAGAAGAGAACTCCTACACTGTCGCCTGGCGAACTACGGTGCAACACCTCCAGCCCGTCTACACCACCTCCAAAACACAAGCGTTCCACCTGCAGCCACGGGGACGTGACTTTTTACGGGGGGAGAGTGGTAAAATGCGTGGCTTGAAAAACAGTGCCCCAGGAGAATACCATAGTACCCCCGACGACAGGGCAAGCCAAGAACAGCATAGTGTGCCCAC